>NC_029792.2:44029490-44049811 GCF_000816755.2 Arachis ipaensis
AAAATCAGGTCAAATTAAAATTCAATTTTTATAATCTTTTCATTCTTTTAAAGTATTTTTGGCTATTGACTAAAACTTACAAAAAAAAATTATTTTGCATAAAATTATCAAATTTTAAAAATTAAAATATCTCATTTTTATACCCAACTTGCAAAAAATTAAATAAAAATTTAATCATTAAAATACTTTTTAAAAATATATATTTAACGTCATAAAAAATGAGATGTATTTTTCTTAATATTTTGAAAAAAAGGGGATAATTTTGATAATTTATCCAAAAAAATAATGATGAAACAAAAAAGGTACAAATTCATATTTCACATTTGAAAGTTGTTTATTTAATTACCTTTTGGTACTGACTTGATTTATGTTTTTATTTTTATTTTTTATCATTTTCGTTTACAAAAGAATGGCATTTACTTAGTTAATTTATATTATTTTTAGTATTTTCTATGATTTGAAAAAACAAAAGAAATTGTTACGAAATGTAAATTTTGAAAGAAAAAATTATAATATAAAAAAAATCTGAAATTGAGTACTAGGTTAGTAATTTATTTCTTTTTTTTTCTTCCCTGAATCTCTTTATTAGTAGTTTAATTTAAAAGTTTAAAATCAGGCCACACATATATTCGTGCATATGAAAAATATACTTATGAATCACTTACCAACAAGACTACAAGAGAAATTTTTAGTTTGTGCTTTTTTATTTTTATTATTTTTTATTTTCACGAATTTATCAAAAAATAAAAAATAAAGTCCCAACAACCATTAATAAATAACGAACAAATTCAACAAACTAAAACCATATTACGGTATTAGAGAACGAACCACCAAGGGATCAGCTTAAGAGCTTAAGCTATACACACATGGACCACAAATTAAATGCCACCCACCATTGACTTTAAGTTATGCCTTCAATAATTCAACTTAGCTACCTCGAAAAGATTGGATGAAATGTAATTTCTCTTAATTGATATGATAAAATGTAATTTCTCTTCATCATATATTTTTTAATCAAAATTGAAAGAATCCAATTTAGAAATGGCAATACCACTCGAATTTGCGGTATTCATTCTGCCCTACTCGCTCGGGGTGAGTAATTATTTGTCTCGCATTGGAATGGGTTTTTAGCGGAACGAATTTTTTGAAGGAGCGGAGCGGGGTCGGATTTAAATAATACTCGCTTTGCATATATATAATATATAATTTTAATATATAATATGTATAATATATATAAAATAATTAGTAAATGATTAACAATATTATATCATATTTAAATTTTTACTTTAATTTATGTTATGTATTTGATGATAGTTATATAAATTTTGAAATTTAATTTTATTTATTGAATTTTAATAATTATAGGGACAAGTATGAGTGGAACGGATACCCACAAGAATGGATTAGGATTAGATAAAGACGCCTAAAACATCTTTTTTTAAAGATGTTTTCATGTTGTGTTTTAATCGGTTTCTGTATAATTTATTCGGTGTTCCTCATCACATATTATTAAATCCCTCAAAAGATTTTCTTTTCAAAAACAATAAAAAATATTTAATTTGGACTAAAACAAAAAAAATAATAGATTAACTATTAGATTTTTTTAAAAAGATTATTTACATAAAAAAAAATATATCACATTCATTATATACGGTAATTCTATAAATAATTATATACGGTATTTATTAAAGTAGACAAATTAATTATTTTCTTCTCATATACAATTTTTTTAAGACATAAAAGTAATTAATTAGGACATTAGTTAAGATAATTAAAGTCACTATTCATTAAATTTTTAATTTAAAGAAAAATCCTAGTTAATTCTGGTATGAAAATTTTAAATTTGAAAACATTGATAAAAATTATGTTGAATTTTAATTTATTTGATTCTCATATAAATTAATCACTACATAAGTTAAAGTTCTGTTTTGAAGTTATATTCGAGCTTTAATCTGATTTTTAAAGTTTCAATTTACTTAGTTTGATTTTTTAACTTAAGTATCCGTGACTCATATTAGGGTTTTAAGTGTTTAGTTGAAAAAAAAACAAGGTAAAAAAAATTTCAATTGTCACGTCAAATAGTCGCTAGAATGTATAATGTAGCCGTCATTAGTCCATCTCAGCATGCCGTTAGCGATTTTGTGAGACAGTGACAAAAATAAGATTAGGAACCAATGTGAGTCATAACTATTAAGTTGGGAGACTAAATTGAGTAAATCAAAATTTTTGAAATTAGATTGAAACATAGTTATTAGAATCGAACCAGTGATTGAACCGGTCAAGCTACTGGTTCACTAGTTTATTGGTTCAACCGATAAATCACTGGTTGAACCGATAAAATCGGTCTCACGTAAATATAAAATATAAAATAGTTAAAAACTTAAAATTAAAATTTGAAATACATATCTTCACTAACATTTTATGAAGAATCAAGTCTCAACTTCTAAAAATAACTAATATAAAAAAGCATAAAATTTTAATACTACAATAGTATCTTATTTTGACACAATAAAAAAAATAATTAATTCACAAAACCTATCATCTAACTATAATATCAGTAGATTTTAACACTAACATCAAAACAAATAACCTTAATCACAATACTAGCAATAAAATAGATAAAGTAAATTAATAAATTTTTAGTGAAATTTATATTTATATTAATAATGGTATATAATTAAAATATAATTAATTTTAAAAATAGAAAAAATAAAAATTAAATTAAATTAAATATTTATGTATACTATATAATTAGTATTTGTCAAATATAGTACTTAGAAGTGTAATGGCTAAGTGACAAGTAGAGGTTGCTTTTGCTCCAAGGTTTTCGGTTCGAGACTTTGTGGAGACATTTTAAAAAATTTTGCAAGCAGACCAGTTTGGTTAGACCGATTTGCACCGGTTCTTACCAGTTCACACCGATTTTATTCTTTAAACGGTCCAAGGAGTAAACCGAACCGGACTAGTGTCATGTTCTAGTCTAGTTCACTAGTTTTTTGGTCGAACCAGCCGATCCAGTTCGGTTTTTACAACTATGGATTGAAATACGAACATAATTTCAGAGACCAATAAGTATTATCTCTTTGTTGACAATTAAGTTGTTTTAATGGTAATTAAGATCTAATAATGGTTTATAATAAAAGAAGCATTCTTTTGCAACAATGAACCTATAACAGTAGTTAAGGGTGTTCATAGATTAGATCATATCCATATAAATCCACAGTATTTATTCGTATCTGATCTGTAATTTGAGGATATGATCTGATCTGTAAGATGATCGGATTGGATCGAATGGATCCACACTCTAATCAGATAGAAGTAAATATGTTTAAAAAAGTAAACAAAAAAAATTATTGACTTTTTTTATAAAAATAAAATTTTTTTTTATGTAAATAATCTTTTAAAAAAAATCTAATAATTAATCTATTACCTTTTTTGTTTTAGTCTAAATTAAATGTTTTTTATTGCTTTTGAAAATTTTTTTTTTTGAGAAATTTAATAATATGTGATGAAAAACACCGAATAAATTATACAGAAACCAATTAAAATACAACATGAAAACATCTTTAAAAAAAGACGTTTTAGGCGTCTTTATCTGAGTGACTTCTTTAACATTTTACTACACACACGAATAAAAGTAAGATGAATTTTATATAAATTATTGTACGATGGAACGAGTTCAGGTAGAACATAAACCCCTCTAACCATCCGTTACCACCCCTAGAATCCATAAGACATGTAAGTTGGATATTAAGAATGTTAAATAGAAAGTGAATAGCAAATAAAAAATGCTATTCAGATTTGTTACCGTTTTTCCCATTTCCTCAACCCACACCTTCTTTATATGATACATATTTTTTGAATACTTTTTAATAAAAATCTTTTAAACATTTCTCTTACTCACACTTTTTTTATTATTTTCATCCAACTTTTCAATTAAAATATCTAATTTCGCTACTCTCTCTGCATAACATTTTCACTTTTCCTCTTTTTGATTTTTTTTGGCGAAAATTATTATTTGTACACTGTTATTTCTTCCAACAAAAATAAAATTTTATTCAATAAAAATAAATATAGAGAACTAGCTTTAATTAGCTAACATAAGTAATTTTTTATTTATTATAAAGTTTATTTTTTAATTCTCTTAATAGTTTAAGGTTTAAAATTAAGATTTATAATTTAAATTTAATTTCATGCAATAATTTTATACCATCGTTCAATTAGATTCATGCATTTAGATAACTTTTTAAATAGTTAGTTTTAAAATTCGTTATTTTTATTAATATGTGACAAAATTTTTTTACATTGAATCAGCATATGAAAAATAAATTTTAGAATTTAGAGTTTAAAATTTAGAATTTAAAATTTATGATTTAGAATTTAAGATAAAAAATAATTTTAAAAAAATTTGAATGATATTTTTTGAGTTTAGAAAACAATAATCGTATTTTTGGTAAAGACAAACACATTATATAAGGCTTAGTTTAGTAGAGCTTTTACTTTTTAAAAGTAGCTTATAAAAGTTAGCTTTTAAAAAATAGCTTTTTAAAAGTGTAGCATTTATCTTTGGTAAATCAAATTAAAAATGACTTTTAATAAACATAAGTAACAATTATATTTGGTAAAATAGTTTTTAAAATTTAAAAATACTATAAAAGACATAAATTTAAGCGTTAAATTTGAAAATTAGTTGATATATGGGGTTATATTAAACTTTTAAATTTTAAAAAGTACAAGCTAACTTTGAAAAGCTCCACCTTAGTTGCTTTCAAAAGTACCCAAATCTTTTAAGAGCTATAAGCACAAGTACATGGTCTTTTTGATTTATCAAACACAAAATGAGGAGCTTGTGCTTTTAAAAAGTACAAGCACCTCTTTGAAAAGTTTTACCAAACCAAGCCTTTTTAAAAAGACCATAATATGTTAAAAATTCAAAGTTGTTTGAAGTGAGTTGTATTATATAAGCCCATAATAAAGATTAATATGTTAAACATTGGGCTGAACTTGGCCTAAAAAAGACTTTTAAGAAAGGCCCAATGCTGTTGGTTTTTGGGCTGAACTTCACAAGCAAATAAGTAAGTTCAATTCAAGTTAAAATGAAGAAGTGCTTAATTTTTTGATGAAAAATCAAAGAGGAAAAAGAGAGAAAAGCAAAAGATTAGAGGCTAAGTCAAATCAACAAAGCCAAAATCAAATCCTTAAGTCAAGGATGTTCAAAAGAAAAAAGTAATATCTAACCAACCCTCATTGTTTTGCAAAAATTTTTTTGTGGCAGATCAAATTTTTATTTAAAATTTTGTTGCTGGCTAATGAATTATTACATATCAAAGATTGGATTCAAAATTTTCAATACTTATTTAAGAGTTTAAGATTTAGAGCTTATAATTATAATAGAATGACATTTTTGCAAATAATTTTATTGGTTAGTTAACATAACCGATTTTTCTATACGAAAAAACTAACCAAACTTCACTCATATTTGTGATGATCTAAAGTGAGAACACAAAGAAATATTGCTAATTGTAGAGAAAAATGCACATAGCATGGGTGCGCGGAATTTAACTTCGCACAACTGAACCAGCAAGTACATTGGGTTGTCCAAGTAATACCTGAGGTGAGTCAGAGTCGATCCCACGAGGATTATCAGCTTGGATCAAACAATGGTTATCTTGTAAATCTTAGTCAGGCAGATAGAAAAGTTATTTAGTTGTTTCAGTGCATAAAAGTAAAATAAAGATAACGTTACTCAGTAATTGTGAATTTAGTGATAAGAAGATGATTAAGGCTTCGGAGATGCTTTGTTTTTCTGGATCAATATTTTCTTACTGTCTACTCCAACTATGAATGATTTCTCCTATATCAGGCTATATGTGATCAACGCCGGTTGAGAGGCCGCCAATCTTCCTCTAGGCTAAACACCAGGTTTAGTGCACATCCAGTCTGAATTAGGGTGAAGCTCCTGCAGTCCATTTCCTTGGTGATCCTACACAAAATACCACAGACAAGGTCAAATCTTCTGGATTAGAAAATGCTGCACTTTGATTCTAGCCTTTACCACAAAGACCCTAATCTCCCCATACCTCGGCTAAACTAATGTCTCGAGAAGTCCCCAACGAAGTCGTGGATTAGCTGTCTAAGAGATGTATCCTCAAGCTAGTGGTTCATTGATATCCGATGAAAGATGCTCACTGAACCCATGTAGAATAGAGATAACTTGTGATGGTTCAACTCATTCATAAGGTTAAAGAACGAAGATACATCTTAGGAAAGAATCAAACACGAATTGAAATAGAACAGTAGTGCTTTTATTAATCCATAAAACTCAGCAGAGCTCCTAATCTTAACCTAGGAGGTTTAGTGGCTCATACTGTACAATGAAACTAAAAAATATGAAATAATAATCTATGGTGGTCGAAGATCCTAAAACAAGGGTGATCTTCTCCTATATATACTAATCTAATAACTAAGGATTACAGATATATGATAGGCTTAGGCTTGTAGTGCAAAAATCTACTTCTGGGGCCCACTTGGTGAGTGTTTGGGCCAAGCTAGGGTGTCTCCACGTGCTAGTAAGGCTCTTGGGCATTGAATGCCCCCTTTGGACTCCTCTTTGGGCGTTGGACACCAGCTTCTCCCTTTTGGGCGTTCAACGCCAGTTTTGGGCCTTCATCTCCAAACACATGTATAAACTATTATATATTGCTGGAAATCCCTGGATGTTAGCTTTCCATAGCCGTTGAGAACGCTCCATTTGGATATCTGTAGCTCCAAAAATTATTGCTTGAATGCACGAAGGTCAGATTCTGACAACATCTGCTACGCTTTCCTTGCCTCTGAATCAGACTTTGTCAAAACTCTCAGATTTCAACCAGAAAATACCTAAAATCACCATAAAACACAACAACTCATAGTAGAATCCAAAAATGTAAATTTTACACTAAAACCTATGAAAACATAATAAAACTTAAACAAAACATGCTAAAAACTATATGAAAATGATGTCAAAAAGTGTATAAAATATTGGCTCATCAAGCATCGTTAAAGTAATGAGGATGATGATAGATGCATGTTAATTTTAAATGGTAGGAGGGGCTAAGGCATTGAGAAGAAACGGCTCATTCATAATTTCCTAATGGTAGCATCTGGAACGTGGTCAGTGTGTGCATGTTGCGACGGCACCCAGGGCACTCTAGCTTCTCCGAGATCCTCCACATTGCATGCGAGAACTCAAATATACTACAAGGGTAATCCACTACATGGAGCTTCCCATAGTGGTCGCGAAAACCTTACTCGAGCCCCTCCCTCAGAGCATGCATCCTCCAACTGTCCTTATATTCCATAAGAGTCTGCAACCCTGTTGCGGCATGTCCATCGATGTGAGATCTTCTTGACAGAATATGCAACCCTCCAATTATTACTGGTGAATTTATCATCGGAAACATAAATCCGCCAGTAATAATTTAATCTGAGGAATTCGACGCCTTTAGTGCCGATGACAAGTCATCTTATGCTAGTTCTATAAGCATTTTTGCATTAGTTTCATTAGGTTTTATGCACTTTCTTGCACAATAAGTAAGTAATTGGAGTGGATTTTCATGATTATGTTTAACCAATCAACCATCATTTATTTTACACAAAAATAATAGGTTTTATGCTAGAATTAATTGACTTCATGAAAAATGCAAAGACCTTGTGAATTTGGTGATACTTTGATTAGTTATTTGGTTGCTTGTAGGTGAAGAAATGAGAAACAAAAGGCAGCGTTCAATGAATGAACGTAGCGTTCAAAGAGTGAACGCCCATGAAGGAAACCAGCACACCAAGGCTCAACAAGAGCCAGCGTTCAAACAAGTGAACGCCACGTTCACTTTAGTGAATGTTTTTGGGCGCTCAACCAAGGGAAGCTGGGTGCGCATCAAAGCAACAAGGGTAGCGCTCAAAAATTCAAACACAGCGTTCACTTTAGTGAACTTTCTCGTGACTCAAGGCTTGGAAACAAGGGAGCAAAGCCCAGCACTCAAGGAAGGCAACGTAGCACTCGAAGAGGGAGCACCAAAGGAAAGGAAGCACGCACCAAGGAAGGGTAGCGTTCAAAATTTATAGCGTAGCGTTCTCTCTTGGCAACGTTTTCATGCTTCTCTTGGGGAGGAAGACTCAGGAAGGGTGAGCGTAGGAGAAGTGAACATGCCGTTCACAAAGGAAACGCTATAGGCAAGAAGCAATTTGCACACGTGAGGAGCCACAAGAGTGAACGCCAAGTTCACTAACCCAACGGAGCACTCCACTGGAGCATGCCTCCAACCCAATTTCAATCAATTGCCATCTTGGATCCATTTCTTCACAAATAAAAAGGCCCACTCCAAGCTTTGAAGACCAAAATAGAAAGTGTATAAATAGGAGTAGATTTGATTTAGAGAGGACCTTTAGCTCATTTTTAGTTTTTCACTTTAGTTTTCATTTTGAATTTGGGGAATTGGGATTAGATCTAATTTTCTTTCTATTTTGTTCTTGCTTCTGCAACTTCTACTTTCTGTTTTGGGTTTTTGAATTGAGATTGAAGAATTCCATTGAATTTCATAATCTTAGAATCATCTTTTACTTTTCCTTTTTGCATTTCTAAGAATTGAGAGTTAGATATGGATTTCCTTTGCTATTTTCATTTTCATTTCTTCTGCAATTTCTTTTCTGTTTGATCAAGGGAGTAATTGAGATCTAGATCTACTTTCTGAGCTCGTTGCTCTTCTTCGATCTTCAATTTCTCTTTTAGAATTTCATAATTGAGTCTTGCTGTTTGTATCTTCAAGCAATTTTTCATTTCTATTTTGCTATCGAGCTGAATGTCTTCATCTCACAGCTCTTTGATTTACTTTAATTTATATTTTCTAGTTTAATTCTAAATCCCAGTACCCAAATCCCTTTTATTCGTCAAGCAATTTACATTTCCCAGCAATTTAGATTCAGCTATTTAAGTTTCTTGCACTTTAAGTTTCAGTCATTTACTTTTCTTGCAATTTAAGTTTAAGCTCTTTTACTTTCTTGCACTTTAAGTTTCTGCAATTTACTTCTTCTGCACTTTAAGATTCAGTCAATTTACCCTCTCCTTTTTATTTACTTGCAATTTAGCTTCTGTTAATCAAGTTTCACTCAAATTATCAACTATTCGCTTAACTAAATTCATCACCTAACTAAAATTGCTCAATCCATCAATCCCTGTGGGATCGACCTCACTCTTGTGAGTTATTACTACTTGATGTGACCCGGTACACTTGCCGGTGAGTTTGTGTGAAAATCTAATTTTCACCCATCCAGTTTTTGGCGCCGTTGCCAGGGATTGATTTAGATTGACAATGATTAAGTAAGGTGATAATCTAGATTAAGCATTTTCTTTTTATTTCTACTAAGCACACTAACTGTTTGAATTTTTATTTAAGCTAACCTTAAATAACTCTAGAAATAGAGTGGATTGTTTGTGGTTTTTGGTTTTGTGTGTATGACAGAAGCAAAGAGAGAGTCTCCACCTCTTGTAACCTTGATGAGAGAACCCTCCGAAGACTAAGAAGAGAAGCAAGAGGAAAGGGGATTATTGGTGAAGAGGAATCAGAATGAGAGGATCAAGTGATGGAGGATAACATCCCAAATCACACTGATGGCGTGGCTGATGAGCTGATAATTTATACGCTTTTTGGCATTATTTTTAGTATATTTTTAGTATATTTTAGTTAGTTTTTATTATATTTTTATTAGTTTTTATTTAAAATTCACTTTTCTGGACTTTACTATGAGTTTGGGTGTTTTTCTGTGATTTCAGATATTTTCTGGCTGAAATTGAGGGATCTGAGCAAAAATCTGATTCAGAGGCTGAAAAAGGACTGCAGATGCTGTTGGATTCTGACCTCTCTGCACTCGAAGTGGATTTTCTGGAGCTACAGAATCCCAATTGGTGGGCTCTGAATTGCGTTGAAAAGTAGACATACTGGGCTTTCCAGCAATATATAATAGTTCATACTTTGCCCGATATTTGATGGCCCAAATAGGCGTTCCAAGTCAGCTCAAGAATTCTAGCGTTTAACTCCAGAACTGGCACAAAAGCTGGAGTTAAACGCCCAAACTGGTACAAAAGCTGGCGTTTAACTCCAAGAAAAGTCTCTACACATGAAAGCTTCAATGCTCAGCCCAAGCACACACCAAGTGGGCTCCTGAAGTGGATTTTTACACTAAACACCCTAGCTTACTCATTTTCTGTAACCCTAGGTCACCAGTTTACTATAAAAACTACTTTTAGTGATTCATCTTGTACCTCATGACACTTTACATGTTTCATATTGTATCTTCTACGGCATGAGTCTCTAAACTCCATTGTTGGGGGTGAGGAGCTCTGCTGTTCTTCATGAATTAATGCAATTACTACTATTTTCTATTCTATCACGCTTGCTTCTATTCTAAGATATTCATTCGTACTTCAACCTGATGAATGTGATGATCCGTGACAATCATCATCATTCTCACCTATGAACGCGTGCCTGACAACCACCTACGTTCTACATGCAATCAAGCTTGAATGTGTATCTCTTGGGTTTCTAATCTAAGATTGGAACCTTCGTGGTATAGGCTAGAATTATTGGCGGCCATTCCTAAGATCCGGAACGTCTAAACCTTATCTGTGGTATTCCGAGTAGGATCTGGGAAGGGATGACTGTGACGAGCTTCAAACTCGCGAGTGTTGGGCGTAGTGACAGACGCAAAAGGATCAATGGATCCTATTCCGACATGATCGAGAACCGACAGATGATTAGCCGTGCGGTGACAGCGCATTTGGAACATTTTCACTGAGAGGACGGGAAGTAGCCATTGACAACGGTGATGCCCAACATAAAGCTTGCCATGGAAGGAGCCTTGCGTGCATGAAGAAGAAGATAGTAGGAAAGCAGAGATTCAGAAGATAAAGCATCTCCAAAGCCTCAACCTGTTCTTCATTACTGCATAACAAGTATTTATTTCATGTTCTTTTACTTTTTGCAATTAAAACTGAGAATTATTGATATCCTGACTAAGAGTTACAAGATAACCATAGCTTGCTTCAAGCCGACAATCTCCGTGGGATCGACCCTTACTCACGTAAGGTATTACTTGGATGACCCAGTGCACTTGCTGGTTAGTTGTGCGGAGTTACAAAAGTGTGATTGTAATTTCGTGCACCAGGTTTTTGGCGCCGTTGCCGGGGATTGTTCGAGTTTGGACAACTGACGATTTATCTTGTTGCTTAGATTAGGAATAATTTTTTTTGTTGGTTTAGAGTCTTTTATTTGAGTTTAGTTTCATATTTTAAGTTTGGTATCAATTGCATGCTTTTATTTTCTTTCAATTTTTCGAATTTGCATGTTCTTAGTTCTTCCTTGATTTTTAAAAATTCTAAGTTTGGTGTCTTCTTTGTGTTTTCCTTTAAATTTTTGAAAATTTGTGTTTGATTTTCTAAAAATTTTAAGTTTGGTGTTTTTGTGCTTTTAATTACTTAAAAAATTTTTCAAAAATTTGTTCTTGGTGTTCGTCTTGATCTTCAAAGTGTTCTTGGTGTTCATCTTGACATTCAAAGTTTTCTTGTTTGTTCTCTTTGTTTTGATCTAAAATTTCTAAGTTTAGTGTCATTTTGTTATTTTTCTCTTTCCTCATTAAAATTCAAAAATAAAAAAAATATCTTTTCCTTATTTTACTCATAAATTTTGAAATTTTGCATTAAATTAGTCGAAGATATTCAAAATCATATCTTTTTTTAGTCAAGTCAAAATTCTAATTTCAAAAATTGATCTTTTCAAATCTTTTTCAAAAATCAAATCTTTTTAACTTCTTCAATCATATCTTTTCAATCATATTTTTTTTAATTTGCAATCATATCTTCTCAATCATATCTTTTTCAAAATAATTTTCAATCATATCTTTTTTTTTATAAATTGCAATCATATCTTCTTAATCATATCTTTTTCAAAATAATTTTCAATCATATATTTTTGATTGCTAAATTCAAAATCTTTTTAATTAATTAATTAATTAATTAATTTAGTCTTCAATTTGCTTTTATTTTCTTTTTTTCGAAATTTTATTTTATTTTATTTTCCATTTATTTTATTTTATTCTATTTTAATTTTGGTCACTTTTAATTAAATAAATAAAAAAATAAAAATATAATTTATTCGCAATCCATATCAATTCCCTTTTCTCCATGATGGACATAAGTGAAAATGAACAGTCCAGAAGGACTCTGGGGTCATATGCTAACCCCATTACAGCTGCATATGGGAGTAGCATCTGTATACCTCCCATCAAAGCAAGCAGTTTTGAGCTAAATCCTCAGCTCATTATCATGGTGCAGCAAAATTACCAGTATTCCGGTCTTCCACAGGAAGAACCTACTGAGTGTCTGGCACAGTTCTTACAAATTGCTGACACAGTACGTGATAAAGAAGTGGATCAGGATGTCTACAGATTACTACTATTTCCATTTGCTATAAAAGATCAAGCTAAGAGGTGGTTAAATAACCAACCCACAGCAAGCATAAAAACATGGAGACAGTTAACAGACAAATTCCTGAATCAATTCTACCCTCCAAAAAGGATGACATAGCTAAGGCTAGACATCCAAGGCTTTAAACAAGGGGATCAAGAATCCCTTTATAATGCCTGGGAGAGGTACAGAGGGATGCTAAGGAAATATCCCTCTGAAATGTTTTCAGAGTGGGTACAGTTAGACATCTTCTACTATGGGCTTACAGAAAAAGCTCAGATGTCTCTAGACCACTCAGCTGGTGGATCTATACACATGAGGAAGACGATTGAAGAGGCTCAAGAACTCATAGATACGGTTGCCAGAAATTAACATCTATACTCAAGCAGTGAGTCCTCTATAAAAGAAGAAGCTATGGCAGTAACTACTGATCCTAATCCTCAAGAACAGATTATTGAACTTAATCAGCAATTACTTCGGATGACAAAACAATTAGAAGAATTTAAAGAGATGCTCCAAGACACTAAAATTGTTAACAACAATATAGAATCACAATTGAATCAAACAAGACAGCAGCTATCTAAATAGATAACAGACGAATGCCAAGCTGTTCAACTAAGGAGTGGGAAGACATTGAATAATTCCGCTCAAGGTAGCAGAAAACAAAAAAGGGAACAACTGACAGAGGATGACCAGACCACTGCCCAAAATCTCTCTGAGGACAGTAAAAGCCCAGAGAGAAATAATTCTGGCGTTCAAACGCCAGAAAAGGGTGAAAAACTGGCGTTAAACGCCCAATGAATGCCCAAATCTGGCATTCAAACACCAGAAAAGGGTGGGAATCTGGCGTTAAACGCCCATTCAGCCCCCATTCCTAGCGTTTAAACACCAATGAGGGATCAGACACCTGCAAGTGCTGATAGTAACCCCTCTAAGAAGGCTTCTCCAACCACCTCTGTAAGGAATTAACCTGTAGCAACTAAGGTTGAAGAATATAAAGCCAATATGCCTTATCCTCAGAAAATCCGCCAAGCGGAACAGGATAAACAATTTTCCTGCTGTGCAGACTATCTCAGGACTCTTGAGATAAAGATCCCATTTGCAGAGGCACTTGAGCAAATACCCTCTTATGCTAAGTTCATGAAAGAGATCTTAAGTCATAAGAAGGATTGGAGAGAAGCTGAAAAAGTGTTTCTCACTGAAGAATGCAGTGCAGTCATTCTGAAAAGCTTACCAGAGTAGCTTCAAGATCCAGGGAGCTTTATGATACCATGCACAATAGAGGGTGCTTGTACTAAGACAGCTCTATGTGACCTTGGAGCAAGTATCAATCTAATACCTGCATCTACCATCAGAAAGCTTGGCTTGACCGAAGAGGTCAAACCAACCCGGATATGTCTTCAACTTGCTGATGGCTCCATTAAATACCCGTCAGGCATAATTGAGGACATGATTGTCAAGGTTGGGCCATTTACCTTTCCCACTGACTTTGTAGTGCTGGAAATGGAGGAGCACAAGAGTGCAACTCTGATTCTAGGAAGACCTTTCCTAGCAACTGGATGAACTCTCATTGATGTCCAAAAAGAGGAAGTGACCCTGAGAGTCAATGAGGATGAGTTTAAGTTAAATGTTGTCAAAGCTATGCAGCATCCAGACATGTCAAATGACTGCATGAGCGTTGATATTATTGACTCCCTGGTGAAAGAGGTCAATATGACTGAAAGTCTTGAATTAGAGCTAGAGGACATCTTTAAAGATGTTCAGCCTGATCTGGAGGAATCAGAGAAAATAAAAGAACCTCTAAAAATCCCTCAGGAAGAGGAGAAACCTCTTAAACCTGAGCTCAAACCACTACCACCATCCCTGAAATATGCATTTTTGGGAGAGGGTGACACTTTTCCAGTGATCATAAGCTCTGCTTTAAATCCACAGGAAGAGAAAGCACTAATTCAAGTGCTAAGGACACACAAGACAGCTCTTGGGTGGTCCATAAGTGACCTTAAGGGCATTAGCCCAGCAAGATGCATGCACAAGATCCTATTGGAGGATGATGCTAAGCCAGTGGTTCAACCACAGAGGCGGCTAAATCCAGCCTTGAAGGAAGTGGTGTAGAAAGAGGTCACTAAGTTACTAGAGATTGGAATTATTTATCCTATTTCTGATAGTCCCTGGGTGAGCCCTGTCCATGTTGTCCCTAAGAAGGGAGGAATGACAGTGGTTCATAATGAAAAGAATGAACTGGTTCCTACAAGAACAGTTACAGGGTGGCGTATGTGTATTGACTATAGAAGGCTCAATACAGCCACCAGAAAGGATCATTTTCCTTTACCATTCATAGACCAGATGCTAGAGAGACTAGCAGGTCATGAATACTACTGCTTTTTGGATGGCTATTCAGGTTACAACTGATGAGCGGATAATTTATACGCTTTTTGGCATTGTTTTTAGTATGTTTTTAGTAGAATCTAGTTATTTTTGGGATGTTTTCATTAGTTTTTATGTTAAATTTACATTTCTGGACTTTACTATGAGTTTGTATGTTTTTCTGTGATTTCAGGTATTTTCTGGCTGAAATTGAGGGACTTGAGCAAAAATCAGATTCAGAGGTTGAAGAAGGACTGCTGATGCTGTTGGATTCTGACCTCCCTGCACTCAAAATGGATTTTCTGGAGCTACAGAACTCAAAATGGTACACTTCTAATTGCGTTGGAAAGTAGACATCCAGGGCTTTCCAGAAATATATAATAGTCCATACTTTGCGCAAGTTTAGATGATACAAACTGGCGTTCAACACTAGCTCTCTGCCCAATTCTGGCGTCCAGCGCCAGAAACAAGTTGCAAAGTGGAGTTCAACGCCCAAACTGGCACAAAAGCTGGCGTTCAACTCCAAGAATGACCTCTCCACGTGTAGACTTCAAGCTCAGCCCAAGCACACATCAAGTGGGCCCCGGAAGTGGATTTATGCATCAATTACTTACTTCTGTAAACCCTAGTAGCTAGTTTATTATAAATAGGACCTTTTACTATTGTATTAGATATCTTTGGATTATCTTTTGATCTATTGATCACGTTTGGGGGCTGGCCATTCGGCCATGCTTGGACCTTCATTACTTATGTGAGTTTGGACAACTGACGGTTCATCTTGTTGCTCAGATTAGGTAATTTTCTTTTTGTTTTCTTTTCAAAAATTTTCAAAAATCCTTCAAAAATTTCTCCTTTGTTTTCGAAAAACTTTTTAAAATAAAAATGTTTTCAAAAATATATTTTTCTTCAGAATTTTTAAGAATGAATTCTAGAGTTTCATGAAGCATGTTGAAGCATGCTGGCTATAAAACCATGTCTAAATTCTTTTGGACAGAGGTTTTGGCTTAAAATTGAATGAATTACACTCATATTTTTACTAAAGCTTGGCTGGCTACTAAGCCATGCCTGACCCTTTGATTGGAGCTTTAGACTAAAGAGCATAAGATTCCTGGAATTCATATTAAAAATTTTGGAATCCTTATTTTTCTTTTTCAAAATAATTTTCGAAAAAAATTAAAAGAAAATACAAAAAAATCATAAAATCATAAAAATAAAAAAAAATATTTTGTGTTTCTTGTTTGAGTCTTGAGTCATGTTATAAGTTTGGTGTCAATTGCATGTTCATCTTGCATTTTTCAAAAAAATTCATGCATTCATAGTGTTCTTCATGATATTCAAGTTGTTCTTGGTAAGTCTTCTTGTTTGATCTTTGCATTTGCATGTTTTGTGTCTTTTCTTGTTTTTCATATGCATTCCTGAATTCTTTATGTCTAAGCATTAAAGAATTCTAAGTTTGGTGTCTTGCATGTTTTCTTTGCATTAAAAATTTTTCAAAAATGTGTTCTTGATGTTCATCATGATCTTCATAGTGTTCTTGGTGTTCATCTTGACATTCATAACATTCTTGCATGCATTCATTGTTTTGATCCATAACTTTCATGCATTGCATCATTTTTCTTGCTTTTCTCTCTCATCATAAAAATTCAAAAATAAAAAAAATATCTTTCCCTTTTTCTCTCTTAAAATTTCGAAAATTAGATTTGACTTTTTCAAAAAATTTTAAAATCTAGTTGTTTTTATGAGTCAAATCATATTTTCAATTTAAAAAAAATCTTATCTTTTTCAAAATCTTTTTCAAAAATCAAATCTTTTTTCAATTTTTTTTAGTTATTTTCATCATCACCTTTGTGTTTGGATTCTTCATTCTTCTTCACCCCTATTCCTTTTCTTCTTCTACTAACTATAAGGAACCTCTTTACTGTGACATAGATGATTCCTCTTCTTTTCTTTTTCTCTTCTCTTTCTTAAGAGCAGGGACAAAGAAAAAGGCATTCTTGTTGAAGCTGATCCAGAACCTGAAAGGACTCTGAAGAGAAAACTAAGAGAAGCTAAATTACAACAATCCAGAGACAACCTTATTGAAAATTTCGAAAAGTAAAGGAAATGGTAGCCGAACCCAACAACAATAATGCAAGGAGAATGCTTGGTGACTTTACTGCACCTAATTCCAATTTACATGGAAGAAGCATCTCCATTCCTACCATTGGAGCAAACAATTTTGAGATGAAACCTCAGCTAGTTTCTCTGATGCAGCAGAACTGCAAGTTTCATGGACTTCCATCTGAAGATCCTTTTCAGTTCTTAACTGAATTCTTGCAGATATGTGATACTGTTAAGACTAATGGAGTAGATCCTGAAGTCTACAGGCTCATGCTTTTCCCTTTTGCTGTAAGAGACAAAGCTAGAGTGTGGTTGGATTCTCAACCCAGAGATAGCCTGAACTCTTGGGACAAGCTAGTCACGGCTTTCTTAGCCAAGTTCTTTCCTCCTCAAAAGCTGAGCAAGCTTAGAGCTGATGTTCAAACCTTCAGACAGAAAAAAGGTGAATCCCTCTATGAAGCTTGGGAAAGATACAAGCAGCTGACCAAAAAGTGTCCTTCTGACATACTTTCAGAATGGACCATCCTGGATATATTCCATGATGGTTTATCTGAGCTATCAAAGATGTCATTGGATACTTCTGCAGGTGGATCCATTCACCTAAAGAAAATGCCTGCAGAAGCTCAAGAACTCATTGGAGCAAACACTTCTGAGAGGAATCCTGTGAGTAATGGGATGCCTATAAAGAAGGGAGTTATTGAAATTGATACTCTGAATGCCATATTGGCTCAGAATAAAATATTGACTCAGCAAGTCAATATGATTTCTCAGAGTCTGAATGGAATGCAAGCTGCATCCAACAGTACTCAAGAAGCATCTTCTGAGGAAGAAGCTTATAATCCTGAGAACCCTGCAATAGCAGAGGTGAATTACTTAGGTGAACCTTATGGAAACACCTATAATCCATCATGGAGAAATCATCCAAATCTCTCATGGAAGGATCAAAAGCCTCAACAAGGCTTTAATAATGGTGGAAGAAACAGGTTTAGCAATAGCAACAGCCATAGAAAGGAGTAAGACGGATTGGATGAAGACAGCAGGAAAGCAGAGGTTCAGAGGAATGAATGCATCTCCATACGTGACAAATAGATTTTTTGCCGGTATAGAAATTATCAATTGATCAGTCGTAGTATAGTCTAAACCGACGCAAATCCTTCATCAAACAAATCTACAATCTATATCCGAGAGTACTAGTCTCCCGAGTCGTTCTCCCTTGGAATTGCCAAAGTGTGCTTCTTATTGATTTAGTAAACTTTGTTGGAATTTTCAAAACAAGCATGTTTTCATTCATGAGGCAAAACTAGGGAAGGAATGCAAAATCTTCATATGGCATATGGAAAGTGTGTGGAATCATTGATAAAACCCCTGAAATCATCACAAGATAAATCCTCAAATTGGGGTTTGTCAACCTCCCCACACTTAGATTCTAGCATGTCCTCATGCTTAGAGAAATACAAAGAAACACAGAAGACTGAGGGATCGCAAAAGTATAAGACTCATGAAGTGTAACCTACTTATATGCATGCAACTATGACTAGTGCTACTATCCTCTTGGTTGGGAACAAATTAGCCTTCTTAGGACATGTGCGAGCACATGGGACATGATGGTGGTCAAAGCATAGGACTTGCCACTTTCTAAGCATCAAATGCAATATGTGCAACCTTGCATGAGGAATGCTCGCGAGAGCCGGGAATCAAAGGATTGAGCATCGAACCCTCGGCGGAAGTGTTTGCACTCTAATCACTCGGTGTTTGGGGTTTATTCTCTCAATTCTCCCCTAATCATGCTTTCCAAGAACTGTTTTTCATCTAACAATCAACAATTATTCAATGCACGCATACAATTATCATGAGGTCTTTTCCTTAGGTTGTAATGGGGTTAGGGTCAAGGTAGGGTCATATATGGCCAGTGGACTTTAGGATTTGAATCTTTGATTAACTTAAACTTTCCCACCTAACCCTACAATTAAATACTAGCCTAACTACCCATTCCTCACTTTTCTACATACTCATGCATTTTCTTTCCGTTTCACAATACTTATGCATTGATTCCTCTTGAGCTTCACTTTGGGGCATTTTGTCCCTTATGCATTATATATATATTTTTTCTCTTTGTTTTTTTTTCTTTTTCTATTTCCATTTTTTTTCTTTTTCTTTTCCATATTGTTCTTTTTTTTTTCTTTTGTTCTTTTGTTTTTCTCAATTTTTTTTTTTATATATACAAGAGCGTCAATGCACAAGGTTTTACATTTGATCACTTCATGAGTATGTACCCAATTCCCAATATTCCAATAATAATACAAAATACCCTTCTATTCACCCAACGTCCCAAGGTTCCCACACTTGAATGATATTCACACACACTAGCCTAAGCTAATCAAAGATCCAAATAAGGACTTTTATTGTTTTCCGCTTTTAAGGCTTGTAATGTGCTAAATTAAGAACAAAGTGGGTTAATCGTAGGCTCAAGTTTGGCTAACAAAGGAAGATAGAAGGTACGGCCGTTTGGGTGAGTGAGCTAATGAAATGATGGCCTCAATCATATAAATGCATGAATGCACCAAATAATGGACATAAAGAATCAAACAAATCAAAGATCACAATCATAGAGAGAGAATACTGCACACAAGAAGGAAAAATAAGTGGTTATAAGATGTAACCACACCATTAGGCTCAAATCTCACAAGCTTGTGTTCTTAACTCAAAACCATGTTCCAAAATATAATTCTTCATGCAACTTTTGCATCAAAGCATTTAAAATTTGCAATGCCATGGTTGCCCCAAAATATTGGTTTCCTAAGAGAGAATTTCATTGTTCCAACCAAGCAGACTTATGCCTACTAAAACCTAATCATGCAACCTATTCTAATTTATTCAGATTTATTCAGATGTTACCTATGGAGATCGGTCGGCCGACCTCCCCACACTTAAAACTTAGCACGGTCCTCCGTGCTAGAGATTAGGCGCACTCGGCCGAGTGTGCCACATCTCCAATGCCATTGCTATCTTCGCTTGAAGTTGCGGTGGAGGTGGAGATATTGGGTTCTTCCATAGGTGGGGTGATTACGCTTAGAAGCCTCTTCACATGAGCATAGCGGCGTTGGTTACGCCTCTCATAGCGGTCTAATTTGTTGTGAAGGTCTTCAAGGCGTTGGGCAGCTGGTGTTTGTGATGTAGATGAAGTGGTGGCGTGGCCAGTTGGTGTGGGCAGTGCAATGTCCATGGTGACTTCCGGGGGCTTGAGGCATCTCTTGGTCGGAATGATATCACCCTCGACCGGTATTAAGGTTCGCCTATCTTTAGTCTCCCGGTTGACACCAGCTTTCGCAACTAATGCCGTCACTAAAGCGGGGAATGGTAT
>NC_029792.2:44049867-44064335 GCF_000816755.2 Arachis ipaensis
TGCCTTTCATCGAACACTTGGTGTGCATCCTTCAAGTAGTATGTGATTGTGTGAAAATGAGAGCAATGTAGCTTTCCACAATCCATTATTAAGGATTAAGGTGCATATTGATTGCAAGAAAATTAAGCAACACCATTCATCTATTCATGTAAGTGAGGTTGAGACCTAAGTGCTTATGAAGAACAAAGAAGAAAGAAGGGAGTAACTAGAGAGGGGAGGAAGAGAGAAATAAAAGAAGAAGGAAGCCTACCTAAATGATGGTGCAACTAAAATGAGTAAGAGCTACAAGAGATTAATGGACTAAGAGGGAGCTTAGTATAATACCTTGTGAGATGGAGAAGGTTGTGGAAGAAAAAGAGAAGTGGAATGGGAATGAAGGGGTGAGTGTGTCCCTTTTATTATTATTATTTTTTTTTAAGGCGTCGATCACCGGAGGCCATTGACATAAGCGCCATGGCCGAACCTGTGAGGAGAGGAGAGGACGTGAATCCCAAGGAGGAAGACCTCCTGGGACTTCCAGTGGTCAATAAGGAGCTTCCCTCTGAGGAACCAAAGGACTCTGAGGCTCATCTAGAGACTATAGAGCTTCCATTGAACCTCCTTATGCCCTTCATGAGCTCTGATGAGTATTCCTCTTCTGAAGAGAATGAGGATGTCACTGACTGAATGCCCAGAGTTGTGTGCAAGGGCATTTTGCATGCCTAAATTGGTGCAGGGATGTAAATGCCTTGACACCTCAGGATCTGTGGACACCACAGGATCATCTCAGGATCTGTGGACCTCACAGGATCCCCTACCTCCACTCACTCTCTTCTCTCTTCTCAATCATCCTCTATTCCCAATAAACACTCACCCCTTCTACTTTCCATTTACCACTCATATCCATACACCCACTACCTTCAAAATTCAACATCTCTCTCCCACCCACTCCCACCCATATGGCCGAATACACATTCCCATCCATCTCCTCCATATCTTCTTCTTATTCTTCTATTCTTTCTTCTTTTGCTCGAGGGCGAGCAACATTCTAAGTTTGGTGTGGTAAAAGCATAGCTTTTTTGTTTTTTCCATAACCATTAATGGCACCTAAGGCCAGAGAAACCTCTAGAAAAAGGAAAGAGAAGACAAAAGCTTCCATCAAAGGGTCTATAGCTCAGTGGTAGAACATTTGACTGCAAATCAAGAGATCCCTGAGATACCTCAGGGGATACATTTTCTTCCACAAAATTATTGGAAGCAACTAAGGGTGGAACATCAAGAGCACTCCATCATGCTGCATGAAATAAGAGAAGATCAAAAGGCAATGAGGGAGGAGCAACAAAGACAAGGAAGAGACATAGAAGAGCTCAAGGACATCACTAAGGTGGACTCATTCCTTGCTCTTACTCTCTCTGTTTTTCGTTTTCTATGTTATGTGCCTATCTATGTTTGTGTCTTCACTACATGATCATTAGTAGTTAGTAACTCTGTCTTAAATATATGAATGTCCTATGAATCCATCACCTCTCTTAAAAGAAAAATGTTTTAATTCAAAAGAACAAGAAGTACATGAGTTTCGAATTTATCCTTGAACTTAGTTTAATTATATTGATGTGGTGACAATGCTTCTTGTTTTCTGAATGTATGCTTGAACAGTGCATATGTCTTTTGAAGTTGTTGTTTAAGAATGTTAAATATGTTGGCTCTTGAAAGAATGATGACTAGGAGACATGTTATTTGATAATCTGAAAAATCATAAAAATGATTCTTGAAGCAAGAAAAAGCAGCAAAGAACAAAGCTTGCAGAAAAAAAAAGGGGGCGGAAAAAAAAATNGCATACTCTCCAAGAATTCTGCACTCTTGTTGCTATAAGTTCACCACTTTCGTTTTTGATTGTTGTCACTCCGGACTTCTTTGGCACTACTTGGACCGGGCTTACCCATTCACTATCCGAGATAGGATAGATGATGTCTGCCTCAAGTAGCTTAGTGACTTCTTTCTTTACCACCTCAAGAATAGTTGGGTTGAGTCTCCTTTGAGGTTGTCGGACCGGTCTTGCTCCTTCTTCAAGAAATATGCGGTGCTCGCATACTTGGGGGCTTATTCCCACTAGATCCGCCAAACTCCACCCAATTGCCCTTTTGTTTTTCCTCAATACTTTCAGCAATTTTTCTTCTTGTTGAGGAGTTAACTCTTGTGCAATTATCACGGGTAGCTTTTGGGCTTCATCAAGGTATGAATACCCTTGATTGGGGCGGTCATAGAAATTATGGGTGGCCGCCAAGGTGTTGTCTTCTTGAAGGTTTGGGCACTCATCCGTGTAGTGAGAGTAGCAAGAGCAAATGCCACATACTCTTTGAGGGACCAATTGTTGTTGGTTGTGTTGTTGAGATGGTGGAGGTTGTTGTTGATATGTTTGAGGTTGTTGTGGTTGTTGTTGATTCAATTGGAGTTGCCTCAAAACGGATGTCATCTCATTCAAGGATTGAGTTAGAGCAGTGGCTTCACTACTAGTTGATACCTCGTTCACGGTCCTTGGACGGTTGACTCTTCGCCTCATATGTTGATTGGATTCGGCTAAGTCAATAATGAGTTGCCATGCCTCCTCCGCAGTTTTATATTTGGACAAGGAACCATTGCTAGAAGTGTCCAAGAGGGTTCTATCTTGCTCTCGCATCCCTTGACATATGTATCCGAGCAATACTTGAGTGTCGAGCATGTGATTAGGGCACGCATCTAGTAGTTTGCGAAACCGTTCCCAATACTCATATAGTGGTTCCGTCTCACCTTGCACAATACAAGACATTTCTTTCCTTAGCCTATCCATCTTTTCCGGGGGTAAGAATTTATCTAAGAATCCCCTTCTAAGTAGGTCCCAATCGGAGGTAACTTCGCTAGAGAGAGTGTAGAACCATTCTTTAGCCTTGTCCTCAAGAGAGAAAGGGAAAGCAAACAACCATATAGCAACTTCATCGGAACCTTCCCGTCTAGTAGTTGACATTTTATCAAACATGTGATGAGCAAGAAGGAAAGGCATAGTAAAATGAGAAGAAAAGTCAAATTGAAAGTATTGCAACACAAAGATCTAACAACAAGTCTCAAAGAGTAGCAATGAAAATCCAAAATAGAGATGAAATCCAAAATTACAAAGTTAAATTCTAGATCTATGAGAATTGATCAATTGTATCTACTACTTGAAATTGAAGAAGAAAATCTATGACATGAACAAAGTGGAATGAGAATTGTAGTGGATCTCACCAAAAAGTCATTGAAAATTCAGAAATTAGAAGAGGATGAACCCTAGTGAAGCTTGGAATCTCCCTCTTCTTCTCCCAAAAAATGTAACTAACTCTCTCCTCTCTCCAAAAAAAAGGGAAAATATCTAGATCTAGAAGAAATGAACTAAAAGTGTCCTTAACCCTTGTTCCTTTGGTCTTCTTAAGCTTTTCCCGCCAAGGTGCTTCTCTAAGAGTGGAATCCTTAACTGCCTCCACGCCTAAGTCACGTGACTTCTTAAAAAATCATATTCGCAAATCGGCGCGCACGCGCCGTTGAGACGTCTTGCAATGTGCGCGGAGGCGTGATGTACGCGTGCGCGCCCATGAAGATCCTGGCTTAGCCGCTTCTCAAGCCGGCTCTTGGCTTCGGCTCCACGTAGCCGTATCCGCGTGGGCGCGCCAGGTGCGCGCACGCGCCTATGCGGAAATTCCCAAGGCTTAATCCTCATGCTTCCTTTCTTCGTACCCATCTTCCTTCTCTCTTTCGGTCCATTCCTATTCTATATCCTGAAACCACTTAACACAAGTCACGGCATCGAATGACATCAAGAGAAGATTAGAGATGTATCTATTTTAGTGCAAAACAGGCATGTTTTCATTCATGAGGCAAAACTAGGGAAGGAATGCAAAATCTTGTATTTTCATATGGAAAGTGTGTGGAATCATTGATAAAACCCCTGAAATCATCACAAGATAAATCCTCAAATTGGGGTTTGTCAATACGCTTATCTGAAATTCTCACCAATGATTTACATAAGTATTTCTATCCTTATTTTAGTATTAATTTCGAAAAATCCATAACTATTTTATATCCGCCTGACTGAGATTTACAAGGTGACCATAGCTTGCTTCATACCAACAATCTCCGTGGGATCGACCCTTACTCACGTAAGGTTTATTACTTGGACGACCCAGTGCACTTGCTGGTTAGTTATGCGAAGTTGTGAAGATATGTTTAGACCATGGTTCTGTGCATCCGTTTTTGGTGCCATCGCCAGGGAATCAATTTCGAACAATAATTCACAACCTGAGTAACAATTTTGCATACCAACAACCAAATTGCAGTGGATCCTTAGGACCAAGAGAAAACAGCATTCACATGTCCTTCTGGAGTATTTGCCTACAGAAGGATGCCTTTTGGTCTGTGCAATGCACCTGCAACCTTTCAGAGATGCATCTCTCTATTTTCTCTGATGTGGTGGAAAAATTTCTGGAAGTCTTCATGGATGACTTTTCAGTATTTGGAGACTTATTCAGCTCCTGTCTTGACCATTTAACACTTGTTTTGAAAAGATGCCAAGAGACCAACCTAGTTTTAAACTGGGAAAAATGTCACTTCATGGTGACTGAAGGAATTGTCCTTGGGCATAAAATTTCAAACAAGGGAATAGAGGTGGATCAAGCTAAAGTGGAAGTAATTAAAAAATTACCACCACCTGCCAATGTAAAGGCAATCAGAAGCTTTCTGGGACATGCAGGATTCTATAGGAGGTTTATAAAGGATTTTTCAAAAATTGCAAAACCTCTGAGCAATCTGCTAGCTGCTGACACGCCATTTGTATTTGACACAGAGTGTCTGCAAGCGTTTGAAACCCTGAAAGCTAAGCTGATCACAGCACCAGTCATCTCTGCACCAGACTGGACATTACCATTCGAACTAATGTGTGATGCCAGTGACCATGCCATTGGTGCAGTGTTGGGACAGAGGCATAACAAGCTTCTGCACGTCACTTACTATACTAGCTGTGTTTTAAATGATGCACAGAATAATTACACAACCACAGAAAAAGAGTTACTTGCAGTGGTTTATGCCATTGACAAGTTTAGATCCTATTTAGTAGGTTCAAAAGTGATTGTGTATACTGACCATGCTGCTCTTAAATACCTACTCACAAAGCAAGATTCAAAACCTAGGCTCATAAGATGGGTGTTGCTTCTGCAAGAGTTTGATATAGAAATAAGAGACAGAAAAGGGACAGAGAACCAGGTAGCTGATCACCTATCCCGGATAGAACCAGTAGTAGGGGCGTCCCACCCTCCTACTGAGATCTCTGAAACCTTTCCAGATGAGCAACTCTTTGCCATTCAGGAAGCACCATGGTTTGCAGACAGGAAAGGGAAGAAGCATGAAAGGTTTCTCTCAATATAGAGTCAAATAAAACCCCCACATTTAAACCCTAAGTATGGTGTTGGGAGGCCACAACCAAACTCTAAGTTTGGTATTAAGAGGCCATCATCATGCTCTGAGTATCTGTGAGGCTCCATGAGAGTCCACTATCAAGCTACTGACATTAAAGAAGCGCTTGTTGGGAGGCAACCCAATTTTACTTATCTATGTTAAATTTTTATTTTCCATTGTTATTTTATGTTTTCTATAGGTTGATGATCATGTGAAGTCAAAAAACAACTGAAAGAACAAAAACAGAATGAAAAACAGTATTAAAAACAGCACACCCTGGAGGAGAAGCTTACTGGCGTTTAATCGCTAGTAAGGGCAGCAGAATGGGCATTAAACGCCCAGTCTGGCACCATTCTGGGCGTTTAACGCCAGAAAAGGGCAAGACGCTGGTGTTAAATGCCAGAAATGGGCAGCAACCTGGCGTTTAACGCCAGGATTGGCAGTAGAGGGCGTTTTGCACGCCTAATTGGTGCAGGGATGAGAAATCCTTGACACCTCAGGATCTGTGGACCCCACAGGATCTCCACCAACCTCAACTCACTCTCTTTCACTTCTTCACACCTTTTCATAATACTCTTCCCAAAATAACCTCTACCAATCACCTCCATTACTCCTCCAAGACCATCATACAAACCACCTGCACCCACCCACTCAAATTCAAACCATCACTCCTTCCTTTTCCACATCATAACCACCTAAAACCCCCCTTGACCGAACAATTCACACACCTCTATCTCCCCCATCTCTTCTTCTTTTCCTCCTTTCTTTATTCTTTTGCTCGAGGACGAGCAATCCTTTTAAGTTTGGTGTGGAAAAGCTCAGCTTTTTGTTTTTCCATAACCATTTATGGCACCTAAGGCCAGAGAAACCTCTAGAAAGAGAAAAGGAAAGGTAATTGCTTCCACCTTCGAGTCATGGGAGATGGAGATATTCATCTCAAAGGTCCATCAAGACCACTTCTATGAAGTTGTGGCCAAGACTCCTTATTGAAGAGAACAAGCCCATCACTAAGAAAAGGATGGAGCAAACAAGAGAGCCCACTCATGGACCTCAACAAGAGCATGAGGAAATTCCTCATCATGAAATCCCTGGGATGCCTCAAGGGATGTATTTTCCTCCACAAAATTATTGGGAGCGAATCAACACCTCCCTAGGAGAATTAAGTTCCAATATGGGACAACTAAGGGTGGAGCACCAAGAGCATTCTATCCTCCTCTATGAAATTAGAGAAGACCAAAGAGTTATGAGAGAGGAGCAACAAAGGCAAGGAAGAGACATTGAGGAGCTCAAGCACTCCATAAGATCTTCAAAAGGAAGAACTAGCCGCCATCACTAAGGTGGACCCGTTTTTTAATTTCCTTATTCTTTATTTTATGTTTTTCAAATTTTTATGCTTTATGTTTATTTATGTTTGTGTCTTATTACATGATTATTAGTGTCTAAGTGTCTATGCCTTAAAGCTATGAGAATGAATCCATCACCTTTCTTAAATAAAAAATATTTTTAATTGAAAAAGAAAAAGAAGTACATGAATTTCAAATTTTAAAACAGTTTAATTATTTTGATGTGGTGGCAATACTTTATGTTTTTCTGAATGAATGCTTGAATAGTGCATATTTTTGAAATTGTTGTTTATGAATGTTAAAATTGTTGGCTCTTGAAAGAATGAGGGAAAAGGAGAAATGTTATTGATGATCTGAAAAATCATAAAAATGATTCTTGAAGCAAGAAAAAGTAGTGAATGTAAAAAAAAAAAAGAGAAAAAAAAGAAGAAAAAGTGAGGAAAAAAAAAAGGGAGAAAAAGCAAGCAGAAAAAGTCAATAGTCCTTTAAACCAAAAGGCAAGGGTAGAATAAAAAGGATCCAAGGCTTTGAGCATCAGTGGATAGGAGGGCCCAAATCCTGGCCATCCTGGCCTAAGCGGCTAAACCAAGCTGTCCCTAACCATGTGCTTGTGGCGTGAAGGTGTCAAGGTTGTGATGAGCGGATAATTTATACGCTTTTTGGCATTGTTTTTAGTATATTTTTAGTATATTTTAGTTAGTTTTTATTATATTTTTATTAGTTTTTATTTAAAATTTACTTTTCTGGACTTTACTATGAGTTTTTATGTTTTTCTATGATTTCAGGTATTTTCTGGCTGAAATTGAGGGACCTGAGCAAAAATCTAATTCAGAGGCTGAAAAAGGACTGCAGATGCTGTTGGATTCTGACTTCTCTGCACTTGAAGTAAATTTTCTGGAGCTACAGAAGCCCAATTGGCGCGCTCTCAATTGCGTTGGAAAGTAGACATCCTGGAATTTCTAGCAATATATAATAGTCCATACTTTGCCCGAGATTTGATGGCCCAAATAGGCGTTCCAAGTCAGCTCAAGAATTCTGGCGTTTAACTCCAGAACTGGTACAAAAGCTGGAGTTAAACGCCCAAACTGGCACAAAAGCTGGCGTTTAACTCCAAGAAAAGTCTCTACACATGAAAGCTTCAATGCTCAGCCCAAGCACACACCAAGTGGGCCCCGGAAGTGGATTTTTACAGTAAACACCCTAGCTTACTCATTTTCTGTAACCCTAGGTCACCAGTTTACTATAAAAACTACTTTTAGTGATTCATCTTGTACCTCATGACACTTTACATGTTTCATATTGTATCTTCTACGGGATGAGTCTCTAAACTCCATTGTTGGGGGTGAGGAGCTCTGCTGTTCTTCATAAATTAATGCAATTACTACTTTTTTCTATTCTATCACGCTTGCTTCTATTCTAAGATATTCATTCGCACTTCAACCTGATGAATGTGATGATCCGTGACAATCATCATCATTCTCACCTATGAATGCGTGCCTAACAACCACCTCCGTTCTACATGCAATCAAGCTTGAATGTGTATCTCTTGGGTTTCTAATCTAAGATTGGAACCTTCGTGGTATAGGCTAGAATTATTGGCGGCCATTCCTGAGATCCGAAACGTCTAAAGCTTGTCTGTGGTATTCTGAGTAGGATCTAGGAAGGGATGACTGTGACGAGCTTCAAACTCGCGAGTGTTTGGCATAGTGACAGACGCAAAAGGATCAATGGATCCTATTCCGACATGATCGAGAACCGACAGATGATTAGCCGTGCGGTGACAGCACATTTGGAACATTTTCACTGAGAGGACGGGAAGTAGCCATTGACAACGGTGATGCCCAACATAAAGCTTGCCATGGAAGGAGCCTTGCGTGCATGAAGAAGAAGATAGTAGGAAAGCAGAGATTCAGAAGATAAAGCATCTCCAAAGCCTCAACCTGTTCTTCATTACTGCATAACAAGTATTTATTTCATGTTCTTTTACTTTTTACAATTAAAACTGAGAATTATTGATATCCTGATTAAGAGTTACAAGATAACCATAGCTTACTTCAAGCCGACAATCTCTGTGAGATCGACCCTTACTCACGTAAGGTATTACTTGGACGACCCAGTGCACTTGCTGGTTAGTTGTGCGGAGTTGCAAAAGTGTGATTGTAATTTCGTGCACCAGTGGCCAACAACAATGGCTAGTCTCAGAGAAGAGTTTTAGCTTCATACACTATCCCCAACCCAAGAAATTATGGGAGTAGCATCCTAACTCCCAATGTCAATGTCAATAACTTTGAACTCAAGTCTCATTTGATTACCCTGGTTCAAAACAATTGTCAATATGGAGGAAGTGCTGCTGAAGATCCAAACCACCACCTCTCTGTATTTTTGAGAATTTGTGACACTGTCAAAACCAATGGAGTCAATCTTGATATATACAAGCTTCTTTTATTCCCATTTTGACAGAGAGACAAAGCCACACATTGGTTAGAAACCTTCCCTAAAGAGAGCATTACCACCTGGGATGATTTGGTTAGCAAATTTTTAGCCAAATTCTATCCACCCCAGAGAGTTATCAAGCTAAAAACTGATGTGTAAACCTTTAGACAGCAGGAAGGAGAATCATTGTATGAAGCTTGGAAGAGGTATAAAGCTCTAATTAGAAGGTGCCCAGAAGGAATGTTCAGTGAATGGGTGGAGTTGCAGAATTTCTATGAAGGCTTATCCTTACCTTCATGGAAAGCTTTGGACTATTCATCAGGAGGATCCTTGCAAATGATGAAAACTGCTCAAGAGGCACATGATCTCATAGACATGGTGGTCAATGAGTATTTCTATTCCTCTGAAAGGCAAGCAGCCCCAAAGAAAGGAGTATTTGAGCTTGAAGAAGTTGATACCATACTAGCTCAGAACAAACTCATGCACCAGCAGCTCCAACAGCAGATTGAAACAATGTCAAAGAGGATGGATGGATTGCAACTTGCAGCAGTGAGTACAACTAACTAACCACCAGTGGTATGGGGACAACAGGAGGAAAATTATGAGGAGCAGCAGCAAGAGCAAGTGCAGTACATGCACAATCAAGTTCTGGATCAAATGACTTCCATGGAGACACTTACAACTCATCCTGGAGAAACCACCCAAATCTGAAATGGGGAGAAAACCAAAACCAACAATCTTGGCAAAGAAACTCAAACCAAAACAACTTCAGAAACACAAACCATCAAAACCATCAAAACATTAACCAAAATTCATACAGAAAACCAAAAAACAATCAACCCCAACCCAACTACTATCCACCCAACAGCTCATCCACTAACCAAAATAACTATCATTCACCCTCAACATCCATAATCAACCACAACCATCCCAAGAATCTCAGAGGATCTCCAACTTGGAGATGATGATGGAGCAGATGATCAAGCATCAAGAACTAGCCAACAAAAACCATGAAGCTTCACTGAGGAACTTGGAGAGGCAAATTGGTCAATTATCAAAGCAAACAGTGGCTGAAAGAGCACCCAATACATTACCAAGTGACACCATTTCCAATCCAAAAGAGGAATGCAAAGCCATCTAATTAAGGAGTGGAAGAACCTTGGCAAATGACAAAGAAACTACCAAGAGGCCAGCTGAGGATGACAAGGCCAACAGTAAAGAGCAAGTAACAATTGAGGAAAAGAACCAAGAGAAACTCAAGAAGAAAGAGGAATAGCCACAATCTTCAAAGAAGGATAAGCAAAGTATAGAGGAGCCTCCACAAGCTTCCAAGAAGGAGGAGAAGCCATACACCCCTTCCATTCCATATCCTCAAAAGTTCAATAGAGAGCTTAAAGACCAACAGTTCCCCAAGTTTCTAGAAGTTTTTAAGAAGCTGAAAATTAATATTCCACTTGCTGAAGCTCTAGAACAAATGCCTCTGTATGCAAAATTCCTCAAAGAGCTCATCAATAAGAAAAGGAGCTGGAATGAGAAGAAGACAGTGATTTTAACCCAAGAATATAGTGCAGTGACTCAAGAAGGCCTCCCACCAAAACTCAAAGACCCTGGGAGCTTCTACTTGCCTTGTACCATTGGTAACACAGTAATTGACAAGGCACTGTGTGATTTGGGCTCCAGTATCAACCTCATGCCTCTGTCTATGATGAGAAGGCTATCTATAGAAGAAGTGAAGCCTACACAGATGTCATTGGAGCTAGTGGATAGATCTTTGGTAATTTCCAAGGGGGTGATTGAAAATCTATTGGTCAGAGTAGGAAAATTCATATTCCCAGCAGACTTTATAATCATGGACTTAGATGAAGAGGGGAATGATTCTATTATATTGGGAAGACCTTTCCTGGCCACAACAAGGGCCATCATTGATGTGGAACAAGGAAAAATGACTCTGAGGATAAATGATGAGAAAATCACTCTAAATGTCTTCCAGAAAATACAGCACACTGTTAAAGAGAAAAGCTGCTTGAAGGTTGAAGAAGAAGATTTGCAATGGAAAGAAAAGTCCAATGAAGCACTCATCATCTCACTTGTAAAGCAAGAGATAAACAATAGAGAAGAAAAAGATGGTAAGGAATATGTGAAGGCTAAGAAGGGAAGGCAGGAAGAGATTGAAGATTTGATTATTGGGAAGGAAGTCCCTGACACAAAACCTACTACAAAGAAAGAAGGGCCATTGAAGAAAGGAAAGAAGAGTAAGAAAAAGATTCCAAAAGGGTGGAAGAACAAAAGGATACCAACTGAAGGATTCTCAAAAGGGGATAGAGTAAGATTGATATACTAGCAGTTGTAAACAGATCCACAAACTGATGACTACTACACCATTAATAGGATACTCTCACTGGAGCATGTGGAGATTGATCATCAATGCACAGGAAGAAGGCTCACAGTGAGAGGGAACAAACGGAGGCACCACAATCATCAGCCACCCTAACAAGGGACCAATGTCAAGCTAGTGACAATAAAAGAGCGCTTCATGGGAGGCAGCCCATGATTTAATATTCTTGCTTTGGTTTTAATTTCAATAATTAATGGTTTTTCTAGCATAAATTTGAGCTCTCATGAACAGATTTGATAACTGTACACATCATTTTGAAGCATATGTTTGATTCCTAAGTTTGGTGTGCCTAAAGGCACTTTAAAAGAGCTTTTCAAGCATAATGATCATAAACCCAATTTAGGATATATACTCATTTATTTTGTTTAAGTATATAGCCAAACAATAAGTTTGGTGTCTATATATGCTATGAATTTCAAGAAAATCATTTTTTACTCAAGGGTTCAAATTCATGAATAGATAAACCATACATTGCATCATTTTATGAGTTTATGGTAGCATGGTAGCAAATAAAGTGTTCCTTATAATGAATATACTAATTATGATAGATGTTCATTAGATTTCATATAAAGCACGTAGCAAAGAGCAAGTTTAGTGTTCACCAAAATTTAGTTCAATTCTTAAGGAGCATAGTTGGTTTTTCATAAATAAGGAACATATAGAAAATTTTATTTTTCTTTATTACTTTCCACTTAACAAACACCACCGTACCAAATTTAATTTTTGGCTTACCATTTCCTTGGTTTACGTGGTCAGGTATGAAGAAGGTTGAGAAAAGGACAAAATTCATGCATGCACGGTTGTCCCAAGGAGAAAAGCAAGTCACATGTGCATGCTTGGAAAGCTCAATACTGCAGAAATCAGCACCTAGGAGGCCGAGCCATACACCCAATAGAGGAACAATCCTTGTCTTCAACCATCTTCACATGCACACCGTCCATTTCATGGATCCTCAACAATAATTTGCTCAATTCTCACCCTTCATTGCCACATAACCTAACCAATACATCTCTCTAACAATACCTCCCCTTTTATAAATTGGCAGTAGCACTTCTCAAGCTCACATACCATTGCTTTCTTCATATATTCATCCCACACACGTTACATCATCCTTCTCTCACTCAAAGACATCACACAACACCTTACCTCCCATTCCTTCCATTATAACCGTGCTTTAACCAAGGCATTTCTTCTCCCTTCCTTCTTTCCTAATTCATGGCTTCATCAAATTCTAGAAGAAGGAAAGGAAAGGAACCAGCTGTAGCCAAACCACCAACCTATGATACCAAGAAATTTAAGTCTCAATTTCATGAATCAAGGTATTATAGGCTAATGGAGTCAAAGAAAGTCATTCTAGAGATGGGGTTCAGGCTGAAAGATGGAAAATATCCCATCATGAGAAGAATAACCGTAGAGAGGAGATGGGAACTTTTGTGTGAGCCTCTCATAGACATCAGTGCAGTCATGATAGGGGAGTTTTATGCAAATGCTGTGAGGTCAAGCAAGGACAACCCTCCCTATAAGAGCTATGTTAGGGGGGTTGAGGTAAATTTCAGCCCACCATCCATTATGAGAGTCTTACAGATAAGGGTGATATCATATGGAGAACCTAGCTTTGAGGAAAGACTGCAGGGTGAGAATGACCCTGATGAGATATTAAATGTGTTATGCTTTGAAGGCAAGGACTGGAAAAGGGACTCAGAGGGAGCTCCAAGCCACTTGAAGAGAATGGATCTCATACCTGAAGTCAAAGGTTGGTATGAGATAGTGAGAAGATCCATCCTCCCTACTGCAAATACATCTGAAGTCACAATAAAGAGAGCAATTCTGATATATTGCATCCTGAGGGGAGGAGAAATCAATATTCCATAGCTCATAGCAGATAGCATCCAAGAGATGGCTGAGGACACTGAAAAATCAAGTAGGCTTGGTCACCCAAGTACTATTCTGAGGCTGTGCAAAAGAGCAGGAGTACTCTTTGAAGATGAAGATACAGAGAAGGTAAAAGGAAGCAGAGGGGTCACCAAGCAAAGCATGGAAGGTGTTACTGACACTAACAATCAGCAAGAGAGAAGAGATCAAGGAAGAAGGAGAAGACCACAGGTGGAGGGGGAACAAGCTTCTGGTGCAATAGACTTGAGCCAAATGCAAAGAGCCATTGAAGAAATGTCTCAACAATACATGAGAGCACAGGAGCAACAATAGGAGCAATACTTAAGGCAATAGGAGCAGTATTTGAAGGATCGTGAGCAACAACAGCATTGGCAGCAGCAAATGATGGAGAAGCAAGAAAACTTCCAGCTCAAGATGTTGGATCAATAGAGAGAGTTTCAGGCAAGAATTCTTGAGGGGCAAAGGGAACAATCAGCAAACTTTTAAGAATAATTTAATAGATTGTCCCTACGACAAGCTAACTATGGGGAGTACACCCAAAATCTCTATCAATGAAAGAACATATATCATACAATTGGAGAGCATAGGAACTTGGACAGAATGGAGTATGATATAGCAACTCAAGCAAAGTTGGACTATGTAGTCCATAGCATACCAGCATTGAACCAACAGATCAAGCCATTTGAGCAATGTCAAGAATTGGTAGACCATCAGAGAGCACAAGCCAATAAAAATATAGCACACATGCAACAAGGATTGAAGGATGCTGGGCTCTGGGGTCAGATAGACCATATTTGGGATCGAAGATGCCCTGTTGAAGAACCCCAAGAAACAAGCAAGAAGAGGAAGAAGAAGAAAGGAGAATGCAGCAAAAGGAAAGAGCATGACAACTAGAGGTGGTAGATTACCTTTTATAGTTTTAATTAAATAAGGATGATGCATATCTGAAACATGATATGCCTCCAAAT
>NC_029792.2:44064360-44071936 GCF_000816755.2 Arachis ipaensis
GTTTGGACAAACTTAAACAATTTTATATTTATTTATGTTTTTATAACAAATATTAATTTTATTAATAATTTTTAAGATTTAAACAATATAAAATAAATTTATAAAAACATTTTTTTAATTAAAAAATTTATAAAAAATAAAATTATTTTTTAATATATATAGTACAGAAAATAGTTCGAGATTCGATCTGATCTAAGTTATTATCCGGTCTGAATCATGAATTTATTTCGGATATTGTTCGATGTCTGGTCCTACTTCGAACAATTTATGTAATGTCTGAACTGAACAAAAGTGGGGGATTTATATTTATATACTGCATGCTTGTGATTAAAGTGTTCAGTGTTACCATCTTTGATGCCACGTACCGAGAGTAAACTCAAAATTTCCGTTACACTACTCTTCACAGTGTTTTAAGTGTACTTCGGTAGTATCTAAAACTAGGAACGTGCTCATTTCAATTAATATAAATAAAACAGATTTGTAGAATTAAATAAAGAATACTTTTCGAAGGAAGGTATGATTGTAATAGAAAAGATGCTAACTCTACAATATATAGGACATAAAGACGTCTGGTTAGATGAAATTAAAATATAAACCGGTCTAGTTCCTACTAACTACCCTCCTTATGGCAGCCATTCCTTAAAGTGTTCTAAAAACGCAACGTTCATATTGAGAGTTGGCTGTTTATTAGACGCTTAGTTTAAAATTCCTTAACCAACAGTGTTCAAGTTGGGGTTCTTTTCATTGGCTTCATAAGTTTGGAGCCCAGCAGAGTGTTCCTTACCTGTTTGTACATGAAGTTGTAACCAATCTTAAGGCCCCAACGTTCAGTACTCGTTCCTAAATTTGATTTTCTGAATTAGTTGTTCTTTAGAGTCATACGTTCTTTGATTAAGGTCATCTATTTGGTTCCATACTCGTTAAAGACAGGTCTATTAGACTATTTTGTAAGCCTGGACCTAACCTATTAATATAATTAAACTTTTAAATTAGTATGGACTTAAACCTATTTTATAAAGGTAAGGTAAAGTCTAATACAAACTAGGTTACAGACTCCTGACATACTACTGACTTATTTTTAGCCCTACTTATATTTGAAGTATAATTATTAGGTCCTGGCTATGACATTTATTAAGCATTTCACTAAAGCATAATCAAAATGATTTCTAGAATTGGGAATAAAATTTATGGTTTATTTGAATGCCAAAGTTTATACTCACCTAATTCAATATTTCTGTGTGGATGTCATTCACGAACAGTTCAAGTCTCCAGGTCTCCTCCCTCCACAGAGCTTCTTCTTTGATGCTTGTGAAGGGGAAGGCAGTAGATCACCAAATCTACATCATGTGAATATCATTAGGGCAAAAGCAACCCTACCTTGAGGATCCAGAACCACAAGAATTGGCATGTTCTTGTACTTCCATTTCCTCTAGATGAATCGGGTGACCGACTTGCTTATCGCTAAAGGATGATACACAGAGAACCATGGCATGGTTAACATCAGGTCCTCAAACTACCTTTGCTTTTGTTGTGTCTATTCAGATTCATGGAGTTCCACAATTGGGAGCCAAACAATCTCATATTTCCTTTCAAGCCTTGATTGCACGACACTCGATTCATTATAGATTTGTTCAAGGATCAGAAGCTCATCAGGGGAGAACTCTAACCCTAAAATAACAAGTAACACATTCTTCCTTCTCAGGGGTTCCAGGCTAACCTGTTTATTGGTTTGCATTAAACCACACCAATATTAGCTTCCCCAACTTTTGAAAATAGTAGTGCATCATCATATATGCAATTACAATGTTAGAAAAAGTCTAACCTTTTTCTTGGAAGCACAATCATATAGAGGCGGGCTATCATCCTTTGTGGAAAAAGCCTTCAAAACCTTCATGTTGTCAATAAGGGTTACAACAACAATAAAGCCTTGTCCCACTAGGTAAAGTCGGCTACATGAATCAAACAACACCATTGAACTCTATCATGTATCATGTCTATAGAGAGACCATTTATATGTAGATCTCATTTGACCACCTCATAGATGATTTTCTTAGGTCTTCCTCTACCTTTAACCCCTTGTCCATCTTCCAGCTCATTTACCCTCTTGACTAGGTGTTCTGTCGGTCTTCTTCTCACATGTCTGATAAACCACTATTTTATGGTTTATCTTGTGCTCAATTGAGTGGTTTTTATCTACTCTTTACCCACTTATTCATACTATTTACATGGTTTTACATTTGCCTTCCTAATTATGTGCTTTAATTGAAAACATGTTTCTTTGGACTTATCTTTGCTAATATTAATCCTCTCTTATTACTATTAGATGCCTTGATATATGTGTTAAGTGTTTTCAGAGATTACAGGGTAGAAATGGCTCAGAGGATGGAAAGGAAGCATGCAAAAGTGGAAGGAATACAAGAAGTTGGAGAAACTGCTAAGCTGTCCAGCCTGACCTCTTCGCACTCAAACGGCTATAACTTTAGCTACAGAGATCCAAACGACGCGGTTCCAGTTGCATTGGAAAGCTAATGGCCGGGGCTTTGATTTGATATATAATTTTCCATAGCTGCCTCAACGCCAGGTGATGCGAACGCGTGGGTCACGTGGACGCGTGACCTGGCAGGAACGCAACCCGCGCGGACGCATGGACGACGCCTCCGCGTCACTTGCCCGCGACCTGAACGTACCAGAATACGCTGGGGGCGATTTTTGGGCTGTTTTTGACCCAGTTTGCAGCCCAGAAAATACAGATTAGAGGCTATAAAGTGGGGGAATGCATCCATTCATAAGAAAGCTTTCACATTCACAAATTTATGAGTAGATGTAGTTTTTAGAGAGAGAGGTTCTCTCCTCTCTCTTAGAATTTAGTTTTAGGATTTAGGATTATTTCTTCTTCATCACAGGTTCAATGTTCCTTTTATTTATTTTTCTAATTTAATTTATGAACTCTTTCATGTTACATTTGATATCTTTATTAGTGCTAATTGAGGTATTTCAGATTTATGATTGCTTTCTTTTATCTATATAAATAATTTAGATTTTTCTCTTTTGGCTTTGATTGAGTCATTGGAGACACTTGAGTTATCAAACTCATTGTTGATTAAAAATTGGAATTCTTCAAGAATTAATTCAGGTTCCAATAACTCTAACTTTTCCCAAGGAAAGACTAGGACTTGAGGAATCAGAATTAATTCATCCACTTAACTTACCTTCATAGTTAGAGGTTAAAAAAGTGGGAGAAAAATCTAATTCTCATTACAATTGATAAGGATAGCCAGGATAGGACTTCCAGTTTTCATACCTTGCCAAGAGTCTATTTTATAGTTATTTATTTTATTCTTCTTATCATTCAACATACTGCTTCCTTACTTTCAAAACCCCCAATTTACAAACTCATAACCAATAATAAGAACATATTTTCCTGCAATTCCTTGAGAAGACGACCCGAGGTTTAAATACTCGGTTATCAATTTTAAAGGGGTTTGTTACTTGTGACAATCAAAATGTTTGTATGAAAGGACTTTTGATGGTTTAGAAACTATACTTGCAACGAGGATTTATCTGCAAATTTCTAGACGACGCAAAAGTTCCTCTCATCAAAATGGCGCCGTTGCCGGGGAATTGCAGACGTGTGCCTTATTATTGGTTATTGTAAATATTTGCTTTTTACCTGTTTTATTGTTTTTATTTTTTTATTTTTGCTTTTTCGTAAATTAAGAGGTTATTGGTTTTTATTTAGTTATTAAAATTTTTTTTTCAAAAATTTGTTCTTGGTGTTCATCTTGATCTTCAAGTTGTTCTTAGTTGTTTTCTTCGTTTTGATCTAAAAATTTTAAGTTTGGTGTCATTTTATTGTTTTTCTCTTTCCTCATTAAATTCAAAAATCCAAAATTTTAATTCAAATTTCAAAATTTCAAATTTCAATTTTCAAAATTCAAATTAAAAAATTTAAAATTCAAATTTAAAATTTCAAAATTTAAAAATCAAATTTCAAATTTCAAATTTCAAATTTCAAAATTTCAAAATTTAAAATTCAAAATTTAATTTTCAATAACTTTTTAATTTAAAATTTGTTCTTATTTTTCGTTTTTAATTTTTATTTACTATTATGAGTTCTCACCCCTCTCGCTTTGAGTTTGGTTCCAATGTTGTTGCAAGGAATGGAAATTATAACAGGAACATGCATCAAGGTCAAAACAATCAGAGATGGAAGGAGCCACGAGGATCTGATCAACCCTTCCGGCAACAACACCTTCCACAGTTCCACAGACAAAGACCATTCCACGATGCATACCAAGATGATAGATATGATGGACCCCCATCATATGCCTATGAACCTCCTCAACACAACTTTGAACCACCACACTCACAAGCCAACTACAACCATTCACCTCCATATGAACCTAACCCGTATCCACCATACCAACCACCTTATGAGCCAAATGAACCATACACAGAACCACCACCTTTCCAACACAACTACTCTCATGAACCACCACCTCAATATTCACCATCTCCATATCATTATTAAGATGAACCACCTTCCTATTATGAATCCTCTCTCCCAACCAATGAATCCTCATATCCACCCCAACCTCCAATGGATGACAGACTTCGTGTTATTCTTCAAAGGCAAGAAAGGATGAATAAGAGTGTGCTAAATTTTGCGGCCGCCTTAGGCGAGTTAGTAAATATAATAGCTTCCCAATATCTGAGCACTCAAAGAACTCCTATGGCTACATGTGGAGAATCAAAAGAAGAGCAAAGCATGAAGGAGACACTAGAAACTTCGGTGGACAATGAGGAACATGGCTTTGTATTGGAACAAGTGGAGAAAGCCATAATAGTTGCAGAGAAAGAAGTGGTTGAAGACTTAGGAGATGTTGAACCTCTATGGGAAAGTCAAGACATAGAACCTCCTTTCAAGACGGTGCAATTGATGTTGAGGAGGGTGTACAACCTCCAAGGTATATCATGGCTAAAGACTTTGAAGAGGTTAACCAAGATATGGAGATTCAAGAAGAAGAAGCACAACCTCCTATGCCTTTGGTAAGTAGTGAAGAGGAGATTGAATTGGAAGAAAGCTACCAAGAGGAAAAGGTTGAAATTAAAGAAGCTTGCAAAGAGGTGGTAATTATCAGAAAAGAGCACAAGGGAGTGGAGCTTGCAATTTCATTAAAAATACCTCCCCCTAAGTTGCCATCATCCTTCACAACATTCAAGTGGGTAAAATTCATATCCCTTAGCTTTCTAATTCCACTTTGACTTTAACTAAAAGTGCTAGGTGGGAGACAACCCACCATGGTATGATCGTTCCTTTTTCAATTTTAATTTTATTTAGTTTTGTTTGTTTTGAATTTTATTTTATTTTATTGAACCTGGAATCATGCATAGCATTCACATTAAGCATTACATTCTGCATTTTACAAAAAAAAAATACGCACGTGACGTGGCAGCGTCGCTGACGCGTCCGCGTCACTAGTGCGTTGGGGAGAAAAGAATTGAACAGAGAGTCACGCGAAAGCGTGGCTGGAGGCGCGCCTTTAGCATAATTTGACCCCACACGACCGTGTCACTCACGCGACCGCGTCATGTGGGAACTTTGGCCTCCCACGCGACCGCGTGCCCCACGCGGCCGTGTGCCATGAAAATCGACGTAACAAGGGTGTATGGCCGAAAGTTGAGCTGGAATTGGGCCGGACTCGTGCTGGAAGCCCAAGCCTTCTGACGCGAACGCGTGCCCCACGCGGCCGCGTCGTTTTCCAAAAATGGGCATCCACGCGATCGCGTCACCCAAAATTTGGCAAAATAATATTTTGAACGGAGAGTTGTGCGACCGCAAGGCTGCCCTCGCGCCAGTTGCATAAAACGTGTCACGCGACCGCGTGACCGACGCGACCGCGTCGATTAACTTAAAGCGCAAGTCACGCGACCGCGTGCCCCACGCGTCCGCGTCGCTTGTGCCGCACAGCTTATCCTAATTTTTCCTACCTCCTTTCTTACTTACTTCTTCTTCCCTTCTTTCCCTTCTCATTCTTATTATCTTTTATTTTATTTTATTTTAATTTATTTACATACTTTCATTCATTGCATTTTAATCTTGTGCATGTTTTTATTTTTCTCATTGGTGTTAAAAATTTTCTTATTCAACTGTTACATCTTCTCTTGAATTACTTTGGTGCTTAGTAACTTGTTTTACACTATGGGATGATATTAATTATCTGCCAATGCTAATCTTTTATGATACTTGCACTTCATTTGTATTGACATGAACTTATATTGATATTTTCATTACCCATACTCCTCCCCTTTGTTGCAAATTTTGTACCACTGGTATGCCATGGCTTCTATTGTTTTCTCACTGGCATGTTGTAGCTACCATGTAATTGAGACCCTCATTATTTGGCATTAACCAACCCATGTTTTATTTGTTTTTTATCTTTGTTTTGGGTTACTTTTCTTCCCTTTTTCTTTCAGGATGGCCACCAGGAAGAGAACCGGAAGACGTTTACATGGGAGAGACAAACAAGTTCCTACACACATTTCTTGATGAGAAAAGCATCAGTTGAAGCAACCCGTCCACTTGCACGTCTTAGCATGCACCGAGGACGGTGTAATCTTTAAGTGTGGGGAGGTCGATACTGACTTCCGTGGGTTAGTATTTCCTTCTCAAACACCAATGTTTTATTTTCCTTGTTAGTTGTTGCATTTGCATGTTTGATTGCATATTTGTTTGATTTTTTGCACATTTTACCACTTGGTTAAAGTAATATTTTCTTTTTCAAGAAACCTTTTAGAGCATTTCACTAATTTGAATAAAATTTAATGTTACACTTGTTTGAAGAGATATTATACTGGAACATGGTTTAGAGCTCGAACACACAAAACCTGTGAGATTTTGAGCCTATTTGAATCGGTTACATTTTATCAACCAATATTTTATTTTTTTTAGTGTGTATTTTTCTCTCTAAAATTGTGATCTTTGTCTTGCTTAATTCTATATTTCTATTATTTGATGTATGCATACACTTACATGATTGAGGCCTTTGTTTTACTAAGCTTACATACCCATATGGCCTTACCTTTCATTATCCTTTGCAAACCAATGTTGAGCCTATTATACCCCTTTGTTCCTTACTTTAGCACATCATTAACTCTAAGCAGTGGTTTTTATCTACTCTTTACCCACTTATTCATACTATTTGCATGGTTTTACATTTGCCTTCCTAATTATGTGCTTTAATTGAAAACATGTTTCTTTGGACTTCTCTTTGCTAATATTAATCCTCTCTTATTACCATTAGATTCCTTGATATATGTGTTAAGTTTTTTCAGAGATTACAGGGCAGGAATGGCTCAGAGGATGGAAAGGAAGCATGCAAAAGTGGAAGGAATACAAGAAGTTGGAGAAACTACTAAGCTGTCCAACCTGACCTCTTCGCACTCAAATGGCTATAACTTTAGCTACAGAGGTCCAAACGACGCAGTTTCAGTTGCGTTGGAAAGCTAACGTCCGGGGCTTCGATTGGATATATAATTTGCCATATCTGCCCCAACACCAGGTGACGCGAACGCG
>NC_029792.2:44072010-44075271 GCF_000816755.2 Arachis ipaensis
CGTGCGGACGCATGGACGACGCCTCCGCGTCACTTGCCCGCAACCTTAACGTACCAGAATACACTGGGGGCGATTTTTGGGCTGTTTTCGACCCAGTTTGCGGCCCAGAAAACATAGATTAGAGGCTATAAAGTGGGGGAATGCATCCATTCATAAGAAAGCTTTCACATTCACAATTTTAGGAGTAGATGTAGTTTTTAGAGAGAGAGGTTCTCTCCTCTCCCTTAGGATTTAGTTTTAGGATTTAGGATTATTTCTTCTTCATCACAGGTTCAATGTTCCTTTTATTTATTTTTCTAATTTAATTTATGAACTCTTCTATGTTACATTTGATATCTTTATTAGTGCTAATTGAGGTATTTCAGATTTATGATTGCTTTCTTTTATCTATATAAATAATTTAGATTTTTCCCTTTTGGCTTTGGTTGAGTCATTGGAGACACTTGAGTTATCAAACTCATTGTTGATTGAAAATTGGAATTCTTCAAGAATTAATTCAGGTTCCAATAACTCTAACTTTTCCCAAGGAAAGACTAGGACTTGAGGAATCAGAATTAATTCATCCACTTAATTTACCTTCATAGTTAGAGGTTAACAAAGTGGGAAAAAAATCCAATTCTCATTACAATTGATAAGGATAGCCAGGATAGGACTTCCAGTTTTCATACCTTGCCAAGAGTCTATTTTATAGTTATTTATTTTATTCTTCTTATCATTCAACATACTGCTTCCTTACTTTCGTAACCCCCAATTTACAAACTCATAACCAATAATAAGAACATACTTTCCTGCAACTCCTTGAGAAAATGACCCGAGGTTTAAATACTCGGTTATCAATTTTAAAGGGGTTTGTTACTTGTGACAACCAAAATGTTTGTATGAAAGGACTTTTGATGGTTTAGAAACTATACTTGCAATGAGGATTTATCTGCAAATTTCTAGACCACGCAAAAGTTCCTCTCATCAATGTCCAAACCACTTGAGATGAAATTCTACCATCTTTTCCACAATAGATGCTACTCCAACCCTCTCTCTTATATCTTCATTTCTTATTCTATCCAATCGCGTATGACTACTCATCGATTTTAAAATCTTCATCTCTACCACACTTAGCTTATGTTCGTGCTCCCTTTTGGCTGTCCAACACTTTGTACCATAAAGCATAGCTGCTCTGATAGCAATACGATAGAATTTACCTTTAAGTTTTAAAGGCACTTTTTTTATCACATATAACACCAGACGTACTCTGCCATTTTGACCAAACTGCTTGGATCCTATGATTTACATCCTGTTTAGTCTCTCCATTATCCTGTATGATGCACCCTCTATATTAGGATGTTATCTCCAATCTTCACCTCTATATTAGGGTTTTTCCTTTGTAGGCCGAACTTACATTCCATATATTCCATATATTGGGCAGACTGATTATGGAGTTGGTAGTATTGGTAGTAGGTATGAGGGTTATGCTGCGAGAACTGTTATTTTTTGTGCTGAGGATAATGTCACAGATCTGATATTTAGAAAAAAACGAAGATTGATGTTTTTTGTTAAGCAGGGTGTGGCTGTAGTATTTGAAGGAGCTAGATAGGAAGGGACGGATGTTTGCCCTAAGTTGGGGGGATAAAATTTAAAAAAAAATTTAAGACAGTATATGTTTAAATACATTTATGATCCCGTTGAATATTTATATTTTCCGCCACGTTATGAAGTATATATTCATTTTTGTATGAAAATATTTAGTTTATATATTTTTTTTAGCTTTCAGAATTAAACAAAATATATAGTAGTTGCAGTTGTGAAAATGAGCATCGAAGATCTATTGACGTTATTAGACAATTGGAGAAAATATTTTATAGTTGGCATACATTAAAATTAAAGTCCTAGTTGTATGTTAATTTATAACATAAGAATGTATATTAAATCAAATTAGTAATGAACAAAAAATTATTCGAGTTGAAGGTTGTACCGTTGAATTAATAACCATATTATTACCTATTAATATATGAATTTCAATAATATAGTTTAAAATTTATTAAAAATTTAAGATTTTCATGTTATTTATTTTCAATATGCTTTGATATGTTATTTATTCTGGTTGTGTGAGTTAGAGTAAATCTTTGGTACATGAAAGACTTGCGATAACAAACCAGTCGATAATAATTTTTTTAGGAGACAATGTTTGATACGAAAGTTGAGGCAGATGCTGAGTTATCCAATTGGGAAGGGAGGGGACTTCTGTGTTGCCTAATTTTTTAGGTTTGGATGGGTTGCGGGCCGAAGATGTCCTTGAAATGGAGTTTTCTACACCTGAGGAAGCAAGCGGCTTCTATAACAACTACAGCCGATGAAAGGGCTTTGTATCAAGGCGAAGTAACACGGTTAGAAACACCTCCGGGGAGATTATGAGGTACACGTTCGTTTGTAACATGCTAGAGTTTCGAGAAAAGAAATGGTTGAAAAAATTTGATCGTAAAAAGGAGCATAAGGTAGTAAGCCGATGCGAATGTCTTGTGGTATGCGAAATTGTTACTCAGGTTGTGAATTATTGTTCGAAATTGATTCCCTGGCGATGGCACCAAAAATGGATGCACAGAACCATGGTCTAAACATATCTTCACAACTTCGCATAACTAACCAGCAAGTGCACTGGGTCGTCCAAGTAATAAACCTTACGTGAGTAAGGGTCGATCCCACGGAGATTGTTGGTATGAAGCAAGCTATGGTCACCTTGTAAATCTCAGTCAGGCGGATATAAAATAGTTATGGAGTTTTCGAAATTAATACTAAAATAAGGATAGAAATACTTATGTAAATCATTGGGGAGAATTTCAGATAAGCGTATGGAAATGCATTCATTCCTCTGAACCTCTGCTTTCCTGCTGTCTTCATCCAATCAGTCTTACTCCTTTCTATGGCTGGCTTTGGGTAAGGATGTCACCGGTGCCAATGGCTACTTTCAATCCTCTCGGGAAAATGGTCCAAATGCTCTGTCACAGCACGGCTAATCGTCTGGAGGCATCACCCTTGTTGTTGGTTGCATCCTATTCCTCTCTGTGAAAATGGTCTGATGTGCTGTCACTGCATGGCTAATCATCTTGGAGGTTCTCGATCATACTGGAATAGAATTTACTATCCTTTTGCGTCTGTCACTATGCCTATCACTCGCTAGTTTGGAGTTCGTCACAGTCATTCAATCCCAGAGTCCTACTCGGAATACCACGGACAAGGTTTAGACTTTCCGGACTCTCATGAATGCCGCCA
>NC_029792.2:44075475-44090481 GCF_000816755.2 Arachis ipaensis
AACTCTACCGTTGAAAATACATAAGTAATGAAGGTCCAGGCATGGCCGAATGGCCAGCCCCCAAACGTGATCAATAGATCAAAAGATAATCCAAAGATGTCTAATACAATAGTAAAAGGTCCTATTTATAATAAACTAGCTACTAGGGTTTACAGAAGTAAGTAATTGATGCATAAATCCACTTCCGGGGCCCACTTGGCGTGTGCTTGGGCTGAACTTGAAGTCTACACATGGAGAGGTCATTCTTGGAGTTGAACGCCAGCGGGCGTTGAACTCCACTTTGCAACTTGTTTCTGGCGCTGGACGCCAGAATTGGGCAGAGAGCTGGCGTTGAACGCCAGTTTGCGTCATCTAAAATTGGGAAAAGTATGGACTATTATATATTGCTGGAAAGCTCTGGATGTCCACTTTCCAATGAAATTAGAAGCGCGCCATTTTGAGTTCTGTAGCTCCAGAAAATCTATTTTGAGTGCAGGGAGGTCAAAATCCAACAGCATCAGCAGTCCTTCTTCAACCTCTGAATCTGATTTTTGCTGAAGTCCCTCAATTTCAACCAGAAAATACCTGAAATCACAGAAAAACACACAAACTCATAGTAAAGTCCAGAAATGTGAATTTAACATAAAAACTAATGAAAACATCCCTAAAAGTAACTAGATTCTACTAAAAACATACTAAAAATAATGGCAAAAAGCGTATAAATTATCCGCTCATCACAACACCAAACTTAAATTGTTACTTGTCTCCAAGTAACTGAAAATCAAATAGGATAAAAAGAAGAGAATATACTATAAATTTCAAACTATCAATGAAATATAGCTCCAATCAGATGAGCGGGACTTGTAGCTTTTTGCCTCTTGAATAGTTTGGCATCTCACTTTATCCATTGAAGTTCAGAATGATTGGCTTCTATAGGAACTCAGAGTTTAGATAGTGTTATTGACTCTCCTAGTTCAGTATGATGATTCTTGAACACAGCTATTTTATGAGTCTTGGCCGTGGTCCTAAGCACTTTGTTTTCCAGTATTACCACCGGATACATAAATGCCACAGACATATAATTGGGTGAACCTTTTCAGATTGTGACCCAGCTTTGCTAAAGTCCCCAATTAGAGGTGTCCAGGGTTCTTAAGCACACTCTTTTTTTGCTTTGGACCTTGACTTTAACCGCTCAGTCTCAAGTTTTCACTTGATACCTACACGCCACAAGCACATGGTTAGGGACAGCTCGGTTTAGCCGCTTAGACCAGGATTTTATTCCTTTAGGCCCTCCTATCCACTGATGCTCAAAGCCTTGGGATCCTTTTTATTTGCCCTTGCCTTTTGGTTTTAAGAGCTTTTGGCTTTTTCTGCTTGCTTTTTTTTCTTTCTATTTTTTTCGCCTATTTTAAATTTTTTTTCTGCAAGCTTTGTTCTTTGCTGCTTTTTTTTGCTTCAAGAATCATTTTTATGATTTTTCAGATTATCAAATAACATGTCTCCTAGTCATCATTCTTTCAAGAGCCAACATATTTAACATTCTTAAACAACAACTTCAAAAGACATATGCACTGTTCAAGCATACATTCAGAAAACAAGAAGCATTGTCACCACATCAATATAATTAAACTAAGTTCAAGGATAAATTCAAAACTCATGTGCTTATCCATGTTGGAACTTAATTCTCCTAGGGAGGTGTTAATTTGCTCCCAATAGTTTTGTGGAGGAAAATGCATATGAGGCATCTCCGGGATCTCATGGTGATGAGCTTCCTGCGCCTCTTGAGCTCCATGAATGGGCTCTCTTGCTTGCTCCATCTTTTTCTTAGTGATGGGCTTCTCTTCCTCAATGTGAATGTCTCCTTCTATGGAAGCTCCAGCTGAGTAACATAGATGGCAGATAAGATGAGGAAAAGCTAGCCTCCAGGAGAGGGCTTTTCGGCTATTTTGTAGAGTTCAAGGGAGATGACTTCATGAACCTCTACTTCTTCTCCAATCATGATGCTATGGATCATGATGGCCTGATCCATAGTAACTTCAGATCGGTTGCTAGTGGGGATGATGGAGCGTTGGATGAACTCCAACCATCCTCTAGCCACAGGCTTGAGGTCCAATCTTCTTAGTTGATCTGGCTTGCCTTTGGAGTCAATCTTCCATTGAGCTCCTTCCACACATATGTCCATGAGGACTTGGTCCAACCTTTGATTAAAGTTGACCCTTCTAGTGTAGGGGCGTTCATCTCCTTGCATCATAGGCAAGTTAAACGCCAACCTCACATTTTCCGGATAAAAATCCAAGTATTTCCCCCAAACCATGGTAACATAGTTCTTTGGATCCGGGTTCTTACTTTGATCATGGTTCTTGGTGATCCATGCATTGGCATAGAAATCTTGAACCATTAGGATGCCGACTTGTTGGATGGAATTTGTTAGAACTTCCCAACCTCTTCTTTGAATTTCATGTCGGATCTCCGGATACTCATTTTTTTTGAGTTTGAAAGGGACCTCGGGGATCACCTTCTTCTTGGCCACAACATCATAGAAGTGGTCTTGATGAGCTTTGGAGATGAATCTTTCCATCTCCCATGACTCGGAGGTGGAAGTTTTTGTCTTCCCTTTCCCTTTTCTAGAGGATTCTCCGGTCTTAGGTGCCATCAATGGTAATGGAAAAACAAAAAGCTTATGCTTTTACCACACCAAACTTAGAATATTGCTCGCCCTCGAGCAAGAAAATAAAGAATTAGATGAAGAAGAAGAAGAAAAGATGGAGAAGAGGAGGGAGGTGTGTTTCGGCCAAGAAGAGAAGAGAGGGTTGTGTTGTGTGAAAATGAGGAAGAATGGAAGGCTTTATATAGGGAAGGGAGGGGGGGTTAAGGTTCGGCCATATGGGTGGGTTTGGGTGGGAAATTGATTTGAATTTTAAAGGTAGGTGGAGTTTATTGGGTAGGTTTATGGGGAAGAGTGTTTGTTGGGAATAGAGGATGATTGAGAAGAGAGAAGAGAGTGAGTGGAGGTAGGTGGGGATCCTATGGGGTCCACAGATCCTGAGGTGTTCAAGGATTTACAACTTTGCACCAAATTGGGCATGTAAAATGCCCTTGCACACAACTCTGGGTGTTCAGCGCTAGGTTGGTGCCCATTTTGGGCGTTCAACGCCCATTTGTTGCCCATTTCTGGCGTTAAACGCCAGAACCATGCTTGTTCTGGGCGTTCAGCGCCAGCTCCTCTCCAGGGTGCAATTCTGGCGTTCAGCGCCCAGATGATGCCCATTTTGGGCGTTCAGCGCCCAGATACTGCCCATTTTGGGCGTTCAGTAAAAGAAAAGAAGAGGAATCCTCTATGTCACAGTAAAGAGGTTCCTTATTGTTAGTAGAAGAAGAAAAGGAATAGGGGTAAAGAAGAATGAAGAATCCAAATACAAAGGTGATGATAGGAGCAGAGATGTGAGATGAAGAGAAGTGTTAGTAGATGAATAAATAAATAGAAGGGGATGAGAGGAGGAGAGAATTTTCGAAAATAATTTTTGAAGAAGATTAGTAGTTTTTCGAAAATAAAAATAAAAAATAAAATAATTAGTCTAATTAAAAAAGAAATTTTGAGAAAGAGGGAAGATTTTTTCGAAAATTAGAGAGAGAGAGTTAGTTAGGTAGTTTTGAAAAAGGTAAGAAACAAACAAAAAGTTAGTTAGTTAGTTGAAACAAATTTTGAAAAGATAAGAAGTTAGGAAGTTAGAAAAGATATTTTGCAATCATTTTTTAGAAAAAGGTAAGATAAGAAGATATTTTTGAAAAGATATGATAGAAATTAGTTTTTGAAAAAGATTTGATTTTTAAAATCTCGATTAATGACTTGATTCACAAGAAATCACAAGATATGATTCTAGAACTTAAAGTTTGAATCTTTCTTAACAAGTAAGTAACAAACTTGAAATTTTTGAATCAAAACATTAATTGATGATGTTATTTTCGAAAATATGATGTAAAATTAAGAAAAAGATTTTTGAAAAATATTTTTGAAATTTTCGAAAATAACTAAAAAAAATTGAAAAAAGATTTGATTTTTGAAAAAGATTTTGAAAAAGATGAGATTTTTAAATTGAAAATTTGATTTGACTCATAAAAACAACTAGATTTTTAAAATTTTTGAAAAAGTCAAATCTAATTTTAGAATTTTTAAGAGAGAAAAAGGGAAAGATACTTTTTTGATTTTTGAATTTTTAATGATGAGAGAGGGAAACATGAAAAATGATGCAATGCATGAAGTTTTTAGATCAAAACAATGAATGCATGCAAGAATGCTATGAATGTCAAGATGAACACCAAGAATACTATGAAGATCATGATGAACATCAAGAACATATTTTTGAAAAATTTTTAATGCAAAGAAAACATGCAAGACACCAAACTTAGAATTCTTTAATGCTTAGACATAAAGAATTCAGGAATGCATATGAAAAACAAGAAAAGACACAAAACATGCAAATGCAAAGATCAAACAAGAAGACTTACCAAGAACAACTTGAAGATCATGAAGAACACTATGAATGCATGAATTTTTTCGAAAAATGCAAGATGAACATGCAATTGACACCAAACTTATAACATGACTCAAGACTCAAAAACAAGAAACACAAAAAATATTTTTGATTTTTTTTGATTTTCTAAATTTTTTTGGAATTTTTTCGAAAATTATTTTGAAAAAGGAAAATAAGGATTCCAAAATTTTTAATATGAATTCCAGGAATCTTATGCTCTTTAGCCTAAAGCTCCAATCAAAGGGTCAGACATGGCTTAATAGCCAGCCAAGCTTTAGTATGTAACTCAGACATGACACGCCTGACATGCCCTACACAGAAGAATTAGACATGACTTTACAGCCAGCCAGGTTTCCACATGCTTCATGAAACACTAGAATTCATTCTTAAAAATTCTGAAGAAAAATATATTTTTTTGAAAACATTTTTATTTTAAAATTTTTTTTTTCGAAAACAAAGGAGAAATTTTTGAAAGAATTTTGAAAAATTTTTGAAAATAAAACAAAAAAAAATTACCTAATCTGAGCAACAAGATGAACCGTCAGTTGTCCAAACTCGAACAATCCCCGGCAACGGCGCCAAAAACTTAGTATGCGAAATTGTTACTCAGGTTGTGAATTATTGTTCGAAATTGATTCCCTGGCGATGGCACCAAAAATGGATGCACAGAACCATGGTCTAAACATATCTTCACAACTTCGCATAACTAACCAGCAGGTACATTGGGTCGTCCAAGTAATAAACCTTACGTGAGTAAGGGTCGATCCCACGGAGATTGTTGGTATGAAGCAAGCTATGGTCACCTTGTAAATCTCAGTCAGGCGGATATAAAATAGTTATGGAGTTTTCGAAATTAATACTAAAATAAAGATAGAAATACTTATGTAAATCATTGGTGAGAATTTCAGATAAGCGTATGGAGATGCATTCATTCCTCTGAACCTCTGCTTTTCTGCTATCTTCATCCAATCAGTCTTACTCCTTTCTATGGCTGGCTTTGTGTAAGGATGTCACTGGTGCCAATGGCTACTTTCAATCCTCTCGGGAAAATGGTCCAAATGCTCTGTCACAGCACAACTAATCGTCTGGAGGCATCACTCTTGTCGTTGGCTGCATCCTATTCCTCTCTGTGAAAATGGTCCGATGCGCTGTCACTGCATGGCTAATCATCTTGGAGGTTCTCGATCATACTGGAATAGAATTTACTATCCTTTTGCGTCTGTCACTACGCCTAGCACTCGCGAGTTTGGAGTTCGTCACAGTCATTCAATCCCACGGACAAGGTTTAGACTTTCTGGACTCTCATGAATGTCGCCATCAATCTAGCTTATACCACAAAGATTCTGATTAAGAGATCTAAGAGATACTCATTCAATCTAATGTAGAACGGAAGTGGTTGTCAGGCACGCGTTCATAGGGAATGATGATGATTGTCACGTTTATCACATTCAGGTTGAAGTGCGAATGAATATCTTAGAAGCGAAATAAGATGAATTGAATAGAAAACAGTAGTACTTTGCATTAATCTTTGAGGAACAGCAGAGCTTTACACCTTAATCTATGGAGTGCAGAAACTCTACCGTTGAAAATACATAAGTAATGAATGTCCAGGCATGGCCGAATGGCCAGCCCCCAAACGTGATCAATAGATCAAAAGATAATCCAAAGATGTCTAATACAATAGTAAAAGGTCCTATTTATAATAAACTAGCTACTAGGGTTTACAGAAGTAAGTAATTGATGCATAAATCCACTTCCGGGGCCCACTTGGTGTGTGCTTGGGCTGAGCTTGAAGTCTACACGTGGAGAGGTCATTCTTGGAGTTGAACGCCAGCTTTTGTGTCAGTTTGGGCGTTGAACTCCACTTTGCAACTTGTTTCTGGCGCTGGACGCCAGAATTGGGCAGAGAGCTGGCGTTGAACGCCAGTTTGTGTCGTCTAAACTTGGGCAAAGTATGGACTATTATATATTTCTGGAAATCCCTGGATGTCTAGTTTCCAATGCAATTAGAAGCGCACCATTTTGAGTTCTGTAGCTCCAGAAAATCCATTTTGAGTGCAGGGAGGTCAGAATCCAACAGCATCAGCAGTCCTTCTTCAACCTCTGAATCTGATTTTTGCTCAAGTCCCTCAATTTCAGCCAGAAAATACCTGAAATCACAGAAAAACACACAAACTCATAGTAAAGTCCAGAAATGTGAATTTAACATAAAAACTAATGAAAATATCCCTAAAAGTAACTAGATTCTACTAAAAACATACTAAAAACAATGCTAAAAAGCGTATAAATTATCCGCTCATCATCTTGCCGAGATGAGGATGAAGAGGAAAGACGGTAGTGGGAAGTAGTATGTGTCATGTTTTGTCGAGGAGCATAAGCACGAATTGGCATTTAGGAAGCTTATGGATTATCTATGGTCACATAGGAAGATATCTAAGGTAGAAGTTTCTCAGCTAACAAGCATGAGGGAAATTGGGATTAGCATTTCGAAGATTTATCAGTCGTTTGCAGCACAACTTGGGAGTTTTAACCTAGTTACATTTACAAAGCAAGATATGTATAACGAGGTACGGAAGCAGCGAGGGCTCCAAGGTGGAGACGTAAATGCAGCTATAAGGTACCTGGAAGGTCTGGCACGCATGATAAACCATTATTTTATGATTTATATTGTTTTTAATTGTGTGGTTTTATCAAATCTTTACCCACTTATTCATTAAATAAGCATGCATTTATAATTCCTTCCTAAAAATACTTTATGGTTGAAAACTTACTTCCTAGAGACTTTTAATTTTGTATTTTAACTCTTCTTTATTCCATTCGATGCCGTGATTTGTGTGTTAAGTGTTTCAGGCTTTATAGGGCATGAATGACTTGGAGATTGGAAAGGAAGTTTGCAAAAATGGAAGGAACACAAGAAATCAAGGAGATGACCAGCGAGAAGTGACGCGGACGCATGGCTCACGCGATCGCGCGATATAGACAAAATTGCAGTGACGCAGACGCATGGCTCACGCGACCGCGCGGATTGGAAACTGTACCAGTGACGCGAAGGCGTGGACGACGCGCACGCGTGGCAAGGCAAAATGCTGGATGACGCAAACGCCTGGATGACGCGATCGCGTGACATGCGCGATCTGTAGAATTTGCAAAATTCGTTGGGGGCGATTTTGGGCCCTGTTTTGACCCAGTTTTTGGCCCAGAAAAGCAGATTAGAGCCAGGGAACATGCAGAGACAGGGGAGAACATTCATTCCACATAGTTTTAGTTTTTTTAGATCTGATTTTACCTCTCCTCTAGGTTTTTTCTCTACACATCTATAGTTCTTAGGATTTGATTTTATTGCATTTTGGATCGGAACATTGGGAAGAGTTATTACCTCCGTCAAGACTTCGTCATTCTAGTTTGTTTCCTTACTTGTCACTTACTCTTTCATGTTCTGTATTTACTCAGAGTTATTCTTGGATTATTTCTAGAATTTATTTATATAAGAACTATTTTTATTTTTAATTGATCTTTTAATTATTATTTATCATGTCTTCCTTTACTTTTCTTTCTTATGTTATGAAATTTACACTCACAATGAGCGAGTAGTTCCATAACTTGATTGGGAGATGATTGAAAGGAAACCTTGAGTTGGATTACTTAAAAGAAAAATTGTAATTGGGTTTATTGTTGGATCGCCCTCTAGTTATTGACACTAGTCCTTCCCAAGGGAGAGGATTAGGACTTGTGACTAGAAATAGTTTTCCAACTTGCTTGACTTTCCTCTACCTAGCAAAGGGTAACTAAGCAGAACAACCTCCAATTATCAATTAATCTTGAGAGTACTCCAACAAGAATAGGGCTTCCAACTAATCTACTCCCAGTCAAGGTTTTTATTTAAAATTACATAATTTCTCTAATTTAATTTCCTGCTTATCAACTCAACCTATTTTGGAAAACACCTGATTAATAAAATAGCACATCTTTCTGTAACTCGTTGGGAGACGACCTGGGATTCATACTCCCAGTATTTTAATTTTAATTTTGTGACAACCCTTTTAAATTGATAAGTGAATTTTTGGTTGGTTAAGAACTGTACTTGCAACGTATCTATTATAATAAATTCTTAACTCGCCAATTTCCAGAAGAGAAAATGAAAAGATATTACCATGGTGGCGTGTCTCCCACCTAGCACTTTTGTTTATTGTCCTTAAGTTGGACTTATGGGGAGCTCCTCTTAAGGTGGCTTGTGCTTGAAGCTATCCTTGAACATCCACCAATGCTTGAGTCTCCAATAAGCTCCATTCTTCAATTTTAATATCTTCAAGCTTTGATGGAATTCTTCACAAACCATGAGCTCCCAAATTTGATTCTCCTTGTGTGATCCGGGATCCCACACTTTGTTTTGACACCCGTCCTTAATTTGGTCATCATTATTCCATCCGGGTGGCATGACCTTAGAATTCTCAATTAAGCATCCAAACATTCTCCTAGACCCATGCAATTTGGTTCTACACGAACCATTGCTATTCAACTTTGAGCATGCAACCATCATGAACTTAGAGTGATGTTTCCAACCACTACACAACTCTCTCCTACTCTTAATTCCACAAAGAGCTCTAAGTTGACCATCATTTTCAATCAAACCATATTCAAGTGAGAAAGTGAAGCTTAGGGATAGAAATTTTACCCACTTGAATGTTGTGTTGGATGATGGTGACTTAGGAAGGGGTGGTCCCAATGATCTTGCAAGCTCCACTCCCTTGTACTCTTCCTTGATTACCTCCACCTCTTTACAACTTTCCTCAACTTCAACCTCTTCCTCTTGGTGGCTCTCTTCTAATTCAATCTCTTCTTTATTGCTCACCAAGCACATGTGAGGTTGTTCATCTTCTTCTTTGACCTCAATTTCAAGCCCAATAGGAGAGGATTCAATTGTAGATAGGAACTCCTCAATGATTGAATCCATCTCTTAATCAACCTATTCAAAGTTTTCAATCATAATGTGCTTTGGAGGTTGTACACCCTCCTCAACATCAACATTAAGCATCTTGGAAGAGGGCTCTCTAATTCTACATTCCCATGGACTTCCTACATTTCCTATGTTTTCAACCACTCCTTCCGGCTCAATTGTCTTAACTTCCTCTCCTTGTGACAATTCTTGCTTCAACCCTTCTTCTTCACCTTGAAGCTCCAAACTCACTCCCTCACTATGCTCCTTGATTACTTCTCCACATTCAACAATGGGAGTTCCATGATTGCATAGGCTTAGGCGGGAGGAGACCATGTTGCTAACGGCTTCCGCTATGGTAGCTATCTTGGCTTCTAGCTCCTTAAACTCCTTTTGGTTCTCTTCTTGTCTTTGAATGTAAGAACTAACACATTCTTGGAGAGGATCATCCATTGGAGGTGGTGTGGAAAAAGAAGGTTCATTGTTTGGGAAGGAGGTTTCATAATTGGAAGTTGGTTCATCTTAGTAAGGGTATGGAGGTGGTGTATATTGAGGTGGTTCTTGAGAGTAATTGTGTTGGAATGGTGGTGGTTCCATGTGTGGTTCATATGGTTCATAAGGTGGTTGGTATGGTGGATAAGGATTAGGGTCATAATGAGGTGTTTGGTGGTAGGGGGCTTGTGAGTAAGGTGGTTTAAAGTCATGTTGAGGGGGTGGTTCATAGGCATGTGGTGGTTGTTGTTGACAATCACAATAAGGGTCACCACATCCATTAGATTGATATGCATTAGGATGAGAGTTATACCCATAAGAATCTGGAGGTTGTTGTTGCCAATAAGGTTGATCAATCCCTTGAGACTCCTCCCATCTTTGATTGTTCCATCCTTGATGCACATCCTCATTGTAGCTTCCATTCCCTACAACATAATTTGAGCCAAACTCATAGCCGTAACAAGTATAACCTACCCGTTATTGTCTTCTCTGGAGTAAACCACCACAATCAGACATGCGTTTTTGGTATAACGATAGTTTCATGCGAGTCACATGAGTCTTACATATGGGTTCTTGAGCAATTTTTGGAATGCATGCAAGGAAAGGCACTGCAGTTTGTTATCACCGATGGTGACCCAACCATGCGGATAGCGATTCAGACCGTTTTCCTGATGCGCGTCATCGGTTATGTGCTTGGCATTTTCTGAGAAATGCAACGTCTAACATATGCAACCCGAGATTCACACAACTATTTAGACACTGTATGTTGGTTGATATGGAAATTAATGAGTTTGAAGCGCATTGGGAGTCCATGGTCAATGAGTATGGTGTTAGCGAGGTTGACTGGGTGAAGGACTTGTATACTAAAAAGTACGCATGGGCAACAACATACATCCGAGGTCGATTTTTTGCTGGGGTACGGACTACTTCTAGGTGCGAGTCACTACACGCCAAACTCAATAGGTTTGTTGAGGGCAGGTACGGTGTGTTGGAATTTGTTACAAATTTTCAGAGGTGTGTCAATTTTCTTCGGGACAACGAGGATGAGCTGAAATTTTGCTCTTGGTATAGTACACCTGTATTACAAACCGAGTTTGTTGATTTGGAAAAGTCAGGGTGGACAAAGTTCACTCGTTAAATGTTTGCTAGATTTCGGGAGAGCCTGAAACGGTGTGTACATGTTAGAATATGTGAAATCAATGACACAATGCAACCACATGTATATACTATCCAAAAGTATCTGAGGACTGAGATGACTTAGTAGGTTTATAGGAAGCCTACTTCTAACAACTTTAATTGCATGTGTATGCGAATGGAGTCATTTGGTATTCCATGTGTACACATTGTGGCCATGTGTGTAAGGCTAGACTTAGGGGAAATTCCTGAAAGCCTAGTTCTACGTAGGTTGTCCAGGACCACCAAAATGGAGATGGAAAACGAAAATGTTGACCACCCAACAACTGACCAAAGCGTGACCTATAGAACAAGGTTGGGTGCATTTTCACAGCTATGCAAGCGGTTAGGGAAGGTGGCTTGCATGAGTGACGAGGATGATTTACGAGAATTGTCGTGTCGGTATAGAATTTCAGACAAAATGAAATCTCGTTGCAAGTATAGTTCTACACCAACAAACAATCCTCCCAATAAAAAATTTGAGTTGTCACAAGTACAAACCCCAATAAGAATTAACCGAAGTATTTAGACTCCGGGTCATCTCACAAGAAATTACAATGAAGTGCTCAATTATTGGCTATGAAGATATTTTGGAGTTTTTGGGATAAGAGACATGAAATATAAATAGCAATAAAATTAAACTAACAACGAACAAAGCTCTTGGCTAAATATGAGAACTAGAAGTCACATCCTAGTTATCCTCCCCAATTGTGATCACAAATTGTCCATTGCTACCACTTAGTTAACCTCTACCATGGAGGAAAGTCAAGTGGATGAATCAACTTGATTCCACAAGTTCTAGCCAACTCCCAAGGGAAAGACTAGCATTAGTGATATCCAAATCAATTAGCAACTTCTAATTGTCGATCAATCAAAGGAATTAGATAACTCAAGCGTCACTAATTACTCCACCTAGGCCAAGAGGAACAAAATCTACACCAAAATCCAACCAAACATTTCATCAAACACTTGGAAGGCAAAAAGGAAAGCATGGTAAAAGTGCAAAAATAATAAATCTACCAACTATCAATTGCAAGGAAAGTAAATTCACAACTCAAATCAACAATTAAAAGAACATCAAACATAAATTTCATAAAATGTAAACAAGATCCAACATGAGCATTCATAAACATAAAAGAGACATAAAAGTGAAATTAACACTACAAATCTTGAGAATGAAAGAGTAGAAGCAAGAAATCATAAAAGAAACAAGATGAAAACATGTAATTGAACCTAAATCTAGAAGAAATTAACCTAACCTAATTCTAGAGAGAAGAGGGAGCTTCTCTCTCTAGAAACTAACCTACATGATGCTATTCTACCAAACAATTTCCCCCCCCTTTTCCCGAGCTTGAATTCTGCATGAAATAGCATTAGAAATGAGTTGGGTTGGGCCCAAAGTACTTCAGAAATCGCTGGGGGCGATTTCACTTTAGTGGGCCACGAGCAGCATCGGCGAGCACGCGGACATGGTGCGTGCGTCCCCCTGAACGTGAAGTAACATATAAAAAATTTTATATTATTTTGAAGCCACGGATGTTAGCTTTCCAACGCAACTAGAACCGCCTCATTTAGACCTCTGTAGCTCAAGTTATGGTCGATTGAGTACGAAGAGGTCGGACTTGACAGCTTTACGGTTGCTTCATTTCTTCATGAGTTCTCCCACTTTACATGCTTTTCTCCTTACTTCTTCCATCCAATACTTGCCCTATGAAACTGAAATCACTCAACAAATGCATCAAGGAATCGAATGGAATTAAAGTGAATTGAATTTAGCTATTTTAAGGGCTAAAATGCATGTTTTCATATTTAAGCACAAATCAAGGGAGAATTACAAAACTATGCTATTTCATTGAATAAATGTGAGAAAAGTTGATAAAATTACCCAAATTAAGTACAAGATAAACCACAAAATCGGGGTTTATCAGAGGACTTCAAGGTTTACTCGAAGAAGCTTTTAGCCGATGCGATTTTCCTTGAAATCAAGTATGGCCTTCGACTAGCAAACAATGTTCTTACCACGGCAGCAGATAATGGAGTCAAGGACCCAATTTGTGTTAGAACAAAAGGCACGGGTCGGTGTAGTCAAGGTGGTAGTTCTGCTGTGAAGACCAAAAGAAAGTGCAGTACATGTGGGAAGCTCGGGCACCAGAGGACTCAATGTCCTAACAGAGGCACGCAACATGCATCAACAAATTAAAAGGACAACGCAGGAGGACATAAACGCAAGCGATCAAAGGTTATTTTATAAGTTAAACCTTCAATCATTATATAAGGTGAAACATAGGACACTTAAAGTGAAGCTATGGTATGAAATATACTTGGAGATTTAATTCTATGTATCAAGTTTGATTTGAGGCACCACTTTTTATTTCACTATTTTGTTTTTCACCCTTTTTTTCTCACCTTCGGATTAGAAAGCTTTATTTTTTCCATCTATTTCGCAATGCATATTCTTCGTAATCAGACTTTTAAAAATTGAAGCTGGCCTTCTACTTGTGTGAAGAACTGAAGTTCAAGTTTTTATCTTTTATTTTGGTCCCAATATTATTTCTGTGCTGGAATTATAATTACGATTTCTAGTTTCGTTATTTATGAATCTAAGGTATTGTGTGTGAAAAATTCATGTCAAAGCTTACAAATACTATATTCTTTCTGTTCCCAAATGATAAAAAATGGACAAGGACATCAGAACTGAAAGGAGAGGGATGAGTTACTATAAAATGGAAATATCTGTGATAGGTTCATATAAAATCTACAAACCGTTATTATATTATTCGCATTTAAACCTTTCAGTCATTTAGGGATTAAGCATTTTAATTTTATATTGTATCCTTTATAGCTATCAGTGTATGACTCATTTTGTTATGGATACGATTATGCCTATGTGTGTTTAATTTTTTTGTACGCTAATGTGTTAAAGGTCTATGTAGTAATTTTTTTTATTTGTCATTCAACCTGATGTTAACATCTAGTTTGTTTTTCAACATATGTTATTGTTTTTACTCTGTTGAAGAACCCTTGGTTTTCACTTTTAAATAAATTTTCAAAGTTTACTTGGCCTTTGCTTAATGCAGACTCCTTAGTAATGGTTTGGCCAATGATGTATTGTACTGCATATATTAGCTAGTTAAATCTCTAGGTTGTTATACTTTCTCCATTTTCATTCCATTCCATCATTTGTACCCGGTTTTGCTAATTGCATGCTGTTGGTGATACAGGGACAAAACTGAAGCCGGGTGTTATTGATGGGTGAGAATTTGTCTCATCTGGCTTAGGAATGGCAACAGGTCCCCATGGGGGTGGAGACATGGCCCCCACCCCCCATCCCCGCTACCCATAATCTGTCCCCATCCTCGCGACGGGTAACGGGGACCCCGTATCCGCCGGGAATTGAAGTCTCCGCGGATATCCGTGAATTCTTTAAAAATTAAAAAAATCAGAAAAATAAAAAAACCTCAATTATCATTACAATCATAATCTTCATCACCAACAATATTTAGTCATAACTCATAAGTTCATAATCTATACCCAAACCAAGTCAATCAATCATCAAAAATTACTCAAATCTTAAAAATATTCATATTCATGCTTTCAATTTGAACACAACCATATACCAAATTAATCAACCGCCACATCAAACACCAATTTACATCCGGCCATCATTAATCCAAAAATAAAATTTAAACAAAATCCACAAACCAACCATTAACTATCAAAGATCTTCTGCAAACCCACCTCAACCTTCATAAAAAAACATAACCAAATCCTTCAAACATTCAAAAATTAATATTTCAAATATTCAACTATCCATAACCAAATATCCTCAAAACATAACAATTAACTTCAAACATTCAATTCCAATTTTGTTTTAGCCACTACATTACCAAAAAAATA
>NC_029792.2:44090586-44114781 GCF_000816755.2 Arachis ipaensis
ACATATATATATATATATATATATATATATATATGAAGTAAAATCACAAGATAATTGTTTGAAATTCAAATAAAATAAAAGAAAATCATAGAAACCACAAGACAATTAATGACAAAAAAAAAACAAATGCTTCAAGTAAATAAAAATTACAAAAATCACTGAAGAAAAATAGCTTGTCTCTGCGAAGAAGATGAAGAAGGCGACGGTGAAGAACACTTCTGTCTCTACCGAAGATGAAAAGAGTGACGCTTCAACCTCCTCGCGACGAATCTGTGTCTCGCGATGACGGTCCTCCTAGGGTTGAGTGTCAGGCGCGCGAGTGAGTGCGAACGAGGGAGCCGGACGGCGGAGAGAGTGTCTGAGTGGAAGAGTGAGCATGGAGGAGGAACAGAGATGAAGAAGGAGAATCAGAGTTTTGAGAGGAGAGTGAGTAAGTTACAGGAGGTAGAGAGGAGAGAGTTAGGAATTAGGGTTTCAGGACTAACATGTATATATATATACTAGGGATATTTTGGTCATTTTGTATATGCGGGTATTATACGGGTCTCCACGGGGCGGGGACCTTATTCTCCGACCCCGCCCCGTTTATTTCACGAATCCCATCCATGCCCCCAAGAGTGAAAATATGTCCTTATCCCCGTCCCTCAGCGAGTAAATCCCCGCGGATACCCGCCCCACTGGGGGGAAATTGCCATCCCTAATTCGGCTAGCCAAATTCCTAAACAATCTTCCCTTGCAGACGCCTGACTATCCTTGTCATTTTGTTCTGTGCTGTCGGTTGGTTCCATCCAAATTTTAGTGCTTCATGCTGCCAAGAATATATGCTCCGGTAAACTGAAGTCATGTATTGAAGAATATTTAATTCAGTAGTATTGTCTTGACTTTAAGGATTAAGTTGTTAAGATCTTGTGTAATCAAATTTCTGTGCCTTGCCAAAGCCAACCATTTCATCGACTGCATCCCCTCCCTTGTTGGCTGAACCATTAACGCAACATTGTGGATGATAATTTTCATTACATATAAGGTATGACGTATGCTTCGTTGTATGTTTCTCCACCAGTACGGTTGCCTATTAGTTGTTCTTGCAACCTCCAACAACCTCATTTGTGCCATTGCATTTTACGAATGTAATGCATGGGGTGTTGTTGATTCAATATGAGTGCTAAATATTATGCGGAGTCCTATATTATTGGAAATAGGAATTAACAGCCTTTGTAATTGCCTTTTCTTTACAATTGACCACAACTTTTTTGTATTTTCTTTTACAATGGCTGGTTGTGCCTTATTAATTTGGTATTGTAAAGAGTGATTGTTATTTAGTTGGCCACATATTACAAAGTATTAATTTCGATGATACGGTTCCTTTATTCGCATCAGCTTGTAAATTATTTGTTTCGTTGATCTCAAATGTTATCGACCATGTTCCACAGTGTGACATACCCATCACTGAGTAGGATTCATTATCTTCGTTGCATAAAAATGATTCGTTTGATATGCTAATTATATTCTTCATTCTTAACTTTCAGATCACAATGGTTCCAAAAAATAAAAACCGTTGACAAGTTAACAAAATAATATCAACAACTTTGATAACCGTTTACTAATTAAGTGGAAAGGGTACACCTAGTTTTGCAAGAAAAAAATAGTTACTTCTATTAATAACCAATTCCATGATTGGGTAAACATATCTCATACAGTCCACACATAATGCAACAAAATAGACTTTATTTAGTATTGGCTATATCCCCATTTCAATTACAGTAGATGTAAGTGGGGTGTGGATATTGTGCTCTAGTCTGTCGGCAGGACCACTAGTTTTCACACACAAAAGTAGCCATCATACAGAAATTAAAGTAGATATACCCTAAAATGACTACATCAACAATAAACCAAAATACTGCTAAATGTTTTCAACAACATCAAGGGGTGTTGGAATCAAAATAAAACATAGCCTATATCAATATGCTCTACATTTGTGTCGCTAACCCACTTCTTGATGGAGATTCACTCCTTAGTGCACACAAGCCTCCTCCAAGCACCCTCTGCCTTGGAATCAACTGCAGCCTTCACCCCGTTGCAGCCCAAAAGAATAATTTTTGTAGCAGTCTTCATCCTTAACTTCAAACGGTCCATCTAGCATTCATAAAAGGACAATAGTGAAAAGACGATTCTTGCATCTGTGAGACACAAATAAATTATTTGCATGCCAAACCTGCCAAGGAAGATTGGCTAGTGTGAATTTGCCCTCTGTTTGGAGCCAGTGCAATATTCAGAGACATGAATCATTACTACATAACAATAATAGCACCAGGAATTCATTAAGGTGGAACTAGCCCACTTATTAAACCATTCTTTAAATTAACTACATAATTCATAGAAAATACTAAATTTACCAGTCTGGGTGGCATGGGACTCTTTCGGGATACTGAACTGATCCCCATGTGGTTGGATCAGCTAAAACATGGGCAAAACTTTTCAGGTTCATATCTAGCTTGAAAATCTAGGCTAGCATAAGGAACTGCATGCGATAGAAGGACAAGCATGAGATGGAACCGCTTCATGAATACAATTACAACGGTCTCTTGAAAAATAAATCATAATTTTTAAAAATTGTAAAGCAAATTTCAGGATACTCACAATAGTTCGCATGTTGCATTTCCTCCATTCCGTATGCTCAGGTGCTCTTGTTACATCTAGGCAGTACACCTTGCCATGCTTCACGTCCACAACCATCAGGTACCATGTGTATTTTGGTTCACATACTAGCATAGAAATCTATTAAGACAGCCAGGTCATCAGACGTTTAAAATGGGTACTCAAGACACAGTAGAAGAAGAAATAGCTAAGTTTCTAACATGTTCAGGCCTATTTGTCGCTGGCATCCATCTGTTTAGGTATTTTTTCATTATAACTTCAAATGGCCTAAGAGCAAGAACGTCATCCGCAAATAGCTAAGGTGTGTACTGTGTACCACACACGAGGAGGCACAACGCAGCATGCTCTCATAGAAGCACTCATGAAGATGATGTTCATAATCTGTACAAAAAAAACCAGATTAGAGTGATGTGGGGGCAGACATTATCCTATTTTGAAGGGCTTCGATTTAACTCACATCGACATTCGACATGTAAACCGGAGAGAGAGAGTGGAACCCTGCTCTGGGTACCTCCAATGTCGAGAATTTGAACATCATTTCCCTAGCAGTTAATAAATGCAAAAAGTGTTTGACCAAATTTTTCATGGAGAAATAAAGGAAATAGTCTTACGATAGCAATAAGTACATCGGAGTGCTTACAAATATTGATCATTTTTTCCAAAAATATAAGTAGCCATTTTACATTCATCAAAAGTCAGATCCATGTGCACAATTGGCCTAAAAACCATTTGGAACCCCTAATCAAACAACAAAAATTAAGCTTTCACATTAGTCACTATATAGTTCTAAAAGATGTACGTTATCATGGGGTATATATTAGGCATAGAGTGTTTTTCGAAGACTTGCTAGTGGAATCAACAAAATAGGAGACTCTATTATGTTTAGCATCCCATGTGATTTGAATCCACTCCCAACCTGCATAGAAGGAGTACGTATGTTGGCCTAGGAAGTGTTTGCAGCAGTTGTGTGCAGGCTACTGAAGGGCTATTCTGCTACGTGCATAGGCGTTGAGTCAACGGGTTCCAATTTGGGGATCTTGAGTGGACTGTTGCACTTCTCTGGTAACGAGAATAGCTCACACACTTTAGTTGTGCAGTCAAACTGGGACAGGTTGGGGAGGTTATTAAAACCTGCACAAATTAGTGTTATGGGTGACTCATATGTTTTCATTGCAAAAAACAACCATTGAATATATTCCAGGGGGAAAGGGTATACCTTTTCACAAGCTACGGTAGCGGAATCATGTATAATGGCACCAGTTATGGTGGTCCTTTTTGGAACTCGAGAGCATCAATATTGCGAAAGCGACCCCTTTGGGAATCCTGACAGTGCCTTGCAATGTATCGGACGAGAAGTTGACAGTGCCTCATCGAAGATGACGTCGTTGTCATAACCGGGAGAGTTCGCCACAATGATGTCTAGTGTTGAGTTGGTATTCGTCAACATGACCACCTAGATTGCAATAATCATTACTTCTAGTATGGCATTGCAACTGTTATTTGCTTGTAATCGCTGTAGTTGTATGTTTTCGTTGTTTTTATCCCTTTTATTGGCACTCGTTTAACAATGGCAGACTGCTATTTGAATGAAACCATCTTGCTAAAAAAGTCATGTTTACTTTTCCTTGGACTTATCATAGAATACTAAAATTCTAATAAAATTGCTTTGGTTGGGTGATAAACCCCAATTTTGTGGTTTATATTATGTAGAATTTGGGGGGTTTTGTCAATATTTTCCACACTTATTCATAAAAATTGCATAGTTTTGTGTTCTCTTCCTAATTTTGCTTTATGATGGAAAACGTGCTTCTTTTGCCTTAAAAATGCCATATTTTGATCATCTTCTATTACCATTCGATGCCGTGATATGTTTGTTGAGTGATTTCAGAGTTTGTAGGGCAAGAATGACCTAGAAGAGAGAAAGGAAGCATGCACAAGTGGAAGGAACATGAAGAATTCGGCTTTGGAAAATCGGCTACGTCGCGCACGCGTAGCCCACGCGCACGCGTGGGTGCTAGGAGCTAGGCATGGCGTACGAAGAGTGACGCATCCGCATGGATTAGCGAATTTCCCATCGACGCATACGCACGCTGATGAGAGAACTTTTGCGTGGTCAAGAAATTTGCAGGTAAATCCTCGTTGCAAGTATAGTTTCTAAACCAACAAAAGTCCTTTCATACAAACGTTTTGGTTGTCACAAGTAACAAACCCCTTTAAAATTGATAACCGAGTATTTAAACCTCGGGTCGTCTTCTCAAGGAACTGCAGGAAAGTATGTTCTTATTATTGGTTATGAAGATTGTAAATTGGGGTTTTGAAGATGAGGAACAAGTGATTTAAATTGCAATTAAAGTAAGTAAAAGACTGTAAATTAAATAAATAACTGTAAAACACACTTTTGGCAAGGTATGAGAAATTAGAAGTCCTATCCTAGTTATCCTTATCAATGATGATAAAAATTGAATCTTAATTCCACTTAGTTAACCTTTGCTAGAGCAAAGGAAAGTCAATTGACTAATTAGTTAGATCCTCAAATCCTAGTTAATCCCTAAGGAAAGATTGGGATTATTGAAGTTCAATTCAATTAGTAAAGATAACGATTATCAATCATGTTGAGTTTGATAACTCCTGAGTTACTGATTTCTTAACCAAGACCAAAAGGGGAAAAGTAAATCTACTGGAATAAAAATGTCTTCAGATTGGGGATAAAAGTAACATAAATAAAAGAAAGCAATTGTAAACTAAAATACTTCAAATAACATTAATTCAAAGAGTAATCTGTAACATAGAAGAATTCATAAATAAAATTGAGAAAATAATAAAAAGGATGATTGAACCTGGTAAAGAGATAATCCGGAAAGCGAATAAAATCCTAAATCTAAATCCTAATCCTAAAGAGAGAGGAGAGAATCTCCCTCTCAAAACTAAATCTAAATCATGAAAAACTAACTAATTAGAGACTCTCCTTGAATGGATGCATTCCCCCACTTCATAACCTCTGGTCTATGCCTTCTGTACTTGGATTTGGGCCAAAAAGGGCTTCAGAAATCGCTATGAGCATTTTCTGCAATTTCTGATGCGTGGCCTCTGTCATGCGTCCACGTGGGTCATGCGGTCGCGCCATTGGGAGTTTTTCCTTGTCACGCGGTCGCTTCAGTCATGCGTCCGCGTCATATGTGTTTCGCTCAAGGCGCGCGGTCGCGTCGCCCATGCGATCGCGTGGCTGCCAGTTTCTTCAAAAACTTCGTTTTGTACTTTCCTTCTATTTTTGTATGTTTCCTTTCCATCCTTTAAGTCATTCCTGCCGTAGAAGAACTGAAACTACTCAACACATGAATCACGGCATCGAATGGAAATAAAGGGTAATTAGAATAATTAATTTTAGAGCATAGGAAACATGTTTTTCACATACATCACATAATAAGGGAGGGAAAGTAAAACCATGCAATTAATATGAATAAGTGGGTGAAGGATTGAATAAATCACTCAGATTAAGCACAAAATATATCGTAAAATATGGGTTTATCAACCTCCCCACACTTAAACAATAGCATGTCCTCATGCCAAGTCCAAGATAAAGAGTAAGTTAAGGTTAAAGTGGTGGAATCTCATGCAATGCAATCTACTCTAAATGCAACTACCTACATGCATCATGCAATTCTTAATTGTTATTCACTTGTATATAAAGAATACATGTAGTTGAATTAATTCACATTCTCAAGGAGTCATATATATACATACATAGCCAAACCTTAGATAATGATAAAGCACTTTTACAGTTGAGATGGGAGAGAAAAATATTTTATAAACTTGCAAGACAATTAATAATTCAAGTAGAGATATATGTTAATGAGCTATTGAACCCTCACTGGACTTTGTGTTTACTCTCTAGTCACTCAGTGTTTATTGGGTTAATCACTCTATTCTTCTTTTTATTCTTACTTTCTATAACTTTGTTCTTCATCTAACCAATCAACAATTATAGAATATATAGGCATACAAAAGTTATGAGGTCTTTAATTAAGGTTGTAATGGGGCCAAGGTAAAGGTAAAGGTATATGTGTAAGGCTAAGTGAGCTAATTAAGTGAATCCTTGATTAGTCTAAGATCTCACCTAACATACATACTTTGTAAAGCAAAACTTCTTTACCTATTTTCCCACTTTTTCCCACTTTTGATGTTACATGCTCATACTTTAACTTTTGTCCCATGTACATTTATTTTGCATTTGGGGAATTCTTTTGTATCCCCTTTATTCAAATACTGAAAAATAACATTTTTTTTATTGCACATGGTAATTCAATTATTTGATTTTACATGAGCATGCTTCCCAAAATTTTTATTTGAATAATTTTATTCTTTTCAACTTTTCTACCTTTTGTTTTTATCATCCATGTTCCTAATAGGTTTTCCATACTTAAACAATTACACACTTTCTATCTTAAGCTAACCAAGGATTCAACTTGGGATTTTTATTTTGTTTTTCTGCTTAAGGCTAGTATTGTGGTTTATAGAATAAGAGGGGGTTTAAAGGTTCAAGGGGGCTGACAAGGGTGATGTAAAAGGTAGGCTAATTTGGAATAAGTGAGCTAAAATCAAACAATGGCCTCAATCACTCTCTTGGTATGTATTTCTATTCTATAATTGGACATATAGATTAAAACAAAGTAAAGAACATCAGAATAAATAAGAAGGGCGGAACACACAGGAATAAAAATTATGGTTTGAATGTAACCATACAATTAAGCTCAAAACTCACAGGCTATGTATTCTCTAGCTCAAAAATCATTTATCAATTATGTATGTCATGCAAGTAAAATTAAAAGTTCCCATTATTTTCAATGTAAAATTTATTTTGAATGGCTTTAAAGTTCTAATGTTTCTCCTTGATGAAATGTTGTTAACTAACTAACATATAATGCTATATATACAAGGTGTGTGGACTGTTTCTATTATGTTCAAGTTCCTAGCTTACTTTCTTTTTATATTTTCAATATAAACTAAGCTATCTTATGCTAAAAAGGGTAAACTATACTAATTAATCCACAATTTTTATAACTAATAAGTTAGAATTGCAACTAAACTAAATGGTTAAAATATGAACTAAAAATGCAAAATGTAGAAATAGGGTAGAAATACATGAAAATAGCAATGTATAAGTACTGAAAAAAATAAAAATAAAAATAAAGAGAAAAAAATACAGAAAAATATCAAAATAAAATGAAAGAGTCTGTAGTGGTTCACCAAAAAATACGCCAGAGATGGCGACCTCCCCACACTTAAAATGAAGCATCGTCCCTGATGCTCACTCAAGCAGGGGTGAAGGGGTGTCATCACTGGAAGGGTGGGTAGCTGGAGTCTCTGTGGTGGTGGTCTGAGGATCTGCCTGTTGCAGAGGAGGTGCTGACTGGATAGGGATCTCGGGGTCTACAGCCTGAATCTGAGGTGGAGCCTCCTGATGTGACGCGGCCTGCTCTGTGCCTGCCTGCGCAGCCTCGCTCCGTGGATGGGTCTTTGCCTCGTGATCATCCGCCTCCTCCTCAGATGCCTCGGATGGTGTGTCAGGCTCGGAGGGGATGTCGCCAGATCGTATCATCAGCTTCAGGTGCTCATAGCGTCGCTTGTTCCGACGCTCCATCTGGTCAAGCCGTCGAAACAGGCGGTGCACTAGGTGATAGATGGGCTCTGAGGCATGTGGAGGTGTAGTGGTGGTAGCAGGGGTAGCTGGGGTAGCTGTGGAAGAAGAGGGGCCGGCAGATGGTGTGGCTGTCTCAGTAGTAGCAGTGAGGAATGGAGGTCTGTAGCCCAAAGCCAGAAAGTTCCTGCTGTGAGGGATAATCTTCTTGCATTCTGCAGCAGGTGGCTTCTCATCAGCATCCTCCCAAGGCACGTCAGCTCGACGGCCTAGCTATGTAATCAGATAAGGAAAGGGTAGAGTGCCTCAGACGTAGACCCTGGCCATATAGTATCGGATAAAGCGTGGCAGGTACAGGTCCTTACCCTCCATCACACACCATAGGAGGGTGATCATAGCGGCAGGTATCTCTGTATCATGGGTACTCGGCATGACAAAATTGCTCAGGATCTGGTGCCATAGCCGAGCCTCATCATTTAAGTAAATCCGCTTGATTCCCTTTGGCATGGTGGTGTTCTGACCCATGATCCACGGAACGGTCAAGTCAAGGGCTATCCTGGCCTTGACTGCATCCCAATCAAATTTCATGAAGTGCATATCCTCCTCAGCTCTTTGATAGCAATCCAGCTGATCAGATTTAGGCAGAAGCTTCAGAACATCCTCTATGGCCTCTTCAGTGACCAGAATCTGCTTCCCCCTAAGGTTCACTGCATCTAGGGAAGTTTTGAAGTAATTGCAGTAGAATTCCCTTACCCAAGATGCATTGACCTCAGTCAGGTTTCTCTCCAGGAAGAACCAGCCTCTTTGTTTGATTTGCTCAGAGGTGTATTGCTGGAGGTCTTCTGGGATTTTCAAAGTCCTCTCCAGGTACAGGTTCCTGGAGGTTGCAAACACCGGATATTTCAGCTCACAGTATCGGTTTGCAAATCTAAGGGGATCAGTGGCAGGGAGTAGCTGGTCAGCCTTCTCCTGCGGGGTAAAGTATTTCTCCCGCTAGGAGTCATCGTGCATGGTATCCAGGATGGACATGGAGGATTCTCCTCTTTTACGTTTGCCAGTAGTTGCCTTTGCTTTTCCTTTTCTTTGGCTGGCAGACATCCTGAAAAATAGAAAACCAGGATATAATAGAAACAGGAAAACAAATAGGCAAATAATCAAAAGAAACACAAAGTGGCAAAGGAGCAATAGAAGAGAAAATTGAGTTAAGTAAATTTGCATTAAGGATTGTATAGGAGTGAAAAGTCTGAAAAGAAGAATTCACAATCCAAAATGTAATGGAAGTCATGTTAATTAGAAAAATTAACATTATGCCTTGGTTAGAAGGTTAAAAGAAAGTGAAAAAACAGAAGAGATGTTTTGAAAGGTTAGGTTGGTTTGAATTGAAAAAGAGTTTAAGAAGTTAAAATTAGGGAGTTAGTAAAAAGTGGTTCAAAGAAAGTGGCATAATGATCATATTCCAAGTAATAAGCATTCACAATGAGAAGATATAGGTAACTCATATTCAAACAAGAAAATTAGGTTGATGATGATTCAGATAGATATAGAAATAGCAAAAATTGGAATCTAATCATCAAAAATGCAGATTAAGAATCAGGAAATCAAAAAGAATAAGAAAGCTTGCCCTGTCATTCAGCAATTGATTTGGTAAAAGCTGATTAAAGCAGAGTCCAAGTTTGCCAAAACCAAAACAGGAATAAAAATCAAAACAATGTACAAAAATTTGGGCAGCATTCCGGCTAAAATTGGATGTTCCCGGAAAATAAATAGCAATCAGAATAGTTCATATGAATTAAAACATATTGCAATTAAAGAGTATGAACAAGAAAGAGCAATTGCAATAGTAGCATGAACTTGAATAACAGCAAATGAACATTACTAACACACAGCAACAGCAGAATTGCGAAAATTATAAAACAAGAAACACGAACAGCGCAATTAAACAAGCCTAAATCCACTAACCACATCCTAGGCTACCTAACAATCTAAAATCCACTACAACATGCATATCTAACTAGCCTAAATATGAACATAAACAGAAAAATATGAATTAACTACGAATGGATAGAAGGGACGCGGTCGCGTGGTTGGGCTGAAATGGTGGTTGACGCGATCGCGTGAGTGGCGCGATCGCATGGAATAGCTAAAAGAGTGAATGACGCGATCGCCTGGGGCATGCGATCGCGTCGTTGGAAATTGTGCTAAATGCACGATTCCAGCGTCGTTTCAGCACAACTCTCTGTCTCCTTTTGGGATGTTGTGCAGTCCATGCGACGCGATCGCGTCGCTCACGCTGTCACGTGGGATTGATGTTGTGCAAGTGACGCGATCGCGTCCCAAAATGCACAATGGCCGCACGATTCCAGCCTAACTTTCTGGACGTTGGATGTTTACGCCGATCTCCAGATCACGCGGCCGCGTGAATGATGCGGATGCGTGGGGAGTGTTTTCGCAACTTGACGCGATCACATGAATGATACGGTCGCGTCGCGCACCCTTTGTTTTTTAAAATGGTATGCAATTATGCAGTATGCAATACGAATGAAGAATATTCAGGTTCAATTGAAAAGGAAATAAAAATAAATAACACGAAATAAAACTGAAAAAGAAACGACCATACCATAGTGGGTTGTCTCCCACCTAGCACTTTTAGTTAAAGTCCTTAAGTTGGACATTGGATGAGCTTCCTGCTATGGCGGTTTATGCTTAAACTCGTCCATAAATCTCCACCAATGCTTGGAATGCCAATAGCCTCCGGGGTCTCAAACTAGGCATGTAAAGCTTCTGAGCAGCTTCAAATAAATTCTCAGGCTCCCGGGGTGACGAATGTCAGAATAGATTCCAGGATCCCATACTTGGCTTTTAAATCCACCTTCATCTTGATCTATATTTTTTCCATACGGGCGGTTTAGAAATTAGATTCTCACTAGAATAACCAAACATTTTCCGAGATCCATTTGATAGATCATGATGCCAATCCGCACACTTCGAGTTGAAGCGTGGAACTTTATTGAACTTTGTGCACCAGCTCTGAGCACGAGCCATTTCCCTCTTACTCTTAAAGCCACAGAGAGCTCTAAGCTGGCCATCTGTTTCAAGCAAACCATATTCAAGTGGAAAAATAAAGCTAAAGGTTAAGGATTGTACCCACTTGAAGCTTGTATTGGGTGGTAATGGCCTTGGGATAGGTGGTTCCAGTGGTTCTGTGAGTTCTACTCCCTTGTGCTCTTCTGTAAAATTCTTCACTTCTTTGCAAGATTCTTCAAATGTATCCATGTCCTGATCAAAGCCTTCTATGTCTTCCTTGTCACTTAAGTTATAAACTGGAGGTTGAGAGAAATCTACCTCCGTATCATCTTCGTACTCGCTTGGGGAAGATTCTTCGATCTCAGGGAATTCACTCGCAGATGCAAGTTCATTACTAGAAGAACTTGACTTGAGATTATCATCATCAAGAAAAATTGCTTCTTGGATTATTCTGTCTAGTTTTTCATGAAATACCTGCCTTGGGGATTGTGCACTATCCTCCTTAGCATCAGTTGTAACGTCCTTGACAGAATTCTCCATAACTCTGGGTTCCCATGGAAGTTCAGTGTCTCCTAAGTCTTCAACCGACTCTTCTTCTTGTATAATGACAGCTTCCTCTACTTGTTCTAGTATGAAGCCATGCTCTGTCTTGTCCACTGGAGTTTCTAGTATCTTCTTCATGCTACGCTCTTCGTTAGATTGTCCACATAGGGCTCTGGGAGGCCCTTGAATGTTCGAATGTCTAGAAGATAATTGACTTATTGCTTGCTCCAGTTGATGAAGGGTTGTTTGAAGTTGATCTACTGTTCCCTTGAGGCAAACTTCTGATTCTCGGGGCGATGGATTTGGACGTGGTACATTGGGAAGTGGTGGTGTTTGGGAGTAATTGGATTGGAATCGGGGTAAATGAGGATCATATGGTGGCGAATGATGAAAAGGAGCTTGTGAGTGTGGTGGTTCAAGGTTTTGTTGAGAGGATGGCCTATAAGCATAGGGTGGGACTTGTTGGTAACTACAAGGTTGTCCACCATGTCTATTGCCTTGGTATGCATTGTAGAATGGTCTTTGTCCATGATATCTTGGAGGGTGTTGCTGCCTAAAGGGTTGATCAGATCCTCTTGGCTCCATCCATCTTTGATTGCTCTGACCTTGATGCATGTTCCTGTTATAACTTTTATTCCTTTCAACAATATTAGAACCAAACTCAAAGAGAGAGGGGTAAGAATTCATAGTGACTAATAAAAATAAAAGGAAAAAATAAAAACAAATAGACAAGTAAAAGAAAAATATTTACAATAACCAATAATAAGGCACACAGTTGCAGCTCCCCGGCAACGGCGCCATTTTGATGAGAGGACTTTTGCGTGGTCTAGAAATTTGCAGGTAAATCATCGTTGCAAGTATAGTTTCTAAACCAACAAAAGTCCTTTCATACAAACGTTTTGGTTGTCACAAGTAACAAACCCCTTTAAAATTGATAACCGAGTATTTAAACATTGGGTCGTCTTCTCAAGGAACTGCAGGGAAGTATGTTCTTATTATTGGTTATGAAGATTGTAAATTGGGTTTTGAAGATGAGGAACAAGTGATTTAAATTGCAATTAAAGTAAGTAAAAGACTGTAAATTAAATAAATAACTGTAAAACACACTTTTGGCAAGGTATGAGAAATTAGAAGTCCTATCCTAGTTATCCTTATCAATGATGATGAAAATTGAATCTTAATTCCACTTAGTTAACCTTTGCTAGAGAAAAGGAAAGTCAAGTGACTAATTAGTTAGATCCTCAAATCCTAGTTAATCCCTAAGGAAAGATTGGGATTATTGAAGTTCAATTCAATTAGTAAAGATAACGATTATCAATCATGTTGAGTTTGATAACTCCTGAGTTACTGATTTCTTAACCAAGACCAAAAGGGGAAAAGTAAATCTACTGAAATAAAAATGTCTTCAGATTGGGGATAAAAGTAACATAAATAAAAGAAAGCAATTGTAAACTGAAATACCTCAAATAACATTAATTCAAAGAGTAATCTGTAACATAGAAGAATTCATAAATAAAATTGAGAAAATAATAAAAAGAAATATTGAACCTGGTAAAGAGATAATCCAGAAAGCGAAAAAAAATCCTAAATCTAAATCCTAATCCTAAAGAGAGAGGAGAGAATCTCCCTCTCAAAACTAAATCTAAATCATGGAAAACTAACTAATTGGAGACTCTTCTTGAATGGATGCATTCCCCCACTTCATAACCTCTGGTCTATGCCTTCTGGACTTGGATTTGGGCCAAAAAGGGCTTCAGAAATCGCTATGAGCATTTTCTGCAATTTCTGATGCGTGGCCTCTGTCACGCGTCCGCGTGGGTCACGCGGTCGCGCCATTGGGAGTTTTTCCTTGTCACGCGGTCGCTTCAGTCATACGTCCGCGTCATATGTGTTTCACTCAAGGCGCGCAGTCGTGTCAGTCATGCGGCCGCGTCAATGTCTTTTCGCGCTGGCATGCGGTCGCGTCGCCCATGCGATCGCGTGGCTGCCAGTTTCTTCAAAAACTCCGTTTTGTACTTTCCTTTCATTTTTGTATGTTTCCTTTCCATCCTTTAAGTCATTCCTGCCTTAGAAGATCTGAAACTACTCAACACACGAATCACGGCATCGAATGGAAATAAAGGGTAATTAAAATAATTAATTTTAGAGCATAGGAAACATGTTTTTCACATACATCACATAATAAGGGAGGGAAAGTAAAACCATGCAATTAATATGAATAAGTGGGTGAAGGATTGAATAAATCACTCAGATTAAGCACAAAATATATCATAAAATATGGGTTTATCACACGCTTCACGCATACGCGTGATTCGCGAAATTCAAGCGACGCGTACACATGACCCACGCGTACGCGTGACGAGCTGCACGTGACCTCATTAATGAAATCGTGGCTGGCGATTTCTGAGGCTCAACAGGCCCAATTTCAGCTGGATTCTGCATGGAAAAGACCCAGGAACTCTAGGAGAAAGGGAGGGGGGATCATTCATTACATACTTAGACATAATTTTGGCTTTTTTTTTTTGTTCTTGTTCTTCTAGAGAGAAAAACCCTTGTTCCTCTCTAGATCTAGTTTGATTTGATCATTCCTTGTTGGATTCTGAATTGGGTTTTGTTAATTTCTATTTTTGATTACTTAATTTGAATTCTCTAGTATAATTTTGTTGAGGTCTTATGTTAGATTTAAGTTTTCTTGTTATTTCCCATTTTCTATTCATCTTATGAACTTTATGGATGTTGAATTTCTAATGACACATTGATGTTATCCATGATTAATAGTGTTGGTTGAGTGGTTTTCCATTGATAATTGTTAGTGGGTACTTTTAATTTCCAATTTATTTGCAATTTGATTATGTCTTTTATTAATGCATGCCATGTGCTTGATGAAATATTTCCTTTGATTATGGAGTAGTTTTCTTTACTCTTGGCCTAGGCTAAGGAAATTGGGTAAACTTGAGTCATTGAGTCTAATTGATTTGGTGATTTGAGAACCCTTAATGGTCAAGTTGATACCCATTGACACTAATCCACTACTAAGTCAATTGGTAGTTAGTTTGGGACTTATGAGTTGAGATTGATCAAGCCACTTGATGTACCTCAAGCTTAGGAGTAGACATTACATACTTAAAGCTCTTGGAGGTATACTTAGTGAGTTTGGTTCCTCATAATTGTCAAGATATGGTTATTCGACGAGGATGGTGACCCCAATTCCTATGCCTAGCCAAGAGTTCCTTTTATTATCCATATTTGGAAACCAACAATTTTAATTACATTAATTCTAGTTATAGTTACTTGCTTAGTTTTAGAGTAGAATTATATTGGATGTTCTCTTGTTAGTTTAAAATTGCTCATACTTTGCTTTAGTTACTTGATTTAGTTTCTTGCACTTTAAGATTTCTTGCTTGTTAAGTCTAGTAGTTTAATTTCTTGATCATGACTCCCAACCCCGGAATTCTAACCAATGTTGATGCACATGTTTGCCCATTCCTTGGGAGACGACTCGATGTTTGAATACTTCGGTTTACTTTTATTGGGATTTGTACTTGTGGCAACCAAATTTTTGATTGAGAGGATTGTTTGTTGGTGTAGAACTATACTTGCAATGAGATTTCATTGAGAAATTCTAGACCGACACGATAAATTCCTTCTATCAAAATGGCGCCGTTGCTGGGGAATGGTTGCAACGTATGCCTTATTATTGGTTATGTGAATATGTGAATAGTGTAGATAGTTTAGTTGCTTTTAATATTTTGTTTTAGTTTAGATTTCTCTTTTATGCATGAGCTATGACTCTCAAGTTTGATGACTCGGTCTCAATCAAACTCTAGCTTAGCTGAGCTTGATCCCGAGATTGAAAGAACATTGTTACACACTCGGCAAGCTAGGCGGCGGTTGGACTATACGCCTAGTGCTTTGGCCTCCCTTGAGGAATCCACCGAGCCACTAGACGGAGCCGAGAGTGACTTAGAGTCTACTATTTCTTACTCTTCCGTTGACACTACTGATACATCTTCGCATTCTACAGGTGAACACACTGGCGGAGCCACGCTGAATCACTTTGCATGAACAAGGGGCTCCAGACCTTATTCTTTAACCATTGCAAACGAGGTATCCAAATCTTGATCCAAACTTTGAGTTGAAGAATAGCCTAATTAATTTGCTTCCCAAGTATTATGGGCTTCCGGGTCAAGACCCCATCCGACATCTAAGAGATTTTCAAGTTGCTTGTTCTACGGCTCGAAGGCATGGGGCCGATGACATTGCCATTATGGCCTTTGCTTTCCCCTTCTCTCTTGAGGGGCAAGCAAATGAATGGTTCTATTCCCAGCCAGATGAGGTGGTAACCGAATGGGATTTGTTGAGGAGAGAGTTTCTAGACAAGTTCTTCCCACCGGAAAAGACCGACTACATCCGGAAAAAAATCTCTGGTATAATGCAAAGGGACCAAGAGACCCTATATGAGTATTGGACTCGCTTTAAGAAGCTCTTGGAATCTTGCCCACACCATGGATTGAACACTCACTTGCTTATTAGTTACTTTACCGGAGGTTTTTACGCGGAAGACAAGAGATCGCTCACCGCTTCTAGTGGTGGTTCTGTTTCCAAAAAGAAGACGGCGGCGGAAGCTTGGAGCTTGATAAATGATGTCGCCGATGCTACACAACATGTAAGGGCAAGGAGCAACCCCCTCAAGGGTGTGGTAGAGGCACCTCCTTCCGAACCAAGTTTGACAAGGGTGCTTGGGGACATGACTACTATCCTCACGAAGATGCACAAGGAACAAAAGGCATTCTATTCCATCCAAGCCATCCAAGCCCCACCCCATGTTCCTCAACTTGAAGGTCCTCCCAGAATTTGTGGCTTATGCTCTAGCACCACATATTACACTGATCAATGTCACCAAATTCAAGAGGAGTACACCCTTGTCGTAGCCAATGTGAATTATAACAATCGTCCACCCTATCCCTCTCAAGGCCAAAACAACTACTCTCATGGCAATAACTCCAACAAAGGGTGGCAGGACAATGCACAAGGGAACAATCAAAATCGAAGATAGATGGAACAACTCTTCTTCTTACTACAACAACAACCACCAATGTTCATCCCAATACCACCATAACAACACCAACCATCAAGCCAACCAAAATCATCACAACCAAGCACCTCATCAAAACCAAAACAACTATCCCAAATACCAAGCACCACATCATAGGCAACAATCCAACCAATCCTCTTCTTCCTCTACTACTCAAGGTGATGACCCCAACCGTGCACTCTCCTAAGAACAAGAGAGACTTAAAACTGTGGTAGAGAAATATGAGGCTCAATTTGGTACCATAACTGCTCAATTATCCAATATCACTGAGATACTTTCAAGGTTGTCTCTACTCCCTCCAAAAACACCAACCAACCCTCAAGCTCTTCTAATCTTCTATCCCAACCCCTTCCAAATCCAAAGGGCGGCCTTAACGCCATTACTCTACGGTCGGGAATTACATTGGAGGAGATACCTCCTAGGGTTATGGAAGACATTCATGAGGAAGAAGTGGTTGTTGAAACTCCACATGAAGAAGAGGAGGTAGACACAAGGCATGAGGAAGAAGAAGTGAGCCTTAAGGAACCCAAGAGAAAGGCTATAATGGATGAATCTATTCCTATCCCATTCCTCTCCATGGTAAAGAAGGCCAAGAAGACTTCGGAGTTTGATTTAAACATGCTTCAAGTATTCAAGAAGGTTGAGGTAACCATCCCACTTCTTGATGCTATTCAACAAATTCTGAAGTATGCAAAGTTTCTAAAAGACTTGTGCACACACAAGGATAGGATAGGTGAGTTGGAGACACTGTCATTGGGTAGTTCCATTTCTTCATTGATGAAGCCTATTCCGGAAAAGTGTGGTGACCCTGGACCATGTTTGGTGTCTTGTCGCACTGGTGGAGTTGCTTTTCATGACTGTATGTGTGATCTAGGGGCTTGCGTGAGTATCATGCCACTTTTTATCTTTGTGCGGTTGAATTTAGCTCCATTAAAGAGGTCGGCGGCCAAATTTGCTTAGCCGACAAGAGTGTGATTACCGTAGTGGGAATAGCAGAAGATGTACTTGTGGCAATCAAGGATTTGGTGTTTCCAGTTGATTTCTACATCCTTGAAATGCCCCCAATAGATAATAGGAGCTCTTCCTCTGTTTTGCTTGGTAGACCTTTCTTAAAAACCTCTAAATTCAAATTGAATGCCTTTACCGGCACATACTCCTTTGAGGTAGGAGACAAGACTATAAAGTTCAATTTGGAAGAAGCCATGAGACACCCACCCGAAGAGCATTCCGTTCTCTGATGTGATGTAATCGATGAGGTAGTAGTGGGGGTACGAAGAGAGGATCACAACAAGTTGTGCTACCTCATTGTTGAAGAAGCGGATGACCATGAGGGTGAACAAGAGAAAGTTGTTGAGAATGAACTCCAGGAGCTTGATGAAAAGGAACCTCAACTTGAGGCAAAAAGTGAATTGAAGCCTCTTCTATCTCATTTGAAGTATGCATTCCTTGAGGATAAGAAAAAGTTTCCGGTAATTATCGCTAGTGAGCTTTCTCGCTAAGAGGAAGAGAAGCTCCTAGAGGTCCTAAGGAAGCACAAGAAAGCAATCGGTTGGAGCTTGGCCGACATTGTGGGGATTGACCCCTGCATGTGTATGCATCGTATCTTTCTCCAAGAGGGAGCTCGGCCGGTTAGACAATCTCAAAGAAGGCTCAACCCCACTATCCTTGATGTGGTGAAAAAGGAAGTCACAAGGCTACTTGATGCGGATATCATATATCCGATTTCCGATAGTGAATGGGCGAGCCCGATCCAAGTTGTTCCAAAGAAATCGGACATCACCGCCGTAAAAAAGGAAGATGGTGAAGTGGTCACCACAAGAGTGCAAAATGCTTGGCGGGTGTGCATCGATTATAGAAGGTTGAATGCCGCAAAAAGGAAAGACCACTACCCTTTGCCATTCATTGACCAGATGTTGGACCGACTTGCGGGTAAATCCCATTATTGCTTTCTTGATGATTTTACTGGTTACTTCCAGATTCACATTGCTCTTGAGGATCAGGAAAACACCACATTTACTTTTCCCTTTGGCACTTTTGCTTACAAAAGGATGCCATTTGGGATATGCAATGCACCCGCCACTTTTCAGCGGTGTTTGACTAGTGTCTTTTCCGATCTTATGGAGAGTTGTCTGGAAGTCTTTATGGATGACTTCAGTGTATATGAAAATTCATTTGATAGTTGTTTAGAGAACTTGGTCAAAGTCTTAGCTAGGTGTGTTGACAGTAATGATAAACCACTATTTTATGGTTTGTATTGTGTTTAATTGTGTGGTTTTATCATTATCCTTACCCACTTATTCATTAAATTAGCATGAAATTATAATCCCTTCTTGAATTTATAACATGTTTGGAAACCGCTTCCTAGAGACTTTAATTATGTATTTTTAATTCTCCTTTATTCCATTCGATGCCGTGATCTGTGTGTTGAATGTTTCAGACTTTTTAGGGCATGAATGAGTTAGAGAGTGGAAAGGAAGCTAGCAAAAATGGAAGGAACACAAGAATTTGAGGAGATAACCAGCGAGAAATGACACGGTCGCATGGCTCACGCGACCGCGCGAAGAAGAGCAAATCGCAGTGACGCGGCCGCATGGCTCACGCGGCCGCGCGGATTGGAAAAGCTCAAGCGATGCGGTAGCATGGACGACGTGAACGCGTGGCAAGGAAAAGCGCGAATGACGCGTCCGCATGGATGACGCGATCACGTGACATGTGTGATCTGCATAATCTGCAGGATTCGCTGGGGGCGATTTTGGACCTTATTTCGACCCAGTTTTTGGCCCGGAACAGCAGACTAGAGCCAGAGAATATACAGAAACAAAGGACAACATTCATTCTGGACAGTTGACAGTTTTAGATCTAGTTTTTCCTCCTCTAGGTTTTTCTCTCTAGGTTTTAGAATTTTAAATTTTTGGGAATTGATCTTAGCATTGGAACATTGAGAAGAGTTATTTTTCCTCATCAAGACCTCGTCATTCTAGTTCGTTCTCTTAACTTGGTTTTATTCTTCCATGTTCTTTGCTTTGTTCAATTTGTCATTTGAATACTTTCATGATTATTTGATACAAGGATTATTTCTTCCATTTTAATTTATTTTTCCATTCCAATAATCATGTCTTCTTTTAATTCCCTTTCATGTGTTATGGATTTATTATTTACAATGAGTGAGTAGTTCCCTCACTTGATGGGGAGTTGATTGAAGGGAATTCTTGAGTTGGAAGGATTGAAAGAAAAATTGTAATTGGGTTAACTATTGGATTGTTATCTAATCACTAACACCAATTCCTTTGAACTAAGTGGGTTGCAACTCGTGAACAGATCTAGCATTCCAATTTGTTTGATTTTCCTTTACCTAGTAAAGGATAAATAAACGGAACAACCATTAATTATAAATTAATCTTGAAATCATCCCATCAATAATAGAGATTCCAACTAATCAACTCCCAGTCAAGGCTTTTATTCATATTATTTAAATTTCCTCTTTTTAATTTTCCCTCTACTTAACTCAACTTCTTGGAACATCTGATTAATAAAATAGCACACTTTTCTGCAACTCGTTGGGAGACGACCTGGGACTCCAACTCCCAGTAATTTTTAATTTAAACTCTCTGTGACATATTTCTAAATTGATAGGCAGATTTTTGGTGAGTTAAGAACTATACTTGCAACGTAACTATTTTAATAATTTTTAATTCACCAACTTCTGCGCCTCATCAATTTTTGGCGCCGTTGCCTGGGAGTTGCAATAGAGTGCTAAAGTTATTAATTAGAATTTATTTATTTGCATTTTATTTTATTTTGTTACTAGGAGCTGCATGTTTCTTCCGTCAAATGACGCGTTCACTTCCTGATCTGCGCTTGCTAATATTCGATCCTGAAATTGAAAGGACTATTTCACGAATAAGGCGAGAACAGCGTCGGTTAGTCCGCTTTGAGGGCAGATCTGAGAGTGAACTTGAGAAAGAAACCAGCCCCTGTTCTACTGATTCGGTTGTTTTACGTGCAGAAGACATGGTAGCTAGGAAAGTTACCATCCAGGAGGAAGGAGCCCCTGATTTTACAATGCAACCGTTTCAAGCGCATCATCCAGCGGTAGCTACATATTTTGAAATAAAGACCGCACTGCTAAATTTGATGCCCAAGTTTCATGGCCTACCTGCTCAAGAGCCTATCAAGCACTTGAGAGATTTCCAGGCAGCCTGTTCTACTGTCAAGCGTGATGGTACTGATGAAACTTCAATTTTGCTGAAAGCTTTCTCGTTTTCTCTCGAGGGAAAAGCAAGAGAGTGGTACTACACTCAACCTCTGACAAATGTATCCAACTGGGATACACTCAGAAAGGAGTTTTTGGAGAAATTCTTTCCATCTGAAGTTACTGATAAACTGAGGAAGGATATTTCCACAATTGTTCAAGATGACAATGAAACTCTCTTTGAATACTGGGAGCGCTTCAATAATCTTCTGGAAGCATGGCCCCACCACATGATTGACAAGATAGTGTTGCTTAGCTATATCACACAGGGCATGAGGCCCCAAGATAAGACCACATTGGAAAGTGCTAGCAATGGGTCTATGAAGAAGTACAAGACCACTGATGAGGCTTGGCAATTGATCAGTGATTTAGCTGAGTCTACTAGGAACCACAGACAAAGGCAAGGCCGTTCAAAAGCCGTTGCAGAAGTATCCTCTAACAGATAGACTGCTGCTCTAACTCAGAGTATATGCGAGATGACCAACTTGCTGAAGCAGATGCAATTGAATCAACAGCAAGCTCAGCAAGCCCCTCCACCACAGCAAAACCAACAACTAGTCCCACAGAGAATTTGCGGAATCTGTGCTGGTTATAGCCATTACACTGATGAATGCCCGCAGCTCCAACAAGAAGACAACATGGTGGCATCCACTCATAACTTCTATGACCGCCCCAACCCAGGGTACAATCAAAGTGGAAATAATAACCATGGATGGCAGGACAATTCTAACCAGAATTGGAGGGACAACAATAACAGAGGAGGTAGAGATAATCAGGGAAATCAGAGGTGGAATAATAACAACAACAGGCAGCAGAATCAACCTTACAGAGCACCTCACTTGAGGCAAAACCAAGGACCACAGAACAATCAACATCAGACATCTCAATTTACTTATTCTTCTTTATCTCCTAATGAAGAGCTACAACAATCTTTTGAGCGAAGACAACAGACTATGGAAAATAACATGAATAGTATTAACGCCAGTCTGAATGGTCTCACATCTACTTTGCAAGCTCTTATGTCACAGATTGGATCAACGCAAAATTCCAGTAACCAGCCTTCAAGCTCCACTGGAATCCCCTCTCAACCATTACCCAATCCAAAGGGAGGCATTAATGCCATCACCCTAAGATCTGGAACCACACTGCATGAGAGGAATCAGGAGGAACCAAACCCACCAGAACACACCTCAGCTGAAGGGGTAATAGAAATAGAAGATATTGAAGAGGAAGAGGTCATACAGGACATAGCTGAAGAAGAAATAGCTCAACCACAGGAGGAAGCACCAAAAGGTGCAGACACCACAGAGAACACTACTCCAATTCCATTTCCACAACTTGCAAGGAAGCCCAGGAAGCAGCTGGAACCCGACCCCAAAATGGTAGAAATATTCAAAAAGGTTGAGGTAACTGTTCCTCTTTTTGATGTTATTCAGCAGGTACCTAAATATGCAAAGTTTCTAAAAGACTTATGTATCTATAAAGAAAAAATTAATGAATTAGAAACTATTCCTTTAGGTAGTTCTATATCTGCTTTAATGGGAGGATTACCTGAAAAATGTAGTGATCCAGGTCCTTGTATAGTTAGCTGTACTATTGGTGGTGTAGTAATTTATGATTGCATGTGTGATTTAGGAGCATGTGTCAGTATAATGCCTTTGTCTATATATGATATTTTGAGGCTCCGTCCCTTAAAAAGGTCGGCAGCTCGTTTTGTGTTAGCAGATAAAAGCATTATTACAGTGGCTGAAGTTGCTGAAGATGTTTTGGTGAACATTAAAGGACTTACATTTTCCACTGATTTTTATATCTTGGAGATGCCCCATAATGATTCAGATAAGCCATCATCAATCCTACTTGGAAGACCATTCCTGAAGACATCAAAATTCAAATTGGATGCTTTTTCAGGAATATACTCCTTTGAAATAGATGGCCGCATAGTAATCTTCAATCTGAATGGAGTCATTGACAAAAACCCCAGAAGATCGTTCCATCTTTCAGTGTGATGTCATAGATGAAAGTGTAGCTAAATTTCACAAGAGTTAGAAGAGAGGCATACTGGACAAGGTCTAAGTATGGGGACCCTCTCAACTGACAATGAGGGCACTTCGTCATTTTCACAAGCTCCAGATGATCCAGAGCCTGCCCATGATCAAAAGTTAGAATTGAAACCCCTCCCTCCACATCTCAAATATGCCTATCTCAAAGATGAGGAGAGGTTTCCAGTTATCATTGCAAGGGAACTTACTTCTCAACAAGAAGAGCAGTTACTTGATGTGCTGAGAAAGCATAAGAAGGCAATTGGGTGGAGCTTGGCAGACATAGTAGGCATCAACCCTCAAGTATGTGAGCACAGAATATTTTTAGAAGAAGGAGCAAGACCTGTCCATCAACCCCAAAGAAGATTGAATCCCACTATCTTGGAAGTTGTCAAAAAGGAAGTGACCAGACTATTGGAAGCTGGTATCATATATCCCATTTCAGACAGTGAATGGGTAAGCCCAGTACAAGTGGTGCTCAAGAAGTCTGGAGTCACTACAGTGAAGAATGAGCATGGAGAGCTCATAGCAACTAGAGTTCAGAATGCTTGGAGAGTCTGCATTGATTACAGGCGTCTCAACCAAGCTACCCGTAAGGATCACTACCCACTTCCATTCATTGATCAAATGCTGGATCGCCTGTCAGGTAAATCACATTATTGCTTTTTAGATGGTTACACAGGTTATTTCCAGATTCATATAGCTCCTGAGGATCAGGAAAAGACTACTTTTACATGTCCTTTTGGGACTTATGCTTATAAGAGAATGCCCTTTGCTTGTGCAATGCACCAGCTACTTTCCAAAGGTGCATGATGAGTCTTTTCTCTGATCTTATTGAGGATTGTATGGAAGTTTTTATGGATGATTTTAGCGTTTATGGTGATTCTTTTAGCCTTTGCTTAGATGGATTATCTAAAGTATTAGATAGATGTGTTAATACAAACCTTGTATT
>NC_029792.2:44114824-44131023 GCF_000816755.2 Arachis ipaensis
AAGCTCCAATTGTGAGAGGACCGGACTGGAGCCAGCCATTTGAAATCATGTGCGATGCTTCCAACCATGCAGTAGGAGCAGTGCTGGCTCAGCGTGAAGGTAAGGATCCTTTCGTTATTGCTTATGCGTCTAAGACTTTAGACACTGCTCAGTCCAATTATACTAGTATTGAGAAAGAGCTTCTTGCTATTGTTTTTGCTCTGGATAAATTCCGAGCTTATTTACTTGGTACTAGAGTAGTAGTGTATTCGGACCATGCAGCTTTAAAGTATCTATTAGCTAAAAAGGAGTCCAAACCAAGACTTATACATTGGATACTGCTGTTACAAGAATTTGATTTAGAAATAAAGGATAGGAGTGGTAATTAGAATTTAGTGGCAGACCACTTGAGTCGCCTTGAGCATATTAAGGATGATTCTACTCCTATAGATGATAATTTTCCTTTTGATAACCTGCAAGCAGTATCTGAGGTAGTCCCTTGGTATGCACCTGTTGCTAATTATTTAGTTAGCCGCACATTTCCTCCAAATTTCTCTAAGCATCAAAGAGACAAGCTGAAAAGCGAGTCTAAATATTATATATGGGATGATCCATATTTATGGAGATGTGGCGCTGATCAAGTAATTAGACGTTGTGTGCCTCAATCAGAATTCCAGTCCATTTTAGAGGCCTGTCACTCATTTGAGAGTGGAGGACATTTTGGTCCTCAAAGGATAGCTAGAAAGATCTTAGACTGTGGATTCTAGTGGCCTACTCTTTTTAGAGACGCTGCTGAGTTTTGTAAATCTTGTCTCCCATGCCAGAAATTTGGTAATATATCCAGGAGGGATGAGATGCCTCAACAAATTATACTTTTCTGTGAAATTTTTGATGTTTGGGGCATTGACTTCATGGGTCCATTTCCAAATTCTAATGGATATTTTTATATATTGTTAGCTGTGGATTATGTTTCCAAATGGGTGGAAGCAATTCCCACCCACACTGATGATGCTAACACTGTTGTTTCCTTTGTGAGAAACCATATTATATGTCGCTTCGGATCACCACGAGCAATCGTGAGCGATCAAGGCACCTATTTTTGTAACAAGAGACTGACAGGATTAATGAAGAAGCATGGGATAATTCATAAAGTTGCAACAGCTTACCATCCCCAAACTAATGGGCAAGCCGAGTGTCAAACAGAGAAATTTAGCGTATCTTGCAAAAGATAGTAAAGCCTCATAGAAAAGACTGGAGCACCAGGCTACAAGATGTACTCTGGGCATACAGAACAGCATACAAGACACCCATTGGGATAAGTTCTTTCCGCTTGGTTTATGGAAAAGCTTGTCATCTCCCAGTTGAAGTAGAACACAGAGCCTTTTGGGCAGTTAAGGAGTGCAACATGGGAATTGAGAAAGCCGGAGCTGAAAGGAAGTTGCAACTGCAAGAACTGGAGAACATTCTCCTAAAAGCTTATGAAAACTCCAGAATACACAAGGAAAAGATGAAGGCTGTACACGATCAAAACATCAAGAAGAAAGAGTTTCAACCTGGGGATTTAGTCTTCCTTTATAAATCACGACTAAGGCTCATGCCAGGCAAGTTGAGATCAAGATGGGAAGGTCCATACAGAGTAGAGAAGGCCGAACCATACGGAGTTTATCACCTAAGCCATCCTTCAAGCTCTGAACTTATTAAGGTTAATGGACAACGCCTGAAGCTATACCATGGTGAGAAGGTACAGAGAAACAAGGAGCTTGAGATCTTCCTCTTGGAAGATCCCCACATAGCAGAGGATTGAGCTAGAGGAGCATCCAACTTACGGACGTTAAAGCAAAGTGCTAGGTGGGAGACAACCCACCATGGTATGATCGTTCTTTTCTTTATTTTTAGTTTTTCCCTATTCAATAACTCTTCTCTTTCGTAGTACTTTCGTGCATCTGCATTTACATGTTTAAAAAAAAAATTCTTGCTACGCGACGCGATCGCATCAGCGACGCGTCCGCGTCACAGGGAGAGTAAAGAAAAATAAAAAATGAACAGAAAGTTATGCTGGAGTGTGGCTGGAGGCGTGCCAATGGCACAAATCAACCCACGCGACCGCATCGCTGACGCGTTCGCGTCGCATGGGAATCATGGCCTCCCACGCGACCGCGTGCCGCACGCGGCCGCGTGCCCTGAGTTTTCGACGTAAAAGGGTGCACAATGAAAGATTGTGCGAGAGTGATGTTGGTTTGGTGCTGGAGGCACAATCCTTATCACGTGACCGCATCGTCGACGCGGCCGCGTCACCTGTTTTTGGACGCACACTCACGCGATCGCATGACCCACGCGATTGCGCCACCCCAATTTTGGCAACTAAATTAATTTAAACAGAGAGTTGTGCTAGTGCGCGGCTGCACTCGCGCCAGAAGCACAACATGGTCACGCGACCGCGTGACCGACGCGATCGCGTCACCATACTTGAAGCGCATCCACGCGAACGCGTGCCCCACGCGGCCGCGTCGCATGCACTGCACAGCTCATCCAAAAATTGCCACATATCTTATCTTTCTCTCCTCCAAATCCTAATTTTTCTTTTCCCTCCTTATTTCCTCATTCTCCCTTCTTCTTCCAATATCACCTATCACTCTCTCTCTCTCTCACCTCCATTACCAAGGTTCTATTTTCTTCTTCCTTCTTCTCTTTTCTATCATTTTATATATTATTTTATATATCATTTTTCTTTTCATTATTCATATTTTCCTTCTTTTTTTCTTTTTCCTTTTTACATGGTGTTAGAAATTTTTTGAGTCATTATCCCTCATTATATGCTTGTGGATTGTTGCAAATTGTTTGACAATTATTTTTTATTCTAATTAAAGGGATTTCTTGCATACTCACCTTCATATTTTCTATACCTTATTCATCATGCATGCTATGTGTTTGTGAAAACTTTCAAATGGCATTATGTACTTCTCTATGTTGTTATACTATTCAATGCTTGCTTTTCACAACTTTCCTTTACTATTATTTTAATTGAATTTAATTGTCAATACAAACGTGACGGTTTGTTATAAAGTATTGCTTGGTCTATGCTACTCATGCCCTTTGCCGGCATGCCAATAAACACCTTGCAGTCACTTGTCTTTCTATGCACTAGCTATTCTCCATTGTTGGCTTTTCACATGTACTCGAGAGCATGTGTTAATGTCATCTACATCCTAATGCGCATCCATCACCACTCTTCCGTTCTCTTCCTTGCTATATATCTATTTAAATTTAATTTACTTCCTCCTCTCTTTTCAGGATGGCCACCAAGAAAGGAAAGGAGAAAGCGACTCCTAAACCCCCAGCAAGAAGAGGCACTAAAAGAGCATTAGTGGCAGAGCCCTCTTCAACCGCAGTCAAGCCCTCAAGAAAAAGAGTTAAAAGGATAATAAAGGTTGATGAAAAGGAGAAAGCCTTTCCAGCAAAGGACACTGCGCGATTTCCCAATCGCTACTGTGAGCAGATGTTTCCTATCCTGGCAGAAAGGAACTATAACAATGAATACCTTCTTATCCTCCCGTCCAATATTGCTACCTTTGTTGAGCCGCAAATTGAACGAAGACAATGGGGTTTCCGACGGAGACAGCCAAGGCAGGTCAATCTTTCTTGGGTAGTTGAGTTCTACTCTAACTTCTACATGCCATCCCTGTCATCTGTTTATGTCCGGCAGAAGCAAGTCCCCATCACAGAAGAGGCCATTCAGCAAGCTCTGAGTCTTCCCCCTATTTCAGAAGGAATGGACGCCTTCCAAGAAGCCGCACTTAAGTGCCAGAGGTACCAATTTGACTGGGACTCCGTTCTCGGAGTTATCGCATTACCTGGCAGCCGTTGGATCTACGGATACCACCGTACCCGCCCTAAGAGAATCTTGGCTTCAGCACTTACCTTGGAGGCTCACGTGTGGGCACAGATCATGTCCCATTACGTCTTTCCGAGCACTCATGAGTCCTCCTTCACTGCGGACATGGCTGTTCTACTATGGTGCATCCTTACAGACCAACCTCTGAATCTCTCAAGACATATCCAGAATGCTATGGGACACGTACAAATTGCGGGCAACTTACCTTTCTCCGCCTTGGTCTCAGATCTTGTCTCAGCAGCCGGAGTCTCCTACAGAGCTGGGGACACCAAAGCCGTGCTTCCACGGGATGATCAGTATGTCCCTAACGGGAAATACCTCAGACTCCCAGCAGCCACTACAAGTCTTCCTACTGCTCCAGTTGAAGATAATCCTTCTTCAACACCACAAGCACCTACAACTGATGAATTGCTCCAGCAGATAATCACAAGGTTGGATCGGCAAGAACACAAAGCTAAGTTGTGAGAGTACCGTAACGAGCACCGATTCAAACACCTCAAGGAGCTACTTAAGGGACACTTCAGGGACTCGGATACCCCGGACTCCACTTCTTTTACCAGCACATGGAGCCATGACGGTTCCGATTGTGGAGATACTGCTACCAGCCCACCCCTGTTCCTGACGGATGGCACCGAGGACGGTGCAAAGCCTTAAGTGTGGGGAAGTCGGTCAGTACCTGACTTCCGGAGGTAATATTTTTTTCCCTAGCACCAATAATTAGGACACTTTAGTTAGATTTTCTTTCTTTATAGAATAGAATAAATTGCATAGGTTAGGATAGTTGCATGCATGCTCTACTTGATTAAAAAGACAATAAGTTTCTTTTAAGACTCTATCTTTGGAACAAAATTTTACTAATTTTTCAAAATTTTTATGATAAATTTGCTTGAGTTGTATTTGGAACATAATTTTCGAGCTAAAGAACACACAACCTGTGAGGATTTGAGCCTTTATGCAAGGTTACATTATTTAACCATAATTATTTCATTCTTGTGTGTTTACTTCTCTATGATTGTAATCTATATTTTGTTTTATCTTATATGTCCAATATTTATTATATTTACATTCTTGCACATGATTGAGGCCATTATTTGTTTAAACTCACTTATCCAAATTAAGCCTACCCTTTTCAATTTCCTTTGTTAACCACTTTGAGCCTTTAAATCCCATTTGTTCTATATTTTACCATATTACTAACCTTAAGCTGAAAAACAATTGTATATCCCAAATTGAATCTTTGGTTAACTTAAGATAGAATTGTATGTGCTAGTTAAGTATGGGAAATTGTGGGAACAAAAGTTGTTAAGGGAATGTGTCATGAGAATTTAATGGAAATTTGGACTCCTACTCATGTGAAACTATAAGAATTAAAAATCTATGTGCATTGATAAGCTATATTTATTTTAATGTCAAAAAAAATTTTTATATAAATAAATAAGGGGACAAGATTACCCCAATGTTAAATTCAGAATTCAAAGATCAATGCACATATGATAAAATTAATTATAAAATTGATACATGAGTATGAATAGAAAAAGGGAATTCTGGGTAGCTAGGTATGAACTTTAAGATTACATTAAAAATATATAGGTTGGGTTGAAGCTTAGGTTAATTAAAGATTCAATTTATTAGCTCACTTGACCAAATGTATACCCCTACCTGTACCTTAGCCCCATTACAACCTTGAAAAGACCTCATGATATTTGCATTGGTATATTAACTGTTGTTGATTGGTTAAGAGAAGAACAAAAGTTAGAAAGCATGATTAGAGAAGGATAGAGTGATTACCCTATACACTAGAGATTAGAGTGTACATACATTACCAGTGAGGGTTCAATGCTTGAATTTTCATGTTCCCTGCTTTCATGAGCTATCTTCTTGCACTTTTATCTGTTTTATTGTATAATGATAGAATTAGTGGAATTTGATTTGTAATTGTTTTGAAGAGCTTATTTACTTTTGATCAAGTGAGCAAGAATCATATAGTTGCATTTATTTATAGATTTGCATTGCATTTCATGAGTTTCTACATGTTCATACTTATTTCCTTATCTCCTTCAATTAAGCATGAGGACATGCTAATGTTTAAGTGTGGGGAGGTTGATAAACCAATATTTTATGGTTTGTATTGTGTTTAATTGTGTGGTTTTATCATTATCCTTACCCACTTATTCATTAAAATAGCATGAAATTATAATCCCTTCCTGAATTTATAACATGTTTGGAAACCGCTTCCTAGAGACTTTAATTATGTATTTTTAATTCTCCTTTATTCCATTCGATGCCGTGATCTGTGTGTTGAATGTTTCAGACTTTATAGGGCATGAATGAGTTGGAGAGTGGAAAGGAAGCTAGCAAAAATGAAAGGAACACAAGAATTTGAGGAGATAACCAGCGAGAAATGACGCGGTCGCATGGCTCACGCGACCGCGCGAAGGAGAGCAAATCGCAGTAACGCGGCCGCATGGCTCACGTGGCCGCGCAGATTGGAAAAGCTCAAGCGACGCGGTAGCGTGAACGACCCGAATGCGTGGCAAGGAAAAGCGCGAATGACGCGTCTGCATGGATGACGCGATCGCATGACATGTGCGATTTGCATAATCTGCAGGATTCGCTGGGGGCGATTTTGGACCTTATTTCGACCCAGTTTTCGGCCTGGAACAGCAGACTAGAGCCAGAGAATATGCAGAAACAAAGGACAACATTCATTCTGGACAGTTGATAGTTTTAGATCTAGTTTTTCCTCCTCTAAGTTTTTCTCTCTAGGTTTTAGAATTTTAAATTTTTGGGAATTGATCTTAGCATTGGAACATTGAGAAGAGTTATTTTTCCTCATCAAGACCTCGTCATTCTAGTTCGTTCTCTTAACTTGGTTTTATTCTTCCATGTTCTTTGCTTTGTTCAATTTGTCATTTGAATACTTTCATGATTATTTGATACAAGGATTATTTCTTCCATTTTAATTTATTCTTCCATTCCAATAATCATGTCTTCTTTTAATTCCCTTTCATGTGTTATGGATTTATTATTTACAATGAGTGAGTAGTTCCCTCACTTGATGGGGAGTTGATTGAAAGGAATTCTTGAGTTGGAAGGATTGAAAGAAAAATTGTAATTGGGTTAACTATTGGATTGTTATCTAATCACTAACACCAATCCCTTTGAACTAAGTGGGTTGCAACTCGTGAACAGATCTAGCATTCCAATTTGTTTGATTTTCCTTTACCTAGTAAAGGATAACTAAACGGAACAACCATTAATTATAAATTAATCTTGAAATCATCCCATCAATAATAGAGATTCCAACTAATCAAGTCCCAGTTAAGGCTTTTATTCATATTATTTAAATTTCCTCTTTTTAATTTTCCCTCTACTTAACTCAACTTCTTGGAACATCTGATTAATAAAATAGCACACTTTTCTGCAACTCGTTGGGAGACGACCTAGGACTCCAACTCCCAGTAATTTTTAATTTAAATCTCTGTGACATATTTCTAAATTGATAGGCAGAATTTTGGTGAGTTAAGAACTATACTTGCAACGTAACTATTTTAATAATTTTTAATTCACCAACTTCTACGCCTCATCAAGTAACCTCCTAAATTTTGAAAAATGTCACTTCATGGTGAGACAAGGCATAGTGTTAGGACATGTAGTCTCTGATAAGGGCATTTCTGTAGACCTGGCCAAGGTCAATGTTATTACCAGTTTACCTCACCCCTCATCTGTGAGGGAGGTCCGTTCCTTTTTGGGGCATGCAGGATTCTATAGGTGCTTTATCAAGAATTTTAGCAAGATTGCATTGCCATTGTCGCGCCTACTCCAAAAGGACGTGGACTTTGAGTTTGATAGTACTTGTGCAGATGCATTTGAGGAGTTAAGGAGAGCTCTTACCACGGCACCAATTGTGAGGGGCCCTAACTGGACGCAGCCATTCAAGATAATGTGCGACGTGTCAAATCATGCCGTATGTGCCGCGCTTGCCCAGTGCAATGGTAAACTCCCTTATATCATTGCTTATTTCTCAAAAACATTGGATGCAGCACAATCCAACTATACCACTACGGAGAAAGAGCTCCTAGCTATTGTTCATGCATTAGATAAATTCAGATCTTATTTGCTAGGGTCTAAAATAGTGGTATACACGGATCATACAGCTTTAAAGTATTTGTTGACAAAGAATGAGTCGAAACCTAGGCTCATACGTTGAATCTTGCTCTTGCAAGAATTTGACATTGAGATTAGGGATCGAAGTGGGTCTCAAAATTTGGTTGCAGATTATTTAAGACGCCTTAAAAATCTTAAATATGACCTATTTCTGATTGATGACTCATTCGCTTTGGATAGTTTGCATGCTGTTTTGAATAGTTTTCCTTGGTTTGCACCTATGGCGAACTACTTGGTTGCTAAGATCTTCCCTTCCAACTTTTCTAAACATCAAAAGGACAAGTTGAGGAGTGATTCCAAATATTACATTTGGGATGACCCTCACTTGTGGAAGAGGGGAGTAGACCAAGTAATTTAAAGATGTGTCCCGGAATCCGAAATCCAACCCATTCTCGAAGCTTGCCAAATACTTTTCTATAATATATCATTATTATTAGATTTTTCATATTCTTTATATTCATTATCTAAATTATTTGATAATTTCATTCTATGTTTAGATTTCTATTAATGTTTATATTAGAATAATTTCATCCGAGTGTGGCGGCCACTTTGGCCCACAATAGACGGCTAAAAAGGTTTTGGATTGTGGATTCTGGTGGCCAACCTTATTCAAGGATGCTAACCAATTCTGTGTGTCGTGTCACCAATGTCAGAAGTCGGGAAATGCATCCCAAAAGGATGAAATGCCTCAACAACCAATGTTGTTCTGTGAAATCCTTGATGTATGGGGCATAGACTTTATAGGGCCATTTCCCAACTCAAGTGGGTATCTATATATTTTGTTAGCGGTTAACTACGTATCAAAGTGGGTGGAAGCAATACCTACCCGCCTTGATGACGCTAATGCCGTGATTTCTTTCATTAGAAACAATATTGTATGCCGCTATGGGTCGCCACGAACAATCGTGAGCGACCAAGGTTTCCACTTTTACAACAGGAAAGTAGAGGCACTACTCAAGCGCTATGGGGTATTACATAAGGTTTCAACCGCCTATCACCCCCAAACGAATGGGCAAGCCGAGGTGTCCAACCAGGAGATTAAGCAAATTTTAGAGAAAGTAGTTAATCCACAAAGGAAAGGCTGGAGCTCTCGGTTGGGAGATGCACTATGGGCGTACAGGACGGCCTACAAGACCCCGTTAGGGATGAGTCCCTTTCGGATCGTCTATGGCAAGGCATGCCACCTTCCGGTGGAGATTGAGCATAAGGCCTATGGACGGTCAAGCAGTGTAACATGGACATCACCAAGGCGGGTGTAGCCAGAAAATTGTAACTAGAGGAGCTTGAGTGTCTTAGGATGGAGGCATATGAGAATGCTCGAATCTACAAGGAAAAGACTAAGGCATTTCATGATCACCATATCCGAAAGAAGGAATTTCAAGAAGGTAACGAAGTTTTCCTCTACAACTCGAGGCTCAGATTCATGCTTGGAAAGCTCCGTTCAAAATGGGAAGGACCCTTTAAGGTGAAGGAGGTAAAGCCCTATGGAGTGGTGGAATTATTTGACCCTCAAAATGATACAACTTTCAACGTGAATGGACATAAAGTGAAGAAGTACCACGGCTACAAATCACCAAGGGAAGTGGAGGTGCTCCGGCTTGAGGATGCACCAAAAGAAGAGGAAGCTTAAGCGCATGACCGTCCAACTTAAGGACGTTAAAGAAAAGTGCTTGGTGGGAGACACTCCACCATGGTAAGATCTTCCTTGGGTATACTTTCTTGCTTCTAGCTTTAGATTCTTGTGAATTTTGTATTTCTTGGTGTTGTTGAGTTTGCTTAGGTATGCTAGCTTTTGTTGATTTTGTTGAATTGTTACGATATTCATGTAGATTTCATTAATCTTGGTATAGATAAATTGATAAGGTTAGGGAAAATGCTTTATTTTGAGTAGTGCATGAATTTGTGAGTGTTTTCTTGACTATCTAGCTTAAACACCTGGCAGGAATGTGTTAAAAATACATTTCTCTATGTTGAAAAAAAAAAGGGGTCCACGCTTAAGTGTGCAAGACGCATGCGCGTCGCTTGCGTTTTTGCAACTCTGGTACATTTTCCCGAGAGTTGAACGAGCATTGCGCAAGCACTGCACGAAACACGCGAATGCCTACCCACGCGTATGCATGTGATGTCAGGGCATTTTGGCCAGTTTCACTGACCTTTTCTTTTCTGTTTTAGGGTAGTTTCATTCATTTTCTTAGTTAATAAGCAAGTTTTAGGTAGATAATCACTTACATCTTGATTCAAGCATGCATTGTGAATTTTATATGATTTTATGAGAATTATGCATGAATTGAATGATAAAATGGATGGTGCATGATCTCATGAGCTAGAACCTAGCTTTGATGCACTTTACTTGCTTGATTTCAGGACAAAGGAAGCAAGGAAGATGCCACGTTAATACCCACGTTAGTCTAACTAACGTGACCATTAACGTGGAATGGGAGCTAGCTTGCAACGTTAATGAAAAAAGTGATCGCCAATAACACCTTCATGAGCCATCATAACCCACGTTAGTTGCCACGTTAACTACATTAACGTGGAAGCTAACGTGGAGGAGAAGTAAAGCTCCAACGTTAGTGGTAAAAGTGAATACCACTAATATTGGAAAAAGGGGCACACTTAGCCACGTTAAGAGTCACGTTAATTACATTAGCATGAACTCTAACGTGGAAGGAACAAAGAAGTGCCAACGTTAGTGACACTCACCTTTGTCACTAACGATGGACCAAGCCACTATTAGCCACGTTAGTTGCCATGTTAATTACATTAACGTGGAAGCTAACGTGGAGGAGAAGTAAAGCTCCAATGTTAGTGGTAAAAGTGAATACCACTAATATTGGAAAAAGGGGCACACTTAGCCATGTTAAGAGTCACGTTAATTACATTAGCATGAACTCTAACGTGGAAGGAACAAAGAAGTGCCAACGTTAGTGACACTCACCTTTGTCACTAACGATGGACCAAGCCACTATTAGCCACGTTAGTTGCCATGTTAATTACATTAACGTGGAAGCTAATGTCGAGGAAAAAAATGATGAGCCAACGTTAGTGACACTCACCTTTGTCACTAACGTTGGAGATGGCAATCACCACCACGTTAATACAATTAACGTGAGGCACTAACGTGAGAAGGGGCGTTTGGAGCGTTAGTGACAAAGGTAAGTGTCACTAACGCTCTCGAGGCTGAGGCATGCCCATGTTAGTGGTCACGTTAGCTACACTAACGTGGACTCTAATGTAGGGAGGAAGGGCAACAAGCAAACATTATTGGAAAAGGTGAATGCCAATAACGTTTGTGAAGGACCAAGAGGCAACGTTAGTGGTCACGTTAGTGCCACTAACGTTGAAGTTAACGTGGACCATCTTGGGTTAGGAATGTTAGTGAAAAAGGAGATCGTCACTAACGTTCTCGAACCCACATTTTCACTTAACGTTAACACCACTAATGTCCTAACTAACGTCCATGCCTAACTCACACTTTCCCTGCAAGCAAAGCTGAGCCCACTGAAGACTGCAACTGCTTCAACTAAAGATCCAAAGGCCCATATCCAAGACTTGAAGAGCCAACTAGAAGATCAGAAGAGTAGTATATATAGGAGTAGTTTTGAACTAGTAAGGAAGCTTTTGGCATTTGGGAGAACTACACTTTGTATATTTTACTTTCTCTGCAACTTCTAGTTTTAGTTTTCATAATGTACTTTACACTTACGCTTTCCATTCCCAGAGCTATGAACAACTAAACCCCTTTCATTGGGTTAGGGAGCTCTGTTATAATTTGATGGATCAATAATAGTTTTCATTATTCTTCTTCTTTCTTTTCACTTGATTTTACTAGAAAGCTTTCAATCTTCATCATATTGGGTAGTTATCTTGGAAAAGAAGCTATTTATACTTGGATCTCTTCGGACCTTGGAAGAGGAATGAAGAGATCATGCTAGAAATACTTTCACATGTTGGACCGAATTAGGGTTTGGATGGATATGGTGACATATAATCCTACCAATACTTTGATTTGGGAATACATGTGGTATAATCAGTGACCATACTTCATCTCTTCTCATGAGCAATTAGACCAAGGAATTAGCTATTGATCAAGATTTGAGAGATTGGGTTGCCAAGGAATTGGAATCCAATCACTTAAGATTGCCAAGGAGATCAATGAATGCATTGATTGAGGAAGAGATGAGAATGAACTTGATCCGGAGAATACAACATCTCCTGAGCCCAATGAATCCCCCATTTCTGATCTTACCCATTCTCTTTACTTTCTGCCATTTACTTTTATGTTCATCTTCCCCATTCCCCCATTTAAGATTCTGTAATTTACTTTCCGTCATTTACATTCAGTTCTTTATTTCCAGCAATTACATTTTCTGCCATTTACTTTTCCGCCATTTAATTTCCTGAAATTCTCAAATCAAATTCTGCTTAGCTCAACTAGAACATTCCTCTGATTAAAGTTGCTTGACCAATCAATCCCTGTGGGATTCGACCTCACTCTATTGTAAGTTTTTACTTGACGACAATTCGGTATACTTGCCGAAGGGAAATTTGTTGAGAGACAAGTTTCCGTGCATCAGCGTGCCACTCTTGGTACATTTTTCCGAGAGTTGCGCGAACATCGCGCGAACACTGCGCAGAACGCGCAATTCCAACCCACGTGTACGCATGTAGCACGCTCACGTATCGTCTTGCCTTCTTTCCCACCCACGCGAGTGCGCACATGACGCGTACGCGTCGGTCGCTGATGAGCGGATAATTTATACGCTTTTTGGCATTGTTTTTAGTATGTTTTTATTAGGATCTAGTTACTTTTAGGGATGTTTTCATTAGTTTTTATGTTAAATTCACATTTCTGGACTTTACTATGAGTTTGTGTGTTTTTCTGTGATTTCAGGTATTTTCTGGCTGAAATTGAGGGATTTGAGCAAAAATCAGATTCAGAGGTTGAAGAAGGACTGCTGATGCTGTTGGATTCTGACCTCCCTGCACTCAAAATGGATTTTCTGGAGCTACAGAACTCAAAATGGCGCGCTTCCAATTGCGTTGGAAAGTAGACATCCAAGGCTTTACAGAAATATATAATAGTTCATACTTTGCCCAAGTTTAGACGATGTAAACTGGCGTTCAACGCCAGCTCTTTGCCCAATTCTGGCGTCCAGCGCCAGAAACAAGTTGCAAAGTGAAGTTCAACGCCCAAACTGGCACAAAAGCTGGTGTTCAACTCCAAGAATGACCTCTCCACGTGTAGACTTCAAGCTCAGCCCAAGCACACACCAAGTGGGCCCCAGAAGTGGATTTATGCATCAATTACTTACTTCTGTAAACCCTAGTGACTAGTTTATTATAAATAGAACTTTTTATCATTGTATTCGTAGTCTTGGTTACTCCGGTTCCCCTCTGGGGCCGAGACCAATGAACTCCATTATCACTTATGTATTTTCAACGGTAGAGTTTCTGCACTCCATAGATTAAGGTGTAAAGCTCTGCTGTTCCTCAAGGATTAATGCAAAGTACTACTGTTTTCTATTCAATTCAACTTATTCAGTTTCTAAGATATTCATTTGCACTTCAACCTGAATGTGATGAACGTCACAATCATCATCATTCCCTATGAACGCGTGCCTGACAACCACTTCCGTTCTACATTAGATTGAATGAGTATCTCTTAGATCTCTTAATCAGAATCTTCGTGGTATAAGCTAGATTGATGGCGGCATTCATGAGAGTCCGAAAAGTCTAAACCTTGTCCGTGGTATTCCGAGTAGGACTCTGGGATTGAATGACTGTAACGAACTCCAAACTCGCAAGTGCTGGGCGTAGTGACAGATGCAAAAGGATAGTAAATTCTATTCCAGTATGATCGAGAACCTCCAAGATGATTAGCCATGCAGTGACAGCGCATCGGACCATTTTCACAGAGTGGAATAGGATGCAACCAATGACAAGGGTGATGCCTCCAGACGATTAGCCGTGCTGTGACAGAGCATTTGGACCATTTTTCCAAGAGGATTGAAAGTAGCCATTGGCACCGGTGATATCCTTACACAAAGCCAGCCATAGAAAGGAGTAAGACTGATTGGATGAAGACAGCAGGAAAGCAGAGGTTTAGAGGAATGAATGCATCTCCATACGCTTATCTGAAATTCTCACCAATGATTTACATAAGTATTTCTATCCTTATTTTAGTATTATTTTCGAAAACTCCATAACTATTTTATATCCGCCTGACTGAGATTTACAAGGTGACCATAGCTTGCTTCATACCAACAATCTCCGTGGGATCGACCCTTACTCACGTAAGGTTTATTACTTGGACGACCCAGTGCACTTGCTGGTTAGTTATGCAAAGTTGTGAAGATATGTTTAGACCATGGTTCTGTGCATCCGTTTTTGGTGCCATCGCCAGGGAATCAATTTCGAACCATAATTCACAACCTGAGTAACAATTTCGCATACCAAGTTTTTGGCGCCGTTGCCGGGGATTGTTCGAGTTTGGACAACTGACGGTTCATCTTGTTGCTCAGATTAGGTAATTTTCTTTTTGTTTTATTTTCAAAAAAAATTTGTTTTCAAAAATCTTTCAAAAATTCTCTCCTTTGTTTTCGAAAAAAAAATGTTTTCAAAAATATATTTTTCTTCAGAATTTTTAAGAATGAATTCTAGTGTTTCATGAAGCATGCTAAAGCCTGGCTGGCTGTAAAGCCATGTCTAAATACTTTTGGACTGAGGTTTTGGCTTAAAATTGAATGAATTACACTCATATTTTTACTAAAGCTTGGCTGGCTATTAAGCCGTGCCTGACCCTTTGATTGGAGCTTTAGACTAAAGAGCATAAGATTCCTGGAATTCATATTAAAAATTTGGAATCCTTATTTTTCTTTTTTTTCAAAATAATTTTCGAAAAAATCCAAAAAAATCATAAAATCATAAAAAATCAAAAATATTTTGTGTTTCTAGTTTGAGTCTTGAGTCAAGTTGAAAGTTTGGTGTCAATTGCATATTCATCTTGCATTTTTCGAAAAATTCATGCATTCATAGTGTTCTTCATGATCTTCAAGTTGTTCTTGGTAAGTCTTCTTGTTTGATCTTGATGTTTTCATGTTTTGTGTCTTTTCTTGTTTTTCATATGCATTCCTGAATTCTTTATGTCTAAGCATTAAAGATTTCTAAGTTTGGTGTCTTGCATATTCAAAAATCTTTTTCTTAATTTTACATCATATTTTCGAAAATAACATCATCAATTAATGTTTTGATTCAAAAATTTCAAGTTTGTTACTTGCTTGTTAAGAAAGATTCAAACTTTGAGTTCTAGAATTATATTTTGTGATTTCTTGTGAATCAAGTCATTAATTGTGATTTTAAAAATCAAATCTTTTTCAAAAACTAATTTCTATCATATCTTTTCAAAAATATCTTCTTATCTTACCCTTTTCAAAAATTTGATTTCAAAATATCTTTTCTAACTTCCTAACTTCTTATCTTTTCAAAATTTGTTTCAACTAACTAACTAACTTTTTGTTTGTTTCTTACCTTTTTCAAAACTACCTAACTAACTCTCTCTCTCCAATTTTTGAAAATATCTCCCCTCTTTTTCAAAATTTCTTTTTAATTTACTAATTATTTTAATTTTTGATTTTAATTTTCGAAAAACTACTAACCTTTACTAACATCTCTTCCTCACATCACTCACCAAATTCGAACCCCCTCTTCCATCTGTGTTCGAATTTATTCTCTTCTTTTCTTCTTCTACTAACAATAAGGAACCTCTTTACTGTGACATAGAGGATTCCTCTTCTTTTCTTTTTCTCTTCTCTTTCTTATGAGAAGGGACAAAGAAAAAGGCATTCTTGTTGAAGCTGATCCAGAACCTGAAAGGACTCTGAAGAGGAAACTAAGAGAAGCTAAATTACAACAATCCAGAGACAACCTTATTGAAAATTTCGAACAAGTAAAGGAGATGGCAGCCGAACCCAACAACAATAATGCAAGGAGAATGCTTGGTCACTTTACTGCACCTAATTCCAATTTACATGGAAGAAGCATCTCCATTCCTGCCATTGGAGCAAACAACTTTGAGCTGAAACCTCAGCTAATTTCTCTGATGCAGCAGAACTGCAAGTTTCATGGACTTCCATCTGAAGATCCTTTTCAGTTCTTAACT
>NC_029792.2:44131216-44133358 GCF_000816755.2 Arachis ipaensis
GCCACTGTGAGTTTCATGAATGAAACAAGGTCTTCCATTAGAAATTTGGAAGCACAAGTGGGCTAGCTGAGTAAAAGGATCACTGAAATCCCTCCTAGTACTCTCCTAAGCAATACAGAAGAGAATCCAAAAGGAGAGTGCAAGGCCATTGAATTAATTACCATGGCCGAACCCACAAGAGAGGAGAACGGCGTGAATCCCAAGGAGGAAGACCTCCTGGGACGTCCAGTGATCAATAAGGAGCTTCCCTCTGAGGAACCTAAGGAATCTGAGACTCATCTAGAGACCATAGAGATTCCATTGAACCTCCTTATGCCATTCATGAGCTCTGATGAGTATTCCTCTTCTGAAGAGAATGAGGATGTTACTGAAGAGCAAGCTGCCAAGTTCCTTGGTGCAATCATGAAGCTAAATGCCAAATTATTTGGTATTGAAACTTGGGAAGATGAACCTCCCTTGTTCACCAATGAACTAAGTGATCTGGATCAACTGACATTGCCTCAGAAGAGACAGGATCCTAAAAAGTTCATAATACCTTGTACCATAGGCACCATGATCTTTAAGGCTCTGTGTGACCTTGGTTCAGGGATAAACCTCATGCCCCTCTCTATAATAGAGAAACTGGGAATCTATGGGGTGCAAGCTGCTAAAATCTCATTAGAAATGGCAGATAATTCAAGAAAACAGGCTTATGGACAAGTAGAAGACGTGTTAGTGAAGGTTGAAGGCCTTTACATCCCTACTGATTTCATAGTCTTGGATACTGGAAAGGAAGATGATGAATCCATCATCCTAGGAAGACCTTTTCTAGCCACAACAAGAGTTGTGATTGATGTGGACAGAGGAGAATTGATCCTTCAAATAAATGAGGACAACCTTGTGTTTACAACTCAAGGATCTCTCTCTGCATCCATGGAGAGGAAGCAGAAGAAGCTTCTCTCAAAGCAGAGTCAACCAAAGCCCCCACAGTCAAACTCTAAGTTTGGTGTTGGGAGGTCTCAACAAAGCTCTGCACATCTGTAAGGCTCCATGACATTAAAGAAGCGCTTGTTGGGAGGCAACCCAATGTTTATTTATCTAATTATATTTTTCTTAGTTATATGTCTTTATAGGTTCATGATCATGTGGAGTCACAAAATAAATATAAAAATTGAAAACGGAATCAAAAACAGCAGAAGAAAAATCACACCCTGGAGGAAGACCTTACTGGCGTTTAAACGCCAGTAAAAAGCATGTTTTGGGCGTTCAACGCCATAACAGAGCATGGTTCTAGCGCTGAACGCCAAAAATGGGCATCATCTGGGCGCTGAACGCCAGAATTGCACCCTGGAGAGGAGCTGGCGCTGAACGCCCAGAACAAGCATGGTTCTGGCATTCAACGCCAGAAATGGGCAACAAATGGGCGTTGAACGCCCAAAATGGGCACCAACCTGGCGCTGAACTCCCAGAGTTGTGTGCAAGGGCATTTTACATGCCTAATTTGGTGCAAGGTTGTAAATCCTTGAACATCTCAGGATCTGTAGACCCCACAGGATCCCCACCTACCTCCACTCACTTCTTCTCACCCCTCTTTCACACAATCCCGTAAACACTCTTCCCCAAAACTCTTCACCAATCACCTCAATCTCTCTTCCCTATCACCACTTCACCACTCACATCCATCCACTCTTCCCCATAAACCTACCTCATAAACTCCACCTACCTTCAAAATTCAAAATCAATTTCCCACCCAAACCCACCCTTATGGCCGAAACTTACCCCCCCTCCCTTCCCTATATATAGCCCTCCATTCTTCCTCATTTTCACACAACACAACCTTCTTTTCTCTTCTTGGCCGAAACACACCTCCCCCCTCCTCTCCATATTTTCTTCTTCTTCTTCATCTATTCTTTCTTCTCTTGCTCGAGGGCGAGCAAAATTCTAAGTTTGGTGTGGTAAAAGCATAAGCTTTTTTTTTGTTTTTCCATTACCATTGATGGCACCTAAGACCGGAGAATCCTCTAGAAAAGGGAAAGGGAAGACAAAAGCTTCTACCTCCGAGTCATAGGAGATGGAAAGGTTCATCTCCAAAGCTCATCAAGACCACTTCTATGATGTTGTGGCCAAGAAGAAGGTGATCCCCGAGGTCCCTTTCAAACTCAA
>NC_029792.2:44133648-44135070 GCF_000816755.2 Arachis ipaensis
GAGAACGCACGCCCCTACACAAGGAGAGTCAACTTTGATCAAAGGTTGAACCAAGTCCTCATGGATATATGTGTAGAAGGAGCTCAATGGAAGATTGACTCAAAAGGCAAACTGGTTCAACTAAGAAGACTGGACCTTAAGCCTGTAGCTAGAGGATGGTTGGAGTTCATTTAATGCTCAATCATTCCCACTAGCAACCGGTCTGAAGTTACTATAGACCGGGCCATCATGATCCATAGCATCATGATTGGAGAAGAGGTGGAAGTTCATGAGATTATACCTCAAGAACTCTACAAGGTGGCTGACAAGTCCTCCACTATGGCAAGGTTAGCCTTTCCCCACCTCATTTGCCACCTATGCAATTCGGCTGGGATTGACATAGAGGGAGATATCCTCATTGAAGAGGACAAGTCCATCACTAAGAAAAAGATGGAGCAATCAAGAGAGCATAGAGATGCTCATCATCAAGAAATCCCTGAGATGCCTCATATGCATTTTTCTCCACAAAACTATTGGGAGAAAATCAACATCTCCCTAGGAGAATTAAGTTCCAACATGGGACAACTAAGGGTGGAACATCAAGAGCACTCCATCATCCTTCATGAAATAAGAGAAGATAAAAAAGCAATGAGGGAGGAGCAACAAAGACAAGGAAGAGACATAGAAGAGCTCAAGGACATCATTGGTTCCTCAAGAAGGAAACGCCACCATCACTAAGGTGGACTCATTCCTTATTCTTACTTTCTCTGTTTTTCGTTTTCTCTATGTTAAGTGCCTATCTATGTTTGTGTCTTCATTACATGATCATTAGTAGTTAGTAACTTTTTTTTAAAGTTATGAATGTCCTATGAATCCATCACCTCTCTTAAATGAAAAATGTTTTAATTCAAAAGAACAAGAAGTACATGAGTTTTGAATTTATCCTTGAACTTAGTTTAATTATATTGATGTGGTGACAATGCTTTTTGTTTTCTGAATGTATGCTTGAACAGTGCATATGTCTTTTGAAGTTGTTGTTTAAGAATGTTAAATATGTTGGCCCTTGAAAGAATGATGACTAGGAGACATGTTATTTGATAATCTGAAAAATCATAAAAATGATTCTTGAAGCAAGAAAAAGCAGCAAAGAACAAAGCTTGCAAAAAAAAAAGGCGAAAAAAAAAAGCAAGCAGAAAAAGCCAAAAGCTCTTAAAACCAAGAGGCAAAAGCAAACAGCCAATAACCCTTAAAACCAAAAGGCAAGGGCAAATAAAAAGGATCCCAAGGCTTTGAGCATCAGTGGATAGGAGGGCCTAAAGGAATACAATCCTGGCCTAAGCGGCTAAACCAAGCTGTCCCTAACCATGTGCTTGTGGCGTGTAGGTGTCAAGTGAAAACTTGTGACTAAGCGGTTAAAGTCAAGGTCCAAAGCAAAAAAAAAAA
>NC_029792.2:44135154-44135464 GCF_000816755.2 Arachis ipaensis
ATTTCTAGACTTTACTATGAGTTTGTGTATTTTTCTGTGATTTCAGGTATTTTCTGGCTGAAATTGAGGGACTTGAGCAAAGGTCAGATTCAGAGGTTGAAGAAGGACTGCTGATGCTGTTGGATTCTGACCTCCCTGCACTCAAAATGGATTTTCTGAAGCTACAGAACTCAAAATGGCGCGCTTCGAATTGCGTTGGAAAGTAGACATCTAAGGCTTTCCAGAAATATATAATAGTCCATACTTTGCCCAAGTTTAGACGACGCAAACTGGCATTCAACGCCAGCTCTCTGCCCAATTCTGGCGTTGG
>NC_029792.2:44135491-44141044 GCF_000816755.2 Arachis ipaensis
TTGTCCGTGGTATTCCGAGTAGGACTCTGGGATTGAATGACTGTGACGAACTCCAAACTCGCAAGTGCTGGGCGTAGTGACAGACGCAAAAGTATAGTAAATTCTATTCTAGTATGATCGAGAACCTCCAAGATGATTAGCCATGCAGTGACAGTGCATCGGACCATTTTCACAGAGAGGAATAGGATGCAACCAACGACAAGGGTGATGCCTCCAGACGATTAGCCGTGCTGTGACAGAGCATTTAGACCATTTTCCCGAGAGGATTGAAAGTAGCCATTGGCACCGGTGACATCCTTACACAAAGCCAGCCATAGAAAGGAGTAAGACTGATTGGATGAAGACAGCAGGAAAGCAGAGGTTCAGAGGAATGAATGCATCTCCATACGGTTATCTGAAATTCTCACCAATGATTTACATAAGTATTTCTATCCTTATTTTAGTATTATTTTCGAAAACTCCATAACTATTTTATATCCACCTGACTGAGATTTACAAGGTGACCATAGCTTGCTTCATACCAACAATCTCCGTGGGATCGACTGATGAGCGGATAATTTATACGCTTTTTGGCATTGTTTTTAGTATGTTTTTAGTAGGATCTAGTTACTTTTAGGGATGTTATCATTAGTTTTTATGTTAAATTCACATTTCTGGACTTTACTATGAGTTTATGTGTTTTTCTGTGATTTCAGGTATTTTCTGGCTGAAATTGAGAGACTTGAGCAAAAATCAGATTCAGAGGTTGAAGAAGGACTGCTGATGCTGTTGGATTCTGACCTCCCTGCACTCAAAATGGATTTTCTGAAGCTACATAACTCAGAATGGCGCGTTTCCAATTGCGTTGGAAAGTATACATCCAGGGCTTTCCAGAAATATATAATAGTCCATACTTTGCCAAAGTTTAGATGACGCAAACTGGCGTTCAACGCCAGCTCTCTGCCCAATTCTGGCGTCCAGCGCCAGAAACAAGTTGCAAAGTGGAGTTCAACGCCCAAACAGGCACAAAAGCTAGCGTTCAACTCCAAGAATGACCTCTCCACGTGTAGACTTCAAGCTCAGCCCAAGCACACACTAAGTGGGCCCCAGAAGTGGATTTATGCATCAATTACTTACTTCTGTAAACCCTAGTGACTAGTTTATTATAAATAGAACTTTCTATCATTGTATTCGTAGTCTTGGTTACTCCGGTTCCCCTCTGGGGCCGAGACCAATGAACTCCATTATCACTTATGTATTTTCAACGGTAGAGTTTCTGCACTCCATAGATTAAGGTGTGGAGCTCTGCTGTTCCTCAAGGATTAATGCAAAGTACTACTGTTTTCTATTCAATTCAACTTATTCAGTTTCTAAGATATTCATTTGCACTTCAACCTGAATGTGATGAATGTGACAATCATCATCATTCCCTATGAACGCGTGCTTGACAACCACTTCCGTTCTACATTAGATTGAATGAGTATCTCTTAGATCTCTTAATCAGAATCTTCGTGGTATAAGCTAGATTGATGGCGGCATTCATGAGAGTCCAGAAAGACTAAACCTTGTCCGTGGTATTCCGAGTAGGACTCTGGGATTGAATGACTGTGACGAACTCCAAACTCGCAAGTGCTGGGCGTAGTGACAGACGCAAAAGGATAGTAAATTCTATTCCAGTATGATCGAGAACCTCCAAGATGATTAGCCATGCAGTGACAGCGCATCGGACTATTTTCATAGAGAGGAATAGGATGCAACCAACGACAAGGGTGATGCCTCCAGACGATTAGCCGTGCTGTGACAGAGCATTTGGACCATTTTTCCGAGAGGATTGAAAGTAGCCATTGGCACCGGTGACATCCTTACACAAAGCCAGCCATAGAAAGGAGTAAGACTGATTGGATGAAGACAGCAGGAAAGCAGAGGTTCAGAGGAATGAATGCATCTCCATACGCTTATCTGAAATTCTCACCAATGATTTACATAAGTATTTCTATCCTTATTTTAGTATTATTTTCGAAAACTCCATAACTATTTTATATCTGCCTGACTGAGATTTACAAGGTGACCATAGCTTGCTTCATACCAACAATCTCCGTGGGATCGACTGATGAGCGGCTAATTTATACGCTTTTTGGCATTGTTTTTAGTATGTTTTTAGTAGGATCTAGTTACTTTTAGGGATGTTTTCATTAGTTTTTATGTTAAATTCACATTTCTGGACTTTACTATGAGTTTGTGTGTTTTTCTATGATTTCAGGTATTTTCTGGCTGAAATTGAGGGACTTGAGCAAAAATCAGATTCAGAGGTTGAAGAAGGACTGCTGATGCTGTTGGATTTTGACCTCCCTGCACTAAAAGTGGCTTTTCTGGAGCTACAGAACTCGAAATGGCGCGCTTCCAATTGCGTTGGAAAGTAGACATCCAGGGTTTCCAGAAATGTATAATAGTCGATACTTTGCCCAAGTTTAGATGACGAAAACTGGCGTTTAACGCCAGTTCTCTGCCCAATTCTGGCGTCCAGCGCCAGAAACAAGTTGCAAAGTGGAGTTCAACGCCCAAACTGGCACCAAAACTGGCGATCAACTCCAGAAATGACCTCTACACGTGTAGCACTCAAGCTCAGCCCAAGCACACACCAAGTGGGCCCCGGAAGTGGATTTATGCATCAATTACTTACTTCTGTAAATCCTAGTAGCTAGTTTATTATAAATAGGACATTTTACTATTGTATTTGACATATTTTGATCATATTTTGATCTATTGATCACGTTTTGGGGGCTGGCCATCTCGGCCATGCCTGGACCTTTCACTTATGTATTTTTAACGGTAGAGTTTCTACACTCCATAGATTAAGGTGTGGAGCTCTGCTGTTCCTCAAAGATTAATGCAAAGTACTACTGTTTTCTATTCAATTCATCTTATTTCGCTTCTAAGATATTCATTCACACTTCAATCTGAATGTGATGAACGTGACAATCATCATCATTCCCTATGAACACGTGCCTGACAACCACTTCCGTTCTACATTAGATTGAATGAGTATCTCTTAGATCTCTTAATCAGAATCTTCGTGGTGTAAGCTAGAATGATGGCGGCATTCAAGAGAATCCAGAAGGTCTAAACCTTGTCTGTGGTATTCCGAGTAGGATTCAATGATTGAATGACTGTGACGAGCTTCAAACTCGCGATTGCCGGTCGTAGTGACAGACACAAAAGGATAGTAAATCCTATTCCAGCAGGATCGAGAACCGACAGATGAATAGCCGTGCCGTGACAGGGTGCGTTGACCATTTTCACTGAGAGGATAAGATGAAACCATTGACAAGGGTGATGCCTCCAGATATTGTTCGAGTTTGGACAACTGACGGTTCATCTTGTTGCTCAGATTAGGTAATTTTCTTTTTGTTTTAATTTCAAAAATTTTTCAAAAACCTTTCAAAATTTTCTCCTTTGTTTTTGAAAAAAAAAATAAAAATATTTTCAAAAATATATTTTTCTTCAGAATTTTTAAGAATGAATTCTAGTGTTTCATGAAGCATGTGAAGCCTGGCTGGCTGTAAAGCCATGTCTAAATTCATTTAGACTGAGGCTTCCAATTTGTTATCAAGAGCAAGCTAGTTGGTGCTAATCCACCTACTGCTAATTCACGATCTAGCTGTTACATGCTAAAGCTTGGCTGGCTATTAAGCCATGCTTGACCCTTTGATTGGAGCTTTAGATTAAGAACATAAGATTCCTGGAATTCATATTAAAAATTTTGGAATCCTTATTTTTCTTTTTCAAGGAATTTTCGAAAAAAATACAAAAAAATCACAAAATCATAAAAATCAAAAATATTTTGTGTTTCTTGTTTGAGTCTTGAGTCATGTTATAAGTTTGGTGTCAATTGCATGTGCATCTTGCATTTTTCGAAAATTCTCATGCATTCATAGTGTTCTTCATGATCTTCAAGTTGTTCTTGGTAAGTCTTCTTGTTTGATCTTTGCATTTGCATGTTTTGTGTCTTTTCTTGTTTTTCATGTGCATTCTTGAATTCTTAGTGTCTAAGCATTAAAGAATTCTAAGTTTGGTGTCTTGCATGTTTTCTTTGCATTAAAAATTTTTCAAAAATATGTTCTTGATGTTCATCATGATCTTCATAGTGTTCTTGGTGTTCATCTTGACATTCATAGCATTCTTGCATGCATCACATGTTTTGATCTAAAATTCTCATGCATTCCATCATTTTTCTTGTTTTTCTCTCTCATTATTAAAAATTCAAAAATCAAAAAAATATCTTTCCCTTTTTCTCTCATCAAATTCAAAAATTAGATTGACTTTTTCAAAAATTTTTAAAATCAAGTTGTTTCTTATGAATCAAATCAAATTTTCAATTTGAAAATCTTATCTTTTTCAAAATCTTTTTCAAAAATCAAACCTTTTTCAAATTTCTTAGTTATTTTCGAAAATTCCAAAAATATTTTTCAAAAATATTTTTCTTAATTTTTATATCAAATTTTCGAAAATAACAATAACAATTAATGTTTTGATTCAAAAAATTTCAAGTTTGTTACTTGCTTGTTAAGAAAGATTCAAACTTTAAGTTCTAGAATCATATCTTGTGATTTCTTGTGAATCAAGTCATTAATTGTGATTTTAAAAATCAAATCTTTTTAAAAAAAAACTAATTTCTATCCTATCTTTTCAAAAATATCTTCTCATCATATCTTTTTCAAAAATTTGATTTCAAAATATCTTTTCTAACTTCCTAACTTCTTATCTTTTCAAAATTTGTTTTAACTAACTAACTAACTTTTTGTTTATTTCTTACCTTTTTCAAAACCACCTAACTAACTCTCTCTCTCTATTTTCGAAAATATCTTCCCCCTTTTTCAAAAATTTCTTTTTAATTAACTGATTATTTTATTTTTATCTTGAATTTTCGAAAAAAACTACTAACCTTTTTCAAAAACTATTTTCAAAAATCACTAACTCTTTTTCAAAAATTATTTTCGAAATCTCCCCTCTCTCATCTTATTCTATTTATTTATTCATCTACTAACATCTCTCCCTCACCCACCAAAAATCCGAACCCTCTCTCTCTCTTTCTGAGTTCAGATTTTCCTCTTCTTCTTTTCTTCTACTAACAATAAGGAACCTCTTTACTGTGACATAGAGGATTCCTCTTCTTTTCTTTTTCTCTCCTCTTTCTTATGAGCAGGGACAGAGAAAAAGGCATTCTTGTTGAAGCTGGTCCAGAACCTGAAAGGACTCTGAAGAGGAAATTAAGAGAAGCTAAATTACAACAATCCAGAGACAACTTGATTGGAAATTTCGAACAAGTAAAGGAGATGGCAGCCGAACCCAACAACAATGCAGGGAGAATGCTTGGTGACTTTACTGCACCAAATTCCAATTTACATGGAAGAAGCATTCCATTCCTGCCATTGGAGCAAACAGCTTTGAGCTGAAACCTCAATTAGTTGCTCTGATGCAGCAGAACTGCAAGTTTCATGGACTTCCATCTAAAGATCCTTTTCAGTTCTTAACTGAATTCTTGCAGATATGTGATACTGTTAAGACTAATGGAGT
>NC_029792.2:44142414-44144417 GCF_000816755.2 Arachis ipaensis
TGCAAGCTGCATCCAACAGTACTCAAGAGGCATCTTCTGAAGAAGAAGCTTATAATCCTGAGAACCCTGCAATAGTAGAGGTGAATTACTTAGGTGAACCTTATGGAAACACCTATAACTCATCATGGAGAAATCATCCAAATTTCTCATGGAAGGATCAAAAGTCTCAACAAGGCTTTAATAATGGTGGAAGAAACAGGTTTAGCAATAGCAAGCCTTTTCCATCATCCACTCAGCAACAGACAGAGAATTCTGAGCAGAACCCATCTAGCTTAGCAAACTTAGTCTCTGATCTATCTAAGGCCACTGTGAGTTTTATGAATGAAACAAGGTCTTCCATTAAAAATTTGGAAGCACAAGTGGGCCAGCTGAGTAAAAGGATCACTGAAATCCCTCCTAGCACTCTCCCAAGCAATACAGAAGAAAATCCAAAAGGAGAGTGCAAGGCCATTGACATAACCAAAATAGCCGAACCCAATGAGGGAGAGGAGGACGTGAATCCCAAGGAGGAAGACCTCCTGGGACATCCAGTGATCAATAAGGAGCTTCTCTCTGAGGAACCAAAGGAATCTGAGACTCATCTAGAGACCATAGAGATTCTATTGAACCTCCTTATGCCATTCATGAGCTCTGATGAGTATTCCTCTTCTGAAGAGAATGAGGATGTTACTGAAGAGCAAATTGCCAAGTTTCTTGGTGCAATCATGAAGCTGAATGCCAAATTATTTGGTATTGAGACTTGGGAAGATGAACCTCCCTTGTTCACCAATGAACTAAGTGATCTGGATCAACTGACATTGCCTCAGAAGAAACAGGATCCTGGAAAGTTCACAATACCTTGCACCATAGGCACCATGATCTTTAAGGCTCTATGTGATCTTGGTTCAGGGATAAACCTCATGCCCCTCTCTGTAATAGAGAAACTGGGAATCTATGGGGTGCAAGCTGCTAGAATCTCATTAGAGATGGCAGATAATTCAAGAAAATAGGCTTATGGACAAGTAGAGGATGTGTTAGTAAAGGTTGAAGGCCTTTACATCCCTACTGATTTCATAGTCCTGGATACTGGAAAGGAAGAGGATGAATCCATCATCCTAGGAAGACCTTTCCTAGCCACAGCAAGAGCTGTGATTGATGCGGACAGAGGAGAATTGATCCTTCAATTGAATGAGGACAACCTTGTGTTTACAACTCAAGGATCTCTCTCTGCATCCATGGAGAGGAAGCAGAAGAAGCTTCTCTCAAAGCAGAGTCAAACAAAGCCCCCACAGTCAAACTCTAAGTTTGGTGTTGGGGAGTTTTAACAATGCTCTGAACATCTGTGAGGCTCCATGAGAACCCACTGTCAAGCTATTGACATTAAAGAAGCGCTTGTTGGGAGGCAACCCAATTTTTATTTATCTAACAATATTTTTCTTAGTTATATGTCTTTATAGGTTCATGATCATGTGGAGTCACAAAATAAATATAAAAATTGAAAACGGAATCAAAAATAGCAGAAGAAAAATCACACCCTGGAGGAAGCATCTGCCTGGCGTTCAACGCCAGAACAGAGCATGGTTCTGGCGCTGAACGCCCAAAATGGGCAGTATTGATGCGCATAAACTAGTTATGCTACGATTTAGGAAATTGCACGATCGGCAAAATTCCTTCCGGCAAGTGCACCGGTTATCGTCAAGTAAAAACTCACAATAGAGTGAGGTCGAATCCCACAAGGATTGGTTGAATGAGCAATTCGGATTAGAAATGTGACTAGTTGAGCAGAATCAAGAATTAGATGAGATTTGCGGAATGTAAAATTGGCGGGAAACGTAAATGGCAAGAAATTGAAATGGCGGAATCTTAAATTGCATGAATTAAAGAGCAGAAGCTAAATTGCTGAAATTAAAAGGGAATGGGGGTGATTGCATGAATTGAGTTGCAGAATGTAAAGAGAAAGTGGAAATCAGAGATGGAGAATTCATTGGGTTATAGGAGATATTGAGATCTCCGAATCAAAACAT
>NC_029792.2:44158930-44159483 GCF_000816755.2 Arachis ipaensis
AAGTCTTGCAAAATTTCATGAGAAATCTTTCATTCATAGCATTCAAGGAATATAACTAAAAACTCATGGAATTTGCATCAAAATCTTCATGTTTGAATGATTTAAGACAAGCATGACTATTTGGCCCAAATGATTACTTAAGGCTCAAGAAAATGCATAAAACAACTAAAAATAACAGAAAAATGCTAGTGAAACTAGCCTAAGATGCCTTGGCATCACAACACCAAACTTAATACTTGCTTGTCCCTAAGCAAGTCCTGAGTTACTTGAGAAGAAAGTATGAAACAGAAAGCAATTACATTGGCTATATTAGTAAGCACTTGAAGTTCATCAGAAGGGTTTTATGCAGAAAGTTGCAGCATCACTTTTTCATTCTTATCCTGTAAGATTATCACTTTTTTATTGCATTCATCAAACACTGCTATGGCCTCTTGTTATTCTTATGTCCTTGGCACTTTTCTCTTCTTTGTTTTTCTTTTCTTTAGAGCTCATTTGCTCCTTGTTTGCTCAGTGTCATGTGTTGCACAAGCCTTTGGCATTTTCTTTTTCTTAT
>NC_029792.2:44160432-44162024 GCF_000816755.2 Arachis ipaensis
GCTAGTACCGTTTTAGGTCTCATCCATTCGGCTTGAATCTCATGGAAAACTGATTTGTATCTCCATGCATCGAATTCCCTGTTCTCCTCCATTGGCTGCTTGTCTTTTCTTCTTTTGTGGCTAGATGAGGCTGCCATTGGTTCTTTAGTTTTGGTAAGTGACAAGCTAAAGTTGACAAGGTGAAGCAAGAAATGTTGTTGGAAGTGTGGTGAGGTTGTTTTCGGCAAGAGATAGTTATGCTATGATGAAAGAAAATGTGCATGAAGGAGATTTGGTGGTGTGGAACTCGTTCCCCAAGTGGTTCTTTATAGTGCCCGTAAGTGAAAAATGGACGGCTAGGGTGATTTGTGAAGGGTGGCTTGATGGTAAATATATGAATTAGGGAAAAGGACGAATTGCTTTTCATTTTCTTGGAGGTATTCTGAGTGCATTAGGTTGTACATGTAGCTATCTTTTCATGCAGAACCCCCTTTTCCCATGTGTTAGTTTCAAAGACTTGTGAACTTCCTTTTTGACCAAGCACCGTACCTCCCCCTTTGTCTTTTTCCTCCATTCTTATCTTTCCTTTTGTACCTGCACAAACAAACAAATTTGCTATCATTTTTTCGTTCATGTGAATAATGAATAGTACTTGTACATGTTTTTTCCTTCTTTTTGAATTGTAAATCAATGATTGACTTCCTGAGCTTATAGCCGTAGAGGAAATGGTGCTTTTGGTTGGTATGTTTCCAGCATGCCTGTTTGCAGTTCCTTGGCTTGTTCAGTTTCACCTTCCTGCTTAGCTTCTTCCACACCTTCCTTCAATATTTCTGGCTCCTGTTCTGAGGGTCTGATTCCGTCTTCTTCTGAGACTTCCTTCAATGTGGTGATGGCCTTGCATTCTTCCCATCTCACTCTCTTTTGTTCCCCTTTAGGATTCTTTTCTGTGTCACTAGGGAACACTGCAGTTGACTTGGGGGCCTGTTGAGATAGCTCTCCTACTTGAGACTCCATCCGCTTGAGTTTTTCACCATGGTTCCTTAAGGTAGATCTCACATCATCCCTAAAGTTTTTCAACTCACTTATGTCCTGACCCATGTTTGCAAGCACTCCTTCTATCCTGTTTAATTGATCTTGAAATTGTTGGTTCGGATTAGGTTGGGTAGGTTGATTATTTTGGCCATGATATGATGGTTGGGAGTAAGTGTTTTGTGTGGTTTGGTAGGATCTTTGGTTAGATTTTTGGTATGTGGAATCATTATGTTGGTTGTGGTTGTAAGGTTTGTGGTTTTGTGGTTGGGTTTGTTGGTTTCCCCACCCAAAGTTTGAGTGGTTTTTCCATCCTGGATTGTAAGTGTTGGAATGTGGATCATATGATTGCCTTTGTTGGTTTCCCACATAGTTGGCCTCNAAGGGGGTTTAGTGAATCATAGCTCTGAATTCAATTACAAAGAAAAGGAAAACTAGCTAAAAGTGAAAGTAAAAGTCCAAGGTCCCCATCAGGGGCTGGATTCCCCTTCAATCCCCCCTCTTCTAATGCAAAAACTAAGGCCTTTAAATAGGCTCCCTAAATTACAAAATGAAAATGAAATTCAAAGCAAATTACAATCAAA
>NC_029792.2:44163270-44164351 GCF_000816755.2 Arachis ipaensis
TGTTTATTTCTCCTTCTTTCCTCCCTTTGAAATACTCATCAAAAGCTGGGAATGCTGGGTCCATCTTGTGTAAATGTTCCCTTATGTAGTTAAGCTTGATTTGCGAACTGATGTTGTAATCAGCTTGGACTGAGTATCTTGCATTCTGTAAAGTGGTGGCTTCCTTGATTGCCAAGACATTGGCATCTTAGTGTTGGCATATGTGGCTGAAGGATTCCTGTAATTGTAAATTCTTTTCCCTTTGCAGATCTAAGAATCTTGATTCAAAGTTCCTTTGCATATCCATCATTTTTAGGTGAAAGTCCTCTTGTCTCTCCTGAGACCTCATGTATTGTTGAGACATTTCTTCTATGATTTCCTGCATTCTGCTCATATCCATGGGGTCTCTGAGAATTTGTTGTCTTCTTTCTGGAATTCTTTGCTCTTCTTGCTCTTCTTCTCCGTCCTCTCCTTCTTGTCCTTCTTGTCCTTCTTGCTCTGCTTCTTGCTCTGCTTCTGCTTGTTGCCCTTCTTCATTTCTTCTTTTTGTATGTCTTGGAGAAATTGGGCCAAGAGTCATTCTGTACGCAGTTATGGCCATTCCAGGATGTAGCCAATTAGGTCTTTCATCTTCAAGTGGTACTTGGGCATCGATGCATAGTCTAATGATGGTGCTAGGGAAGTGGAGCCAGGATTCAGGATCACTTTTCTCACTAAGCTCTTGTATCTGTTCAGCAATGAGTTTATGAACTTTGATCTCCCCTCCCACCATAATGCAATGTAGCAAGATGGCTCTTTTAGGGACTATTTCTGAAGAGTTTGCAGTGGGTAGGATGGATCTCCTAACTATTGCATACCACCCTTTAGCTTCAGGTGTTAGGTCTCCCCTTCTCAAGACTCTTGGAGCCCCTCTTGTTTTTCTCACCCATTCAGCTCTGATGGCACAAAGATCTTCAGCAATAGTCGTGTAGTCAGGTTCTCCTATCATCCTTTCCTCATAACTTGCTTGGCTGAAACGTATGTTTTTCAGGCCAAGAGTTTTCATGATTGCCTTGGGGCTGAAGTCAACTTCCACCCCTCTCACATAGCTTTTGTATGTGGG
>NC_029792.2:44164746-44165210 GCF_000816755.2 Arachis ipaensis
TCTCCACCCTCTTGGCAATTTCTTTACAATTCTTCCCTTTCTCTTGAGGATTTCTTCATTGACCCTTATGCCAGGAGGATCCTTCTGATCTGTTTCTATTGATTCTTGTGGCTTTAACTCTTGCAATTCTTGTTTGCCTTCCAAGGACTGTTTCAGAGTTTCAGCTACTGGATTGCTTTCCTCCAAACACAGATGGCTACTATCATCCTTAGGCTTTTCAGGTTCTGGTTCAGGCTCAGATGCAGGTTTGAAAATATTGAAGGTGAGCTGTTCCTCATGTATTCTCAAGATTAGCTCTCCTTGTTCTACATCTATGAGCGCCCTAGCAGTGGCTAGAAATGGCCTTCCCAGAATGATAGGGTGTAGGTGGCTTTCCTCCATGTCCAAAATGACAAAGTCTGTGGGGAAGAAATAATTTCCCACTTTCACCAGCACATTCTCAACTACCCCTTCAGCTTGCTTCT
>NC_029792.2:44167283-44167849 GCF_000816755.2 Arachis ipaensis
GACTTCACAGTGTCGCAAATTCTCAGGAATTTTGTGAGATGTTGGTTGGGGTCTTCATTAGCACTCCCACCAAATGAACAATGATTCTCCACAAGTGATATTAACTGTGGTTTGAGCTCAAAATTGTTGGCCTGAATGGGTGGTTTCTGAATGCTACTACCACAATTCCCAGAGGTTGGGTTTATGTATGAACTAAGAACCCTCCTCTCAGGAATGGCATTGTTTCCATCAGCTCTCTCATGGTTGTGAACTTCTCTATCCATGTTGAGATCTAGAGCTTCCTCAAAATTGTCCTCAGATTCTCCTTCAGATTCCTCTTCTCCCAGTACTCTCTTCCCTCTTGCTTCCCTTCTAAGTCTATGAAGGGTCCTCTCTGGTTCAGTATATGGAGGAGTTGATGTCTCTCCTCTCCTACCTGTCATACAAGAACACAGCACAAGCAACAAACAAGTGAACTACTCTTGGTTAATGGAAGAGTATGGTTAGAGCAATTGAGGAATTAATTCAAACAGTTAGTGAGTCAGTGAGTTAGTTGCATGAATTTAAAGGCATAAAGAAAGAAAACA
>NC_029792.2:44173100-44174107 GCF_000816755.2 Arachis ipaensis
AGTTGAGGAATTAATTCAAATAGTTAGTGAGTCAGTGAGTTAGTTGCTTGAATTTAAAGGCATAAGGAAAGAAAGCATGTAACAGAGTGCAGAAAGTAAAAATTCAACAAGTAACTTGAACTGAATTAACAAAGCAAGAAAAATGCTCAATCTAGTTAACTTCCAATTTGAGAATTGTCAATCGAAAACCAATCCCCGGCAACGGCGCCATAAACTTGATGCGCATAAACTAGTTATGCTACAATTTAGGAAATTGCACGATCGGCAAAATTCCTTCCGGCAAGTGCACCGGTTATCGTCAAGTAAAAACTCACAATAGAGTGAGGTCGAATCCCACAAGGATTGGTTGAATGAGCAATTCGGATTAGAAATGTGACTAGTTGAGCAGAATCAAGAATTAGATGAGATTTGCAGAATGTAAAATTGGCGGGAAACGTAAATGGCAAGAAATTGAAATGGTGGAATCTTAAATTGCATGAATTAAAGAGCAGAAGCTAAATTGCTGAAATTAAAAGAGAATGGGGGTGATTGCATGAATTGAGTTGCAGAATGTAAAGAGAAAGTGGAAATCAGAGATGGGGAATTCATTGGGTTATAGGAGATATTGAGATCTCCGAATCAAAACATGTTTATCTCTTCCTCAACCAATGCGTTCATTGAATTTTGCTTGGCAATCTTATATGATTGGATCCCAATCCCTTGGCTCACCAATTCTCTCTAAAAACAAACAAATTCCCAATCCCTTGGTTTAAATGTTCATAAGAAGAGATGATGCTCGATCACTGATTATACCACACAGTTTCATGAACCACAATTTGGTAGGATTACATGTCACAATATCCATCCAAACCCCAATCCAATTCACAGTGAGAAAGCTTCTCTAGCATGAATCCTCCATTCCTTTCCCAAGGTTCCGAAGGATTCCAATTATGAGTAGTTTCTTTCCCAAGACAACTACCCAATGGAATTAGAACGAGAAGCTTTCTAACAAAATTCAAGAGAAAAGA
>NC_029792.2:44174871-44177220 GCF_000816755.2 Arachis ipaensis
ATTCTCACTTCTGGCGTTTAACCTCCAGTTTTAAGGTTAAACTGGAGGTTAAACGCCACTTTCACCCTTTCCTCAGCTTTCATGATTTTGGCCGTTTAAGTTCCAGTTTAAGCTTAAACTGGAACTTAAACTCCACATGTGATATTCAAGCTTCCTTTATTGATTTTTGTTGCTTCCTTGCCTAGCCTCTTCTTTCCTGAAATCATCCAAACAATTGCATCAAAGTCTTGCAAAATTTCATGAGAAATCTTTCATTCATAGCATTCAAGGAATATAACTAAAAACTCATGGAATTTGCATCAAAATCTTCATGTTTGAATGATTTAAGACAAGCATGACTATTTGGCCCAAATGATTACTTAAGGCTCAAGAAAATGCATAAAATAACTAAAAATAAAAGAAAAATGCTAGTGAAACTAGCCTAAGATGCCTTGGCATCAAGTATCTGGGCGCTGAACGCCCAAAATGGGCATCATCTGGGCGCTGAACGCCAGAATGGCACCCTGGAGAAGAGCTGGCGCTGAACGCCCAGAACAAGCATGGTTTTGGCGTTCAACGCCAGAAATGGCCAACAAATGGGTGTTAAACGCCCAAAATGGGCACCAACCTGGCGCTGAACGCCCAGAGTTGTGTGCAAAGGCATTTTACATGCCTAATTTGGTGCAAGGGTGTAAATCCTTGAACACCTCAGGATCTGTGGACCCCACAGGATCATCTCAGGATCTGTGGACCCCACATGATCATCTCAAGATCTGTGGACCCCACAGGATCATCTTAGGATCTGTAGACCCCACAGGATCCCCACCTACCTCCACTCACTTCTTCTCACCCCTCTTTCACACAATCCCATAAACACTCTTCCCCAAAACTCTTCACCAATCACCTTAATCTCTCTTCCCCATCACCTCTTTTCCACTCACATCCATCCACTCTTCCCCATAAACCTACCTCATAAACCCCACCTACCTTCAAAATTCAAAACCAATTTTCCACCCAAACCCACCCATATGGCCGAAACCTTTCCCCCCTCCCCTATATATAGCCCTCCATTCTTCCTCATTTTCACACAACACAACCCTCTCCTCTCTACTTGGCCGAAACATACTTCACCCTTCTTCTCCATATTTTCTTCTTCTTCTTCCTCTATTCTTTCTTTTATTGCTCGAGGGCGAGCAATATTCTAAGTTTGGTGTGGTAAAAGCATAAGCTTTTTGTTTTTCCATTACCATTGATGGCACCTAAGACCGGAGAATCCTCTAGAAAGGGGAAAGGGAAGACAAAAGCTTCCACCTCCGAGTCATGGGAGATGGAAAGGTTCATCTCCAAAGCCCATCAAGACCACTTCTATGATGTTGTGGCCAAGAAGAAGGTAATCTCCGAGGTCCCTTTCAAACTCAAAAGAAATGAGTATCCGGAGATCCGACATAAAATTCAAAGAAGAGGTTGGGAAGTTCTAACAAATCCCATCCAACAAGTCGGCATCCTAATGGTTTAAGAGTTCTATGCCAATGCATAGATCACCAAGAACCATGATCAAAGTAAGAACCCGGATCCAAAGAACTATGTTACAATGGTTCGGGGGAAATACTTAGATTTTAGTCCGGAGAATGTGAGGTTGGCGTTTAACTTGCCCATGATGCAAGGAGATGAACGCCCCTACACTAGAAGGGTCAACTTTAATCAAAGGTTGGACCAAGTCCTTATGGACATATGTGTGGAAGGAGCTCAATGGAAGATTGACTCCAAAGGCAAGCCGGTTCAACTAAGAAGATTGGACCTCAAGCCTGTGGCTAGAGGATGGTTGGAGTTCATTCAATGCTCAATCATTCCCACTAGCAACCGATCTGAAGTTACTGTGGATCGGGCTATCATGATTCATAGCATCATGATTGGAGAGGAAATAGAAGTTTATGAAGTCATCTCTAATGAACTCTACAAAATAGCCGAAAAGTCATCCCCCATGGCAAGGCTAGCTTTTCCTCATCTTATCTGCCATCTATGTTACTCAGCTGGAGCTTTCATAGAAGGAGACATTCCTATTAAGGAAGAGAAGCCCATTACTAAGAAAAAAATGGAGCAAGCAAGAGAGCCCATTTATGGAGCTCAAGAGGCGCAGGAAGCTCATCACCATGAGATCCCGGAGATGCCTCAAATGCATTTTCCTCCAGAAAACTATTGGGAGCAAATCAACACCTCCCTAGGAGAATTAAGTGCTAACATGGGACAATTAAGGGTGGAACATCAAGAGTACTCCATCATGCTGCATGAAATAAGAGAAGATCAAAAAGCAATGAGGGAGGAGCAACAAAGACAAGGAAGAGACATAGAAGAGCTCAAAGACATCATTGG
>NC_029792.2:44177335-44190583 GCF_000816755.2 Arachis ipaensis
GTGGATTTTATGGAGCTACAGAACTCGAAATGGCGCGCTTCTAATTGCGTTGGAAAGTAGACATCCAGGGCTTTCCAGAAATGTATAATAGTCCATACTTTGCCCAAGTTTAGATGACGCAAACTGGCGTTCAACGCCAGTTCTCTGCCCAATTCTGGCGTCCAGCGCCAGAAACAAGTTGGAAAGTGGAGTTCAACGCCCAAACTGGCACCAAAACTGGCGATCAACTCCAGGAATGACCTCTACACATGTAGCACTCAAGCTCAGCCCAAGCACACATCAAGTGGGCCCCGGAAGTGGATTTATGCATCAATTACTTACTTCTGTAAACCCTAGTAGCTAGTTTATTATAAATAGGACATTTTACTATTGTATTTGACATCTTTTGATCATATTTTCATCTATTGATCACGTTTTGGGGACTGGCCATCTCGGCCATGCCTGGACCTTTCACTTATGTATTTTTAATGGTAGAGTTTCTACACTCCATAGATTAAGGTGTGGAGCTCTGCTGTTCCTCAAAGATTAATGCAAAGTACTACTGTTTTCTATTCAATTCATCTTATTTCGCTTCTAAGATATTCATTCGCACTTTAATCTGAATGTGATGAACGTGACAATCATCATCATTCCCTATGAACGCGTGCCTGACAACCACTTCCGTTCTACCTTCGACTGAATGAGTATCTCTTAGATCTCTTAATCAGAATCTTCGTGGCGTAAGCTAGAACGATGACGGCATTCAAGAGAATCCAGAAGGTCTAAACCTTGTCTGTGGTATTCCGAGTAGGATTCAATGATTGAATGACTGTGACGAGCTTCAAACTCGCGATTGCCGGGTGTAGTGACAGACGCAAAAGGATAGTAAATCCTATTCCAGCAGGATCGAGAACCGACAGATGAATAGCCGTGCCGTGACAGGGTGCGTTGACCATTTTCACTGAGAGGATAAGATGAAACCATTGACAAGGGTGATGCCTCCAGACGATTAGCCGTGCCGTGACACGGCATTTGGATTATTTTCCTGAGAGAAGACCGAAAGTAGCCATTGACAATGGTGATGTATCACATAAAGCCAGACATGGAAAGGAGTAAGACTGATTGGATGAAGATAGCAGGAAAGCAGAGGTTCAGAGGAACGAAAGCATCTCTATTCGCTTATCTGAAATTCTCACCAGTGATTTACATAAGTATTTCTATCCCTATTTTATTAATTAATTTCGAAAACCCCATTACTATTTTATATCTGCCTGACTGAGATTTACAAGGTGACTATAGCTTGCTTCATACCAACAATCTCCGTGGGATTCGACCCTTACTCACGTAAGGTATTACTTGGACAACCCAGTGCACTTGCTAGTTAGTTATGCGAAGTTGTGAAGATATGTTTAGACCATGGTTCTGTGCATCCGTTTTTGGTGCCATCGCCAGGGAATCAATTTCGAATAATAATTCACAACCTGAGTAACAATTTCACATACCAGTCGCCTTACATGCTTCCCTAGTACATGACACCCAAGAGTTACGCGAGCATTGCGCAAGCACTGCGCAAAGCATGCAGTTATCTCCACGCGTGTGCGCGCTGTGACGCGTACGCGTCCCATACCTGTCTACCAATCCACGCGTACGCGTGGGTGGCGCTTACGCGCCCCTCTTCTTTTCTGTCCCTCCACGCGTATGCGTGTTGTGCGCGCGCGCGTCACTTCCCGGACGCAGGTAATGGACAAGCGCACCCGGTTTCACCTTTTGTTTTCAATTCCCCTCTTCCACTCTCTTCTTCCTCTCTTCCTCCTTTCTTCTTCCTTTCCTCTTCACCACTTCCCTCGCTCACTACCACTGGCGACTCCACCCACTGGTGACCACCACTTCCGGCGGTCTCACTTTTTCTCTCCTCTTCTCTCTCTCTCTCTCTCTCCTCTCTTTCTTACATTTCTTCTCTCCTATCTCCACTTGCACCTTACCTTCTCTTTCCCCTCTCAAGGTCATATCTTTCCCCCTTCCCTTTATCTTTGCCTTATTTCTTTTCTTCTTACTTGCATTTATTTACTCTCTCTTATTTCTTTTAGTTGCACTTTGTTAAATTTGTTCTTGTTTATTTGCTTTCTTTCTATTTCCTATTTTTCATGGATGTTGAAATTTGAGTTACCTCTTGCTTTGATGGGTTAGTTTGTTACCTTTTAAATCCTTTATAATTATGTGATGTTGTTTTGATGTTGGGTATATCATTTTTGGGTATTGTATTTTTGCATTTATTCAATGTGCTTATGGTTTGAATGTTGCATGCCAAGTATTTTTTGAATTGCACCTATCACATTTTTAGTCAATTTTGACACTATGCTTTCAATTTGGTGCTCTTCTCTCAACACACTTGCCTTCTTATTGTACATTGAGCTTATTGCACTTCATCTTTACCATTCATATGTGCATACCCATGACTTGCTTCCTTAGGTCATATTGCAAGAATTGTGTTTCAACCCTCTCTAACTCCACTTTATTCCTTTTGCATGCTTTATTGTCTTGAAGTTAGATTAGGTAATTGATTTTCTTGCGCTCTTTATCTTTCTTGCATATGTCACTTTGGGTTGTTAGAGATGCTTGAGTTCATTCTTCTCATGCCTTACTTGCATGCCTTTCTCACTATTGGATCCCATGCTAGTGCATTGCTCCATGTTTCAGTGGTTGTCTTGCTTGCATGTTGCAGCTGTCATGTTTTCAAGATACATTTTCTTTTGTGGCACTTCTCTCACTAGCATGTTATAATTCAAGTGTAGTTTTTTTTAGTTTAATGTCTTCTCTTTCTCCTCTTCTTTTTCAGATGGCCATAAAAAAGGGCAAGAAAAAGACACCGAAGAAGTCGCCTACCAAAAGGGAACCTCAAAGATCCACTGCCAAGGCGCACCATGCACCCAAGGCCAAGCCTCTCCCCAATAAGGCACGAAGCATCATTAATATTGATGAACAAGAGAAGGACAACCCTGCGAGGGACCACACTAGGTTTCCCAACCGCTATTGTGAGCTCATGTTCCCCATCATGATTGCACGGAATTATCATTATGAACCTCTTCTTACCCCTCCGGGTTATATAGTTCAGTTTGTCATACCTCGCATTGAGCGGCGAGGATGGGAATTTCTCATGAGGAGACCATAAGAAGCCAATCTCTCGTGGGTGGTGAAGTTCTACACTAATTACCACTCCCCTTCACTTTAGACTATTTTTGTGCGCCGGAAGCAAATTTCTAGTCTCCGAAAAAGCTATTCAAGAAGTACTTAGAGTCTTACCTGTACCAGATGAGGTAGATGGTTACCATGAGGCCCTCCGCCAGCGTGATGACTTCAAATTTGTTTTTGATTGGGACGCTGTCCACTGGGTTATTGTCGAACCGGATACATTTTGGACCCGAAGGAGACTCAAGCCCCGACCTAAGGGCATTCTTGCACGCTTTCTAACCATAGAGGCTCGAGCATGGACCCAGATCTTGTCTCATTACGTGTTTCCCAGTACTCACGAGACGTTGACCACCACAGACCTAGCCTTGCTAGTATGGTGCGTACTCACGGAGCGGCCAGTTAACATTGCTCGCCTCATCCACCAAGCCATGGGTTGTGTTCATACCAAGGGTAACCTACCTTTCCCTGCTTTGGTGACGGAGTTAGTTGCTACTGCTGGTGTTCCCTGGGAGACTAAGGATCGGAAAGCAATGATTCCGGTAGAGGGCGACGTCGTCCCAACCGGAAAATATCTCAAGCCTCCGGCGGAACCCGAAAACCTTGATATAACTATCCCCTCGGATATCCCTACCACTTCTGCTGCACCATAAAGAGCTTCCCACCAACGGCTTGAAGATCTCCATAAGAAGATGGATAGATATGAACGGCGGAACCAATGCCGGTTTGCTTATATAAAGAAGCTTTTGAGTTTTGTGACCCCTTCTACGGAGGAACCGGAGATCTCCACATCCACCTCGTACTTAAGTGAAGAGAGCATTCACGAATGGGATAGTGGAAGTTCCAAACCCGACCACCCCTTGCAAATTGCTAGTAGCACGAAGGGCCGTGCTAATTCTTAAGTGTGGGGAGGTCGTTGAAGAGCGGAAGATTGACGGTTTAGAATTCAGAATAAATTCTCATTGCAAGTATAGTTTCTAAACCAAGCAATCAACCTTTCTTACAAACGTTTTGGTTGTCACAAGTAACAAACCCCTAAATAAATTGATAACCGAAGTATTTAAACCTCGGGTCGTCTTCTCAAGGAACTGCAAGGAAGTATGTTCTTATTATTGGTTATGAGTTTTGTAAATTGGGGTTTTGAAAGTAAGGAACAAGTAATTTAAATGACAAATAAAATAAATAAATAACTGTAAAATAAACCTTTGGCAAGGTATGAGAATTTTTTGGAAGTCCTATCCTAGTTATCCTTATCAATGGTGATGAGAATTGAATTTTAATCCCACTTAGTTAGCGTTTACTAAAGCAAAGGAAGATCAAGTGGACCAATTAGTTTGATCCTCAGGTCCTAGTCGATTCCTAAGAAAAGACTAGAGTTATTGGAGTTTAATTCAATTGATAAAAATAACAATTATCAATCACGATGAGTTTGACAACTCAAGAGTTACCAATTAATCAACCAAGCCAAAAGGAAGAAAATGTAAATTGTTAATGTAAATAAAGGAAAGCAATCATAATTCTGGAATACCTCAAATCATATTAAATAGAAAATCAAATCTTAAACATGAATGGTTCATAAGCCAATTTGGCAACAAAAGTAATTAAAGGAAAGCATTAAAATATCTGAAAGCAAAAGGAAAATATAAAGTAAAGGAATATTGAACCTGATAAGGAGTTGGAATGGTAGATTGAAATAATAAGAAATCCTAATCCTAAAACCTAAGAGAGAGGAGAGAACCTCTCTCTCTAAAAGCTACATCTAAAACTATGAAAAGTGAATAATTGGAGATCTCTCTCAATATGGATGCATTTTCCCACTTCATAACCTCTAATCTGTGCCTTCTGGACTTGGATCTAGGCCAAAAAGGGCTTCAGAAATTGCTGGGAGCGTTTTCTGTAATTTCTGGTGCGTGGCGTCTGTCACGCGTCCACGTGGGTCACGCGGTCGCGTCATCTGGAGTTTTCCTTGTCACGTGTTCACCTCGGTCATGCGTCCGCGTCATCTGTGTTCTGCTTAAGACGCGCGTCCGCGTCAGTCACGCGTTTGCGTCGCTGCCAATTCTTCAAAAACTCCATTTTGTGCTTTCTTTCCATTTTTGTATGTTTTCTTTCCATCCTTTAAGTCATTCCTGCCTTTAGAATATCTAAAACTAATTAACACACAAATCACGGCATCGAATGGTAATAAAGGGTAGTTAAAATAAATAATTTTAAAGCATAGGAAACATGTATTTCACATATATCACATAATAAGGAAGGGAAAGTAAAACCATGTAATTTACATGAATAAGTGAGTGAAGGATTGAATAAATCTCTTGAATTGAGCATAATATATATCATAAAATATGGATTTATCAACCTCCCCACACTTAAACACTAGCATGTCCTCATGCTAAGTCCAAGATAAAGAGTAAGGTAAGGTTAAAGTGGTGGAATCTCATGCAATGCAATCTATCTAAATACAACTACCTAAATGAGTCATGCAATTCTAATTTTTATTCACTTGTATATAAAACTTACATGTAGTTAAATTAATTCACATTCTCAAGGAATCATATATGCATAGCCAACCTTAGATAATGTTAAGGCACTTTACAATTGAGATGGGTAAAAATATTTTTCAAACTTGCGAGACAATTAACAATTTAAGCAGAGATATATGGTGATGAGCTATTGAACCCTCACTGGATTTTGTGTTTACTCTCTAGTCACTCAGTGTTTATTGGGTTAATCACTCTATTCTTCTTTTTATCCTTACTTTCTATAACTTTGTTCTTCATCTAACAAATCAACACTTATAGAATATAGACATACAAAAATTATGAGGTCTTTTTCAAGGTTGTAATGGGGCCAAGGTAAAGGTAAGGGTATATGTATAAGGCTAAGTGAGCTAATAAGTGAATCCTTGATTAGTTTAAGATCTCACCTAACATACATATTTTGTAATTCCAAGTTTCATAACCTATTTGCCCAACTTTTCTCACTTTGTATGGCAAGCTCATGCATTTAAATTTTATCCCATGTGCATTGGTTCTTTTTATTTTGCAATTGGGGAGTTTTTGTATCCCCTTATTTAAATACTGAAAATAAACTTTTTTTTTAATACACATGGTAATTCAATTGATTTCACATGATCATGCTTCCCAAAATGTTTATTTTGAGTATTTTTATTCTTTTTAACTTTCTACCTTTGTTTCTATCATCCATGTTCCCATAAAGTTCCCCACACTTAAACAATACACAATTTCTATCTTAAGCTAACCAAGGATTCAACTTGGGATTTTTATTTTGTTTTTCTGCTTAAGCTTAGTAATGTGGTTTATATAACAAGAGGGGATTAAAAAGCTCAAAGGGACTAACAAGGGTGATGTAAAAGGTAGGCTTATTTGGGATAAGTGAGCTTAAACAAGTAATGGCCTCAATCATCTCTTAGTATGTATCTATACTCTATAATTGGACATATAGATTAAAACAAAGCAAAGAACATCAGAAATAAAAAGAAGGGCGAAACACATAGGAATAAAAATTATGGTTTGAATGTAACCATACAATTAAGCTCAAAACTCACAGGCTGTGTGTTCTCTAGCTCAAAAAATCATATATCAGTTATATATGTCATGCAAGTAAAATTTAAGAGTTCCCATTATTCTCAATGTAAAATTTCTTGGGTGGCTTTAAAGTTTTAGTGTTCCTCTTTGATGAAATGTTGTTAACTAACTAACATGTTATGTTCTATATACAAGGTGTGTGGATTGTTTTTATTCTATTAAAGTCTCTAGTTTACTTCCTTTGTATTTTCAATTTAAACCAAACTATCATATGCTAAAAGGGATAAACTATACTAATTAATCCACATATTCTATAACTAATAAGTTGGAATTGCAACTAAACTAACTGGCTAATGGTATAAACTAAAGTGAAAAATGCAGAAAGTAGAGTAAAAACACATAAAAAGAACAATGTATAAGTACTAAAAGATAAAAATAAAAATAAAGATAAAAATACAGAAAAATAACCAAAATAAAATAAAAGAGTCTGTAGTGGTTCACCAAAAAATGCGCCAGAGATGGCGACCTCCCCACACTTAAAATAAAGCATCGTCCTCGATGCTCACTCAAGCCGGGTGTGAAGGAGTGTCATCACTGGAAGGATGGGCTGCTGGAGTCTCGGTGGTGGCCTGAGGGTCTGCAGACTGGATGAGGGTAGGAGGATCTGTCTGCTGTAGAGGAGGTTCTGACTGGATAGAAATCTCTGTATCGGTGGCCTGAATCTGCTGTGGCTCCTCCTGCTGTAGCGCAACCTGCTCCGGTCCTGGCTGTGCAGCCTGGGTGGGTGTCTCCTCCTCGTGAGCGTCCTCCTCCACCTCAGATGTATCAGAAGGGGTGTCAGGCTCGGAGGGGATGTCGCCGCCGAAACGGATCATCAACTTGACGTGCTCATAGCGTCGCTTGTTGTGACGCTCTGATAAACCACTATTTTATGGTTTATCTTTTGCTCAATTGAGTGGATTTTATCAACTCTTTACCCACTTATTCATAATATTTGCATGGTTTTATATTTTCTTCCTGATTTTGTGCTATGATTGAAAACATGCTTCTTTGATCTTATATTTGCTTATTATTAATCCTCTCTTATTATCATTAGATGCCTTGATATGTTTGTTAAGTGTTTTCAGAGATTATAGGGCAGGAATGGCTTGGACGATGGAAAGGAAGCATGCAAAAGTGGAAGGAATACAAGAAGTTGGAGAAACTGCTAAGCTGTCCAGCCTGACCTCTTCGCACTCAAACAGCTATAACTTTAGCTACAGAGGTCCAAACGACGCGGTTCCAGTTGCATTCGAAAGCTAACGTCCGGGGCTTCGATTTGATATATAAAATGTTATAGTTTCCCTGAAACTAGGTGATGCGACCGCGTGATCCATGCGGCCGCATCGCAGTGACGAAAATCCAGCGTGGCAAAATCCGAAACCAGCGAATTCTGGACTGTTTCTGACCCAGTTTGCGGCCTAGAAAATACAGATTAGAGGCTATAAAGTGGGAGACTGTATCCATTCAAAAGGAGGCTCTCATATTCACAATTTTAGGAGTAGATGTAGCTTTTAGAGAGAGAGGTTCTCTCCTCTCTCTTAGGATTAGGATTTAGGATTTCTCTTAGTTTTAGGAGTGCCTCTAAATCCCAGGTTCAATGTTCCTTTAATTTATGTTTCTCTTTTATTTTGATACTTTTATTTGCATTTGATTTATGTTGTTCAATTGGCTTATGAACTTTTCATGATTAAGATTTGAATGTTCTATTTATTATAATTCGAGGTATTTCAGATTCAAGATTTCTTTCTTTTATTTATGTTACTGTTGCTTCCCATCTGAAGGCATTTTTATTCCAGCAAATTTACTTTTCCTCTTTTGGTCTTGGTTAAGGAATCAGTAACTCAGGAGTTATCCAACTCAATAGCATAATTGTTATCTTGCCAATTGGCTTGAACTTCAATAATCCCAATCTTTTCTTAGGAAATAAATAGGATTCGAAGATCAAACCAATTTGTCCCTTGATCTTCCTTTGCTTTAGTAAAGGTTAACTAAGTAAAATTAAGATTCAATTTTCATTACTATTGATAAGGATAATTAATTTGGAATTCCAATTTCTCATACCTTGCCAAGAGTTTATTTTACAGTTATTTATTTATTTTTATTGCTCGAAAATATACCTGTGCACATTGCCCAAACTTCCAAAACCCCCAATTTACAATCTTCATAACCAATAATAAGAACATACATCCCTGCAATTCCTTGAGAAGACGACCCGAGGTTTAATACTCGGTTATCAATTTAAAAAGGGGTTTGTTACTTGTGACAACCAAAATATTTGTACGAAGGAATTTTTGTCGGTTTAGAGACTATATCTACAACACGACTGTTTTTATGACATTCTTTACTGGCAAAAATCCCGACGTCAAAATGGCGCCGTTGCTAGGGAATTGCAAACGTGTGCCTTATTATTGGTTATTGTAAATATTTTATTTTTGCTTGTTTTTATTTTTATTTTTATTTTTGCTTTTTTCTTAAGTTAAGAGGTTATTTATTTTTATTTAGTTATTAAAAAAAAATTTCAAAATTTTGTTCTTATTATTCATCTTGATCTTCAAGTTGTTCTTCACGTTCATCTTGACCTTCAAGCTGTTCTTAGTTATTTTCTTCGTTTTGATCTAAAAATTTGAAATTTGGTGTCATATTATTGTTTTTCTCTTTCCTCATTAAATTTAAAAATATTTCTTTTCCTTTATTTACTCATCATTTTCGAATTCCTTAGGTTAACTTATTCAAAATTTTTAAAATTTGGTAGTTTCTTGTTAGTTAAGTTAAAATTTCAATTTTAAAAGTTATCTTTTTAAATCTTTTTCAATTTTCTTTTTATATTTTTCGAAAATCCTTTATAAAAATTTTCAAAATCTTTTTCTTTTCTTATTCATAATTTTTGAATCACTTGTTCTATTTTATTATTTTGATGACCCTTTCCTCAGCATGACTTTGGACCACCATACTCACAAGCCCCTTTCCGCCATTCACCTCCATATGACCCTAACCCTCAACCACCATACCAAAAATTTCAAAATTTAATTTTCAAATTCAAAATTTAGATAACCTTTTAATTTAAATTTAAATTTATTTTTATTTTTAATTTTTATTTTGCTACTATGAACTTTCACCCCTTTGGCTATGAGTCTGGTTACAATAATGTTGCAGGAAGAAGAAATTACAATGAGAACAGGCATCAAGGTTGGAACAATCAAAGATGGGAGGAGCCACAAGGATTTGATCAACCCTCATGGCAACAACCACCTCCAATGGACTATCAACAACCACCACCATATGCCTATGGACCCTTTCCTCAGCATGACTTTGGACCACCATACTCACAAGCCCCTTTCCGCCATTCACCTCCATATGACCCTAACCCTCAACCACCATACCAACCACCTTATGAGCCATATGAACCATATATAGAACCACCCCAATTCCAACCCAATTACTCACAAGAACCACCACTTCAATATTCACCATCTCCATATCCATCAATCCAAGAGCACTATGATCCTATTTATGAAAGCCGAGTGCATCAAGAGGCAAAGGATCGTCTCAAGAAAACAGTGGATCGATGTCAGGCAACCGTTCAACAACTGGGGCAAGTATTAATTCAATGGGCTTCTAGACGCTTCAATATACAAGGATCAGCCACAACCCCATGTGGACAGCCTAGTGAAGAGCATAGCATGAAGGAGATACCAGAAATCCCAGTGGACAAGACAGAGAATGAATTCGTACTAGAACAAGTACAAGAAGCTGTCATTGTTCAAGAAGAAGAGTTGGTTGAAGACTTAGGAGATGCAGAACCTCCATGGGAAAGTCAAGACATAGAAATGGCTAGTGGTAAGAATTGTCCTGCAAGGTTTATCATGGTTGGAAGCTTTAAGTTCAAACGCAAAGGTTGGTATAAAGCTCAACTGAATGGGTCTAGGAAGCTGTTTGGTCGCTGCAGTGCGAATTCAGATCACCTTTCACCCGGTTAGAAAAATGCAGATCGAGACAAAAACGGGTGTAAAAGTAAAGTTTGGGATCCTGGAATCTGTTCTGGCATTTGTCACCCCGGGAGCCTAAGAATCTTTTTGAAGTTGCTTAAGGGCTTTACATGCTTAGTTTGGGACCCCGGAGGTTACTGGAAATACAAACATTGGTGGGGATTCCTGGATCAGTACAAGCACAAGCCACCATAGCAGGAAACTCATCAAATGTCCAACTTAAGGACTATAACTAAAAGTGCTAGGTGGGAGACAACCCACCATGGTATGATCTTCCCTTTCATTTTTATTTAGTTTTATTTGTTTTTGAATTTTATTTTACTTTGTTATATTGAACCTGGAGTTTTGCATCACATTCATATTAACATTGCATTCTGTATTTTTCAGATTAAAAAAAAAAAGTGCCACGCGACGCGTCCGCGTCGCAAGGAGAGAAGAGAAAAGAAAAACGAACAGAGAGTCACACTGGAGTGAGGCAGGAGGCGTGCCAGTGGCACAATTCGTCTCACGCGACCGTATCGTTGACGCGTCTGCGTCGTAGGGGAATACTGGCCTCCTACGTGATCGCGTGCCCCACGCGGGCGCGTGACCTGAAAATCGACGTCAACCAGGTGCATGGCCGAAAGTTGAGCTAGAGTTGGGCTGGACTCGTGCTGGTAGCCCAAGCCTCACCACGCGAACGCGTGCCTCACGCGTCCGCGTCATATCCCATGTTAGGCCACTCACGCGATCGTATGCCCCACGCGATCGCGTCACCCAGAATTTTGGCAAAAAGAGTTTCGAACAGAGAGTTGCGCGACCACGAGGCTGCACTCGCGCTAATCGCACAAAACAAGCCACGCGATCGCGTGACCTACGCGTCCGCGTCACCTGACCTTATTACGCACCACGCGACCGCGTCACTCACGCGTCCGCGTCACAGGCGACGCACAAAATATCCAGATCAGCCAATTTTCTTATCTTTTCTTCCCTAATCCTTATTTTTCTTCTCTTTTCTTATTTCTTTCTTCTTCCTTTCTTATTTTCTTTCACTTCCATTCTATTTTATTTCATTTATTTGCATACTTTCATTCATTGCATTATTTTCATTGGTGTTAGAATTTTATTTGAGTCATTATTCCTCATTATATGTTTGACAATTATTATTATCTTCTTTAAAGGATTGCTTGCATGTTCACTGTAATACTTTCTATACCTTCTTCACCATGCATGCTATGTGTTTGTGAAAAAGCTCATATGGCATTATGCACTTCTCTATGTTATTCTACTATTCAATGCTTGCTTTTCATAAACTCCCTTTACTATTTTAATTGAATATAATTGTCAATACAAACATGGTAATTTATTACAAGTAATGCTTGGTCTATGCTACTCATTCCCTTTTCCGGCATGCCAATAAACACCTTGCATTCACTTGTCCTTATATGCACTGGCTATTTTTCATTACTGGCTTTTCACATGTACTCGAGAGCATGTGTTAATGTCAATTACATCCTAATGTGCATCCATCACCACTCTTCCATTCTCTTCCTTGCTATATATCTATTGAATTTAATTTACTTTCTCTTCCCTTCTTCAGGATGGCCACCAAGGAAGGAAAGGAGAAAAGCTACTCGCAAACCGTCAGCAAGGAAAGGAACAAAAAGAGTCCCAGCTGAGGAACCACAATCCCCATCCACTTGCACATCTTAGCATGCACCGAGGACGGTGCAATCTTTAAGTGTGGGGAGGTCGATACCGATCTCCATGGGTTAGTACTTTCCTGTCTCAAACACCAATATTTTATTTTCTTTGTTAATTGTTGCATTTGCATATTTAATTGCATGTTTATTTGATTTTTGCATTTAGTTACTGCTTGGTTAAAATAATAAGTTTCTTCTTAAGATCCTATTTTTTTAAAAATTTTCACTAATTTAAAACCAAAATTTTTGTGTTAAACTTGTTTGAAGTTGTATTTAGAACATGGTTTTTGAGCCAAAGAACACACAACCTATGAGACTTTGAGCTTATTTACATGGTTACAATATTTAACCATAAATATTTTATTCCTGTGTGTTTCCTTCTCTATGATTGTAATCTGTATTGTGTTCTAGTCTATATGTCCTTTGTTTAGTATATTTACATGCTTGCGTATGATTGAGGCCATATTTGATTATCAACTCACTTACCCCAAATAAGCCTACCTTTTACATCACCTTTGTTAGCCCTTTGAGCTTTTAATCCCCTTCTGTTCTATAACCACATCACTAGCCTTAAGCGAAAAATAAATTAATTATCCCAATTGAATCTTTGGTTAGCTTAAGATAGAGATTGTGTAGCAAATAAGTGTGGGAAAATTTTGGGAACATGGGTTAATAAGGGAATGTATCATGTTTCTAATTTATTTGAATATTGGGAATTTGGGAACCTACTCATGAAAAATCAAAATAGAAAAATAATGGAAAATCCATGTGCATTGATAAGTTATGTTTGCTTTTATGATTCAAAAAAAAAAACAAACGAAAAAA
>NC_029792.2:44190675-44242500 GCF_000816755.2 Arachis ipaensis
ATTCTATGTTCCCTGCTTTCATGAGCTGTCTTATTACAAGTTTACTTTTTTTATTGTATGATTTGAATTAGTGAAATCTGGTTTACGTTTGTCTTGAAGAGCTTATTTACTTTTAACCAAGTAGGTAGAAACATTTTGCATGTAGTTGTATTCATATAGATAGGATTGCATTTCATACCATTCCTCTTCATTTCTTTATAGCTTCTCTTGAGCTTAGCATGAGGACATGCCAGTGTTTAAGTGTGGGGAGGTTGATAAACCACTATTTTATGGTTTATCTTGTTCTCAATTGAGTGGATTTTATCAACTCTTTACCCACTTATTCATAATATTTGCATGGTTTTATATTTCCTTCCTGATTTTGTGCTATGATTGAAAACATGCTTCTTTAATCTTATATTTGCTTATTATTAATCCTCTCTTATTACCATTAGATGCCTTGATATGTTAAGTGTTTTCAGAGATTATAGGGCAGGAATGGCTTGGAGGATGGAAAGGAAGCATGCAAAAGTGGAAGGAATACAAGAAGTTGGAGAAACTGCTAAGCTGTCCAGCCTGACCTCTTCGCACTCAAACGGCTATAACTTTAGCTACAGAGGTCCAAACGACGCTGTTCCAGTTGTGTTGGAAAGCTAACATCCGGGGCTTCGATTTGATATATAATATGTTATAGTTTCCCTGACGCTAAACGACGCGACCGCGTGATCCATGCGGCCGCGTCGCAGTGACGAAAATCCAGCGTGGCAAAATCCGAAACCAGCGAATTCTGGACTATTTCTGACCCAGTTTGCGGCCCAGAAAATACAGATTAGAGGCTATAAAGTAGGGGACTGTATCCATTCAAAAGGAGGCTCTCATATTCACAATTTTAGGAGTAGATGTAGTTTTTAGAGAGAGTGGTTCTCTCCTCTCTCTTAGGATTAGGATTTAGGATTTCTCTTAGTTTTAGGAGTGCCTCTAAATCCCAGGTTCAATGTTCCTTTAATTTATGTTTCTCTTTTATTTTGATACTTTTATTTGCATTTGATTTATGTTGCCCAATTGGCTTATGAACTTTTCATGATTAAGATTTGAATGTTCTATTTATTATAATTCGAGGTATTTCAGATTCAAGATTTCTTTCTTTTATTTATGTTACTGTTACTTCCCATCTGAAGGTATTTCTATTCCAGCAAATTTACTTTTTCTCTTTTGGTCTTGGTTAAGGAATTAGTAACTCAGGAGTTATCCAACTCAATAGCATAATTGTTATCTTGCCAATTGGCTTGAACTTCAATAATCCCAATCTTTTCTTAGGAATGGGGGCGCGATGGGGTAGGGTTTCGCGTGACTGGGGGTTAATGAATTTGAATCCACGCGAACGCGTGGGGCACGCGGTCGCGTGGCTAGGGTGAAAAAGAGTTGACGCGATCGCGTGAGTGACGCGATTGTGTGGAATGGGTAGAAGGATGAATGACGCGGTCGCGTGAGGCATGCGACCGCGTCGCTGGAAATTGTGCTAGACGCACAATTCCAGCATCGTTTCAGCGCAACTCTCTGTCTCCTTTGGGGTGTTGTGCAATCCACGCGACACAAACGCGTCGCTCACGCTTTCGCATGGGATGGGTTTTGTGTAAGTGACGTGTTCGCGTGATGGACGCAAACGCGTGGGTCGTTTTGTGCTAAACGCACAACAGCCGCACGATTCCAGCCCAAATTTCTGTGCGTTAGATTTTTACGCCGATTTCCAGATCACGCGGCCGCGTGAATGACGCGTACGCGTGGGGGTGTTTTTCACAACTGACGCGAACGCTTTAGCGATGCGATCGCGTCGCACGCCTCCCTTTTTTTTATATGCAGGTATGCAATTATGCAGTATGCAATGCTAATGCAATTGTTTACGAATACTATCCAGGTTCAATGAAAATAAAACAATATAAAAATAGGCATGTAAAGAAATCTCCACCAATGTTTGGAATGCCAACAGCCTCCGGGGTCCCAAACTAGGCATGTAAAGCTTCGGAGCAGCTTCAAACAGATTCTCAGGCTCCCAGGGTGACGAATTCAGAATAGATTCCAAGATCCCAAACTTTGCTTTTAAATCCGCCTTTGTCTTGATCTATATTTTTCCATCCGGGCGGTTTAGAAATTAGATTCTCACCAAGAAGACCAAACATTTTCCGAGATCCATTCGATTGAACATGATGCCAATCCGTGCACTTCGAGTTGAAGCGTGGAACCTTATTGAACCTTGTGCACCAACTCTGAGTACGAGCCATTTCCCTCTTACTCTTAAAGCCGCAGAGAGCTCTAAGCTGGCCATCTGTTTCAAGCACACCATATTCAAGTGGAAAAATAAATTTAAAGGTTAAGGATTATACCCACTTGAAGCTTGTATTGGGTGGTAATGGCCTTGGGCTAGGTGTTTCCAGTGGTTCTGTAAGTTCTACTCCCTTGTGATCTTCTGTGAATTTTTCCACTTCTTTGCAAAATTCTTCAAATGCATCTGTGTCCTAATCAAAGTCTTCTATGTCTTCCTCATCACTTAAGTCATAAGCTAGAGGTTGAGAGAAATCTACCTCCGCATCATCTTCGTATTCACTTGGATAAAGTTCTTCAGTCTCGGAGAATTCACTTGCGGATGCAAGTTCATTACTAGGAGAACTTGACTTGAGGCTACCATCATCAAGGAAACTTGCGTCTTGGATTATTCCGTCTAGTTCTTCATAAAATACCTGCTTTGGGGATCGTGCACTATCCTCCTTAGCATCAATTGTAACGTCCTTGACGGAATTCTTCACAACTCTAGATTCCCATGGAGGTTCAGCATCTCCTAAATCTTCAATCGGTACTTCTTCTTCTTGGATAATTTGAGCTTCCTCCAATTGTTCCAGAACAAAGTTATGCTCATTACTACCCTCTGGGGTTTCTAGTGTCTCCTTCATGCTACGTTCATCATTAGATTCTCCACATAAAGCTATTGGAGTTCTTTGAGGGTCTAAACGTCTGGAAGATAATTAATGTATTTCTTGCTCCAGCTGATGAAGGGTTGTATGGAGTTGATCTACTATTTCCTTGAGGCGAGACTGCGATTCTCGAGGTGATAGATTTGGACATGGTACATAAGAAAGTGGTGGTGTTTGGGAGTAATTGGATTGGAATTTGGGTAAATAAGGATCGTATGGTGGTGAATGGTGAAAAAGAGCTTGTGAGTGTGGTGGTCCAAAGTTATGTTGAGAGGATGGTCTATAGGCACAGGGTGGGGCTTGTTGGTAGTTACAAGGTTGTCCACCATATCTATTAGCTTGGTTTGCATTGTATAATGGTCTTTGTCCATGATATCTTGGAGGATGTTGTTGCCTAAAGGGTTGATCAAATCCTCATGGCTCCATCCATCTTTGATTGCTTAGACCTTGATGCATATTCCTGTTATAGCTTTCACTCCTTTCAACAATATTAGAAACAAACTCAAAGCGAGAGGGGTGAGAGTTCATAGTAGCTAATGGAAATAAAAGGAGAAAACAAAAACAAATAAACAAGTAAAAGAAAAATATTTACAATAACCAATAATAAGGCAGATGATTGCAGTTCCCCGGCAACGGTGCCATTTTAAAGAGCGGAAGATTGACGGTTTAGAATTCAGAATAAATTCTCGTTGCAAGTATAGTTTCTAAACCAAGCAATCAACCTTTCTTACAAACATTTTGGTTGTCACAAGTAACAAACCCCTAAATAAATTGATAACCGAAGTATTTAAACCTCGGGCCGTCTTCTCAAGGAACTGCAGGAAAGTATGTTCTTATTATTGGTTATGAGTTTTGTAAATTGGGGTTTTGAAAGTAAGGAACAAGTAATTTAAATAACAAATAAAATAAATAAATAACTGTAAAATAAACCTTTGGCAAGGTATGAGAATTTTTTGGAAGTCCTATCCTAGTTATCCTTATCAATGGTGATGAGAATTGAATTTTAATCCCACTTAGTTAGCCTTTACTAAAGCAAAGGAAGATCAAGTGGACCAATTAGTTTGATTCTCAGGTCCTAGTCGATTCCTAAGAAAAGACTAGAGTTATTGGAGTTTAATTCAATTGGTAAAAATAACAATTATCAATCATGATGAGTTTGACAACTCAAGAGTTACCAATTAATCAACCAAGCCAAAAGGAAGAAAATGTAAATTGTTAATGTAAATAAAGGAAAGCAATCATAATTCTGGAATACCTCAAATCATATTAAATAGAAAATCAAATCTTAAACATGAATGGTTCATAAGCCAATTTGGCAACAAAAGTAATTAAAGGAAAGCATTAAAATATCTAAAAGTAAAAGGAAAATATAAAGTAACGGAATATTGAACCTGATAAGGAGTTGGAATGGTAGATTGAAATAATAAGAAATCCTAATCCTAAAACCTAAGAGAGAGGAGAGAACCTCTCTCTCTAAAAACTACATCTAAAACTATGAAAAGTGAATAATTGGAGATCTCTCTCAATATGGATGCATTCCTCCACTTCATAACCTCTAATATGTGCCTTCTGGACTTGGATCTGGGCCAAAAAGGGCTTCAGAAATCGCTGGGAGCATTTTCTGTAATTTCTGGTGCGTGACGTCTGTCACGCGTCCACGTGGGTCACGCAGTCGCGTCATCTGGAGTTTTCCTTGTCACGCGTTCGCCTCGGTCATGCGTCCGCGTCATCTGTGTTCTGCTTAAGGCGTGCGTCCGCGTCAGTCACGCGTTCGCGTCGCTGTCTTTTTGCACTGGGCATGCGGCCGCGTCGTCCATGCGTTCGCGTCGCTGCCAGTTTCTTCAAAAACTCCATTTTGTGCTTTTCTTCCATTTTTACATGTTTTCTTTCCATCCTTTAAGTCATTCCTGCCTTTAGAATATCTGAAACTACTTAACACACAAATCACGGCATCGAATGGTAATAAAAGGGTAATTAAAATAAATAATTTTAAAGCATAGGAAACATGTATTTCACATATATCACATAATACGGAAGGGAAAGTAAAACCATACAATTTACATGAATAAGTGAGTGAAGGATTGAATAAATCTCTTGAATTGAGCATAATATATATCATAAAATATGGGTTTATTAGTCGTTCGACCCATCTCCGTGGGTAATAATCTCCTCTTTTCAACATCTATGGACTTTAATTCTCTTTTGTTTTGTTAATTAGGACACCCTGCATGTTTAGTTAGTTTTTCTTGTATGACTACTTGGTTAGGGAGATGACATCTTTTCCAAGAAACTGTGTTTTCAGGGCACCCTACCAATTTTGAAAAATTTTTTACAATAAACTTGCTTGAATAATGTATTTTGGAACATGATTTTTGAGCTAACAACACAAGCATGTGAGTTTTGAGCTTTATTGTGTGGTTATATCTTCTAACCACTTATTCCCATTCTTGTATGCATTATTCTCTTTCTATGATTGCAATCCTTGCTTTGTCTGATTGTATATATCCATTATTTTGTGTATGGATGCATCTACGTGATTGAGGCCATCATTTCAATAGTCACTTTTCCCAAATAGCCTTAACCTTTTTATCTACCATTGTTAACCAATTTTGAGCCCATGATAAACCCTTTTTGTTCTTAAATTGAGCACATCAACACCCCTAAGTGAAAAACAATGAACGTCCCTGGATTTGGATCCTTGATTAGCCTAGGCGAGTGAGAGTATGTATCATTCAAATAGGAGGGTGTACTTGGGAACTTGGGTAGATGTAAAGGTATGTCCTTGTATTTATAATTGAAAATTTTGGGAATTAGGAACATACTCATGCATTGAATGATTGAACCGTATGCATTGGCACTTGTGTACATGAAGCAAAAAGAAACAAAAATAAGGGAATGAAGGAAAAGGAATGTAAAAAAAAGAAATAGAAAATAAAAAAAAAACAAAAATATGGAAAATGAAAGCAATAAAAAGGGGACAAAAATGCCCCAAAGTAAAGTAATAATAACAATGCATATGGAATGTGAATTAAAGGGAATGCATGAGTATGTGAAAAAGTGGGAATCATGGGTAGCTAGGTATTGTATTAGAATTATATAGGTTGCTTTATGTGTTTGGTGAGATCTTAGGTTAATCAAGGATTCAAATTTCAAGCTCACTTGACCATATACATCCCTAACTTTACCCTAACCCCATTACAACCAATGAACAAGACCTCATGATACTTGTATGCATGCATTGAGTAATTGTTGATTATTAGATGAAAGACAAATCTTGGAAAGTATGATTAGGGGAGGGTTGAGTGACGAACCCTATACACTTGAGCGAATAGAGCGGATACACTTCCGGTGAGGGTTCAATGCTCAACTCCTTGTTCCCGGCTTTCACAAGCGTTCGTCTCGCAAGTTATATGCACTTCATTTTGATGTTCGGATTGGTAGGATTCATGGACTACATGTCACCTTAGCCCTATATGCTCATATGTGTTCTTGGAGGATAGATTTACCCTTGACCAAGTAGATAGGTACATTTACATTAGTTGCATGCATTCATTTAGGTAATTTGCACTTCATGAACCCTTTTCTCCCATGGTCTTTGGTCTTTTTATTTTTAGCATGAGGACATGCTTGGTTTAAGTGTGGGGAGGTTTGATAAACCCAATTTTGTGGTTTATATTGTGTAGAATTTGGGGAGTTTTGTCAATATTTTCCACACTTATTCATAGAAATTGCATGGTTTTGTTTTCTCTTCCTAATTTTGCTTCATGATGGAAAACGTGCTTCTTTTGCCTTAAAAATGCCATATTTTGATCCTCTTCTATTACCATTCAATACCGTGATATGTTTATTGAGTAATTTCAGAGTTTGTAGGGCAAGAATGACTTAGAAAAGAGAAAGGAAGCATGCACAAGTGGAAGGAACATGAAGAATTGGGCTTTGGAAAATCGGCTGCGACACGCACGCGTGGGTGCAAGGAGCTAGGCATGGCGCGTGAAAAGTGACTCATCCGGGTGGATTGGCGAATTTCTCATCGACGCGTACGCACGCTTCACGCGTACACGTGATTCGCAAAATTCAGGCGACGCGTACGCGTGACGAGCAGCACGTGACCTCATTAATGAAATTGTGGTTGGCAATTTCTGAGGCTCAACAGGCCTAATTTCAGCTGGATTCTGCATGGAAAAGACCCAAGAACTCTAGGGAAAGGGGGGATCATTCATTACATACTTAGACATAATTTTGGCTTTTTTTCGGTTTTTGTTCTTCTAGAGAGAGAAACTCTTATTCTTCTCTAGATCTAGTTTGATTTGATCTTCCATTGTTAGATTCTGAATTGGGTTTTGTTAATTTCTAATTTTGATTACTTAATTTGAATTCTCTAGTATAATTTTGTTGAGGTCTTGTGTTAGATTTATGTTTTCTTGTTATTTTCCATTTTCTATTCATCTTATGAACTTTATGGATGTTGAATTTATAATGATACATTGATGTTATCCATGATTAATAGTGTTGGTTGAGTGGTTTTCCATTGATAATTGTTAGTGGGTACTTTTAATTTCTAATTTATTTGCAATTTGATTATGTCTTTTATTAATGCATGCCATGTGTTTGACGAAATGTTTTCTTTGATTATGGAGTAGTTTTCTTTACTCTTGGCCTAGGCTAAGGGAATTGGATAAACTTGAGTCATTGGGTCTAATTGATTTGGTGATTTGAGAACCCTTAGTGGTCAAGTTGATACCCATTGACACTAATCCACTACTAAGTCAATTGGTAGTTAGATTGGGACTTATGAGTTGAGATTGATCAAGCCACTTAATGTACCTCAAGCTTAGGAGTAGAAATTACATACTTAAAGCTCTTGGAGGTAGACTTAGTGAGTTTGGTTCCTCATAATTGTCAAGATATGGTTATTAGACGAGGATGGTGACCCCAATTCCTATGCCTAGCCAAGAGTTCCTTTTATTATCCATATTTGGAAACCAAAAATTTCAATTGCATTAATTCTAGTTATAGTTACTTGCTTAGTTTTAGAGTAGAATTATATTGGATGTTCTCTTGTTAGTTTAAAATTGCTCATACCTTGCTTTAGTTACTTGATTTAGTTTCTTGCTTGTTAAGTCTAGTAGTTTAATTTCTTGATCATGACTCCCAACCCCGGAATTCTAACCAATGTTGATGCACATGTTTGCCCATTCCTTGTGAGACGACCCGAGGTTTGAATACTTCGGTTTACTTTTATTTGGGTTTGTACTTGTGACAACCAAATTTTTGATTGGGAGGATTGTTTGTTGGTGTAGAACTATACTTGCAATGAGATTTTATTGAGAAATTCTAGACCAACACGATAAATTCCTTCTATCATTGAGCAAGATAATTTGTCAAATCGAAATATAATTTATGAGGACTTGTCACTAGTGACGTAACTTCGCTTCTTTGTCGTGAACAAGTCATAATGCCATCTATCTCAGATAACTTAGATCAAGTACCATATAAAATCACGCTTCATTACCAATTGTGGTTAGTAGAGGGGCATTTCTAGATTGCTAATGCATTCATAGGAAACTACAATGGAAAATAAAATCTAAAAGAATTTCTAACCTCCTGCCATGCAAGCAAAAACTACAAATTATTGTATCTTTGCCCTAGTTATAGTGCGTGTTAGTATGGACGCTAATCAAGTTGGAATACCGACGAATTTTAATTAGTTGAATTTGTTTCACTTAAAAGGGTATTAATACAACCGTAATTTATGATTTACCCATCTTGTATCAAATTTGATTGTAATCTAATGAATTTTGTTTGGATAATGTTGCCAAAAATAACATTTAAATGAATAATTACTTATTCAAAAAAGGATTGACAAGAATGACTTATTCAACAGCTTACGATATACATTTGCGTTAAGCTACCCCCGTAAGTAATAAAACATAAATGTATGAAATACTTCATCTTGCTTGTTACAGTTGAATGCGGCTTAGAACAAACTGTTGTGAAACTCACTAAATGAAAAGTATATAGTTGGACAACGAAGTTTGATTCATTAGAAGGAAGACTGCGTTTAGAAGAATGTAATGTGTTAGCTCCAGCCAAAGTTCATCATTTGATAGATGGAAATAAAGACGCAGGTTACTGATGAATGCTTCTTGTTCCCAAGTTCGGGGTTCCCATGCATGCACGTAACGTCTCTGTTGTTGTCATCAAAGCTTCTTGTTTCGACGCCTCTGTTGGAGTCATGAAAGATTTTTGTTCCCAACTTAGGGGTCTCGATGCATGTGACGCCTCTACTGTACAGCGATATGCATCCAATTCTAACCTCTGGATTTCTACTGCCAATTCTTCGTGTGTAGGACGTGAACAATTTTTGAATCATACTCCCTCTGGCGAATCGATTCAGCATCACTAAACGTTGTTTCTAAGTCTTCAGCAGGGGCCTGCAGGTAAGAGAAACAACAATTTACGATAACTGCTAGTTGAGTGATTCTACAAATACCAATGGTGCATGTAATGATTTCGACATCATTTGATTAGTGGATTTCCCCAAATGAACAGCCAACAGCTCAAGTTAGTTTCCTCTACTGAATGTACGTATCATGCATGAAAGTTTCTTACTTTACAAAAGAAGGTAAACATTCGGTAGTAATGACATCTCTACAAAAGCTAAACACCATGTCCCTTTTTTGTAGGTGTTGATGTCTTTGAATCCCTTGCTCTTTGACATATGTCTCCATTCTCAGTTGCTCTCAATTTCGGGGGAGGCTAAGAGTTAATGTTCAACTTATGGGTGGCTCTTTCAGTTCAATGTCTTGAATGAACCAAGACGGGAGTCAGGAAAGCCCATACCATCTTGTCAGTGTGATAATCATTTGAACCTGACAGTTTGTCTTTGTATTTGTGTTCTGAGTTTGGATACTAGCAATTAAAATGTATCTTCTTGAGCAGTGTGTTATCACAGTTGCCTTTCTTGCCACCGGCAGAACACTGAAAAGAAGGGAGAAGGTAAGATAATAATTCAACCATGAAACAAGAATGGAGAGTTGAGAAAGAATGTTAGAAAGTAAAACTCACAACATCTAACTAACACGAAAACAAAAGAGGGAAATTAAGAAACATGCACACTCGTGAAACAACAAGTTAAATAATCTAACGGAATAGACAGTACTCTAAAATCCGATCAGTTACTTTTCAACAATTAGAATATACTGAATAAATGCAACTTCATTAGCCCATCAAAGTCAAAAACCAAACACACATATACAGCATGTGATTCTTAGAAATTGCTAAAGTAGGATAGCTAAAACAAGATATCTTGAAGATACATGTACCTTTCCAACCAAAATTTTCTTGTCATCTTTCGAAGATTTTCTCGTCCCCATGTGAAATTGGTTCACTTGAAATTGTGTAAATTTTTCATGAACCCTGACAGAAACATGGTTGTTCCTCAAATCCTTCGAAACTGTAGCCATCTTTAAGGAATAGTTCTGGTAGACCTCCACGCCACCACCTGGATTCTCATTATGTCGTACTTCAAGCTCAGGAAGAAATGGCCGTATCGCCGTTCCTGTTTACCTGCTCCACAATCGCGTCACCAATAGCACCTTCACGTACCGCTTAATTGACTTTAACACGTACCACCGACTTTTAACGAGTCTTGTAAACCTTGCTATTCTTCCACATCTGATCCATTAACCAAATGTGCGCACGCAGCTTCTGGTTATTCCCCCTCGTCTTCCTCCTCCTCAAGAAGTGGGAAATAAAGTCATTTATTTCATAAATTGTTTCCCTTTTGAATTTCTATGTAGTAACTCGTTGACACAAAGGCTAGATCATCACTCAAATCATTTTAAATTTGATGCATTCCTATTCTATTTTAATCAACAGCAATACTAAGTAACATTGTTGATATAAATTTAACAATGTAGTTGTTAATATTTAAATGACGACGTGTTGCCAACGTGATGAGGTAGCATGTATTTTGTTAAGAGAAATATTGGAAACAAGTATGGAATCCAATATCGTTGGAGGTACCACTCGGGGATGAAATAAAATTAAAATGGAGCAAGAAAGAAGATGATAGTGTTTGGTTGAACAAAGGTTGGTACAGAGTTGTGGAGTTATTAGGATTAAAGCATGAGTATTTTGTGGCATTTAAGTATAATGGTGAATCTAAATTTAAATTCATGGAGATTCGTTTGAGTGCTTTGGAGATTGATTATTCAAGTTTGAGAAATTTCTATAATGATGACCCCATATGAATAGGAAACTTATTTCCCACACAATCGTGATCGTCATGGAAACTTCTCAAACTCGAATAATCAATCTCCAAATCACTCGAATGGATCATCACGAATTTAAATTTAGATTCACCGATACACATAAAAACAACGAAATAACCATGCTTTAACACCAATATCTCAACAACTTCGTAATGACCTTCATTCAAACAACCACTAACATCTTCTTTCTTGCTCTATTTTACTTTTATTACATCCCCAGCTGGTATGCCTGACGATATTCAAGTTTTCAAAGTCCCTTTCGATATTTCTTTTACGAAAATTGATGCCACCTATTGTATTCGGCAACACGTACTCAATTAATTATTAACAATAGACAAAGAAAAATGAGAAGCCTGTTAGTATTTTGTATTCTCTTGACATCGTTTTAACATTATATTTTCAACAGGAATGAATCAAATTGAAATGGATTCTGAGTGACTATTCTGTCTTTTGTCAACATACTATTAAACAAAATTTCGTATGAAAAAAATTATTAAACTTGATAACAATTTCATACACAACAACAATTAGAAATATTACGAACCGATTCACGATGAGGAGGAGGAGGAGGGAAGAACGAACTGCATCACGAGTTTTGGAGATGCTACTCTATTTTAACTTGCTCTTTAATGCTACTCCAATTTTGAATTCCAGACTTTTTTTTATCAAAAATACATTTTTAAAACCAGTTTTTAGAAATCTAATTTTCAAACCATAAATTTTTTTAAAAATGATATTAATACTAAAGTCTATTTAAACTATATAGGTTCATGACAACTAGGATTTTATTCTTTATAAATCTAATGACAATAGGTAATGTATATAATATTTAATTATTCTCAAACTATCAAAAGAATACCACTGAAAAATCTCTAAAACGCAACAACTACAGAATATAAAAAAATACCAACAAAATCATCAAACAACCACCACATTGGAGGAAATATATCCGTAAATATCAAAATATGTCTTCGTTTATTTTGAGAAAAATCTTTCAATGGAAGTATTAAACCAAATGTCACTACTAACCATACCTATTCATCATCAAGATTAACAATTGATGTTGCCATAGAACAAGCACCATTATTAGAGGAAAATATACCTGTCAAGGAAAACAAGTTAATTCTCAAATCTATATTCAACAACTTTTAATTGGTAACTAATACCTAAATTCTAAACTAGCAAGATGACAAAAATAAAAATAAAAAAAATTGAGAAGAAATATTACTCCAACTACTTTGGTAGACTCAAATGTAATCCGAATTTAGTCAAACGAACAAACTAACAAAGATCCAAAGCCAAGGAACACAAACAATGCATCACTTATTTCGGAGAAACAAAGTCAATAAAAAAAAGTTAGATAAGATTCATAAGAAAGAAGTAAAATACGCGCAATGCTTAAATAAGCCAACATCTTCATTAACTTTAAGGTCTTAATTCTTTTCATGACAGACCCTCCAATACTTCATTAACCTTCAAATAAAAGTTCCCTTAAATTTGAAATTTCTTGCAGGGTAATTTCAAAATATATTTGTCTTAGTTATGCTAAAATAGAAAGCACCTAACAAGAGACCATTTGGTCAATAAGAAAAGCCCAGAAAATTTGCATGCTCTTTATGAAATGTTCATAAATTCAATGATACTTTCCAAAATTCAATTGACATAAAATTATAATATGAAGTATCATTTAGTTCTCTTTAAGTACACAAATTCTTTGACTAGGTTTCATGAAGACATTTAGAAGCATTTAAAATTATCATCATGCCAAAACAGGAACACATATATATAATTCACAAAGTTCCACACAAATTTTGGAACTTTTCTATACATACTTGGTATACATTCAACATTTTAATCGATCAAAATTCACAATTTACTACCGTCATTTCATATACTATTAAATATTAGCATTCAAGTAAGAAATATGATCTCCAATTGGGGGAATAAAAGATAACGGAAAAGCCAGAAAGTTTTAATAGGAGATAAAATAAAGGTAATTATCAACTTATTAAGTAACTATCAGCACCAATCAAATATGTATGACATTATTTACCAGCACTAACCCACTTGTTAAGTAACTATCAACTAATTGTAAGGCAATTATCAACTGATTAAAAAAAAATTAAAACTGAAAGAAACACAAACTTCATGGTCACTCACATCACCAATTCATACATACGAACTGAATTGTCTTTGCACGAGCAGAACAATATTGGTTATGCATCTGCATCAGTCATTCCATACAGTCCAAGAACAGTCTATAATAAAAATAATTATATAAAATAAATTAATAATATGAATTGGACAAATCAATAACCTCTTTCATAACCAAAATTAAAATATCAGAATGTCCAAATATTGGTGGTTTATCTTACATTTTTTTCAGTGTGAGTGTATGCCACCTATACTAGTCCCGCCTCAGTGCACACCCGAATGGTAATCGCCGTCATCAACAATCAAGATTTCATCCGAAGGTGTTTCACATCCGTCGGAATGCGTATCTCTTAGCCATTGTTAACCTAATTTCAAAATCAATCAAACAATAAATCACAACGAAACACACCGAGTTTCAATTCAATAATACACAAATTCCCACATCTGAATCGGAGAAGATAGGCCCAAGGACTTACGAGGCAAACCAGAACGCATGATAGAAAAGATGGAGTCGATGATCCTAATTCTGATTATCTTCAATTGGGGTTAGGGTTTTTTTTATTTTTTATCGATGCCTGAAACCTTCTAGACTCACCTATTTTGTTTTTTTGGTCTTGCAATAAGGCAAAAGAATCCTACCCGAACCAAAACCCTAGCCCACCCAACCCAATCCCCAATTCATTGTCTTGTCACAATTAACACGCCCCACAAACCTGTTTGTTTCCATGGCTGTCGCCACTCAACCATCGCAGTAGATTACAATTGACACTGTAGAGTATCCATATTGGTTCATAAAGTAATAAGACCAGCTGTTAAAGAAAGGCCTCCTAACAGCTAACATGATCCAATAACAACAACCTGGCCCATACTACAAACAACTCACATCCTGGCCTAATGACTTCTCAGCTAGCCGTTCCTCTAGTTAGCTGGCTTACTTTTCCAGCACAGCTCCATAAAAGGACATGAACAACCCATACTCCCCTATAAACCCCCTAACGGGGGACAACCGCAGCATCAGGTCAACTCATATGGTGCGCTAAATATTTGAGGAATCACATTACATAAATCAGTCTCAATCAGTACCCTATGTTTATTTAATTTTTAAATCCAATGGACACTACAACCAGATCATTAGAGTTCCAGAAAAGTGGTCTGGATCTTTAGAAAACTTTCCTATAATATATAATTCTCCTTTTGACGTCATGGATGTCATTTGGGTTGTAGTGCTTTTACTGACATGGCCATTTACATCCATATATTATTAATCGGTTGGATATATATATATATTGTTGCGTGCTTATAATGTAAGCTAAGCATGTTTTAGTTAATTTTTTTTATATAAAATGATGCTCATAAATTGATGATTTATATATAGTTTTCACCTTTTGTTAAATCAACAGAATATTACTGAATTATAATTGTCTCGTTTTAATTGTGTGTATGTTATTAATTTGGTATAAAATTAATTGATTACCCTTTTAGGATATAAGGATTATTATATATATGTCACTTATTCGAATATTAATCTATCCAAAAGAAGATTTAAATTTGGCCAAGTTATGTGTACATATTAATATTTGAGTAATAGAAAATAATGTTCATTATTTATGCGAACAGTAATCAACCAAAAGAAAGTTTATTGCTTGGCCAAATAATAAGTATTACACACTTTTGTTTATTTTCTATTAATTATGCGGTCAATAATCGGCCCAAAGGAAGGTTATTGTTTGGCAAATTAATAGAAAATATATGCGGTAATAAATAGGTTGCGAAATTTAAGTTTCTATGTGCGCATTCAGTCGGTCCAAAGAAAAGCTTAATGCGTGACATGAATTTTGACAATATTTGATTACTATAATGAGAGTATCACTTACAGTTAATTTTTCTATCCAAAGATTGACAATTAATGTTGTTCTAGATATCTCAATATGGATTTTTTCCCCATTATTTAACTAATATTTACTGCATGTTCTTTTTGTTCTAATTCAGAAACTATGGCTTCAGCTACTAATGTTTCTGTCCAAATTAGTAGTATTTCTATGCTGAATAGTTCAAACTTTAAAGTTTGGAAGGATATTGTGGAGATTGTCCTCGGTTGTATGGATTTGGATATAGCTCTTCGAGAGGAGAAACCTACTTCCACTCCAAAAAATCTCAATAAGATTAAAATAGAGAAGTGGGAGAAATCCAATCGAATGAGCATTATGATCATGAAACGCTCAATTCTTGAGGTGTTTTGGGGCTCAATTACTGAGGATAAAGAAGCCAAACAATTCCAAAAAGATGTTGAAAAATTCTTTGCTAAGAATGAAAAGACATATGCAAGTAGCCTTTTAAGCAAACTTATCTCCATGAGATATAAAGATAAAGGGAACATAAGAGAGTACATTATGAAAATGTCTCATCTTACTTCTAAATTGAAAGCACTAAAGTTAGAGTTGTCTGAAGATTTACTCGTGCATTTTATTTTGATCTCCCTTCCTGCACACTTTTGGGAATTCAAAGTGAGTTATAATACTCTGAAAGACACTTGGTCCCTAAATGAGCTTATATTTCACTGTGTGCAAGAAGAAGAGAGGTTGCAGCAAGATAAGACTGAAAGTGCTCACATAGTTTTATTTTCTCAGTATAAAAGAAAGCGTGATACTACTGCGGATACACCTTCTAAGCAGAAAAAGGCTAAGAAACAAGATCAAGCTTCAACCTGTTTCTTCTGTAAGAAGGTGGAACACATGAAGAAGGATTGTACCAAATATGCCACTTGGCGTGTAAAGAAGGGTATGATTCTTACTTTCGTTTGTTCTGAGGCTAGTTTAAGTTATGCACCTATTAATACTTGGTGGGTAGATTCTGGTGCTACTACTCATGTAAATGTTAATATGCAGGGTTGCCTGTGGAGCCGACCACCAAGTGATGCCGAAAGATACATCTATGTGGCAGATGGCAATATAGTTGCAGTCGAAGCTATAGGAACCTTTAGATTATGTTTCACTGGTGGATTTTACTTGGATTTATTTGAGACATTTTATGTACCGCCATTTAGATGGAATTTAGTTTCTATTTTTCATTTGGATAAATTAGGTTATTTTTGTTCGTTCAGAAATAATAAAATCAGTCTATTTTATAATTCGAATAATATTTGCTCTAGTTGGTTGATGGATAATCTATATAGGCTTGATTTGAATTCCTATAATAATAAAATACTGCAAACAGGTACAAAATGAAAACTAAATGAGAATTCGGCATCATTATAGCACAAGCGCCTAGGTCACATCTCTAAATAGAGAATTTAGAGTCTCATGTTAGATGGAATTTTTAGACCCCTAAATTTGGCGGACTTTGAAGTCTGCATTGAGTGCATAAAGGGAAAAAGGACAAACGAAAGGAAATTAGGTGTGGAAAGAGCTAAAGATGTCTTAGATCTGATACATACCGATATATGTGGCCCATTCTCTAATGTCTCTTAGAATGGACAACAGTATTTTATTACGTTCATAGATGATTACTCTCGTTACGGGTATCTATATTTAATTCATGAAAAGTTCCAAGCCTTGGATGTTTTCAAGTCTTTCAAAGCTGAAGTTGAACTTCAACTTGAGAAGAAAATTAAAGTTGTCAAATGGTGGTGAATATGACGGTAGATATGATGGTTCAGGTGAGCAACATCCCAGGCCTTTTGCACCTTTTCTAGAGAAGAGCAGTATTGTTCCGTAATACACCATGCCAGGCAAACCTAGCATGAATGGTGTTGCAGAGAGAAGGAACCAAACTCTTAAGGACATGGTGAGAAGTATGATTAGTCATTCTTTCTTACCTAAATCACTCTGGAGAGAAGCCTTAAAGACCGCAGTGTACATCTTTAATAGGCTGCCAAGCAAAGCAGTCAAGAAAACCCCTTATGAAATTTGGACTGGAAAAAGACCCAGTATAAAGCATTTGCATATTTGGGGATGTCCAGCCGAAGCGTGACCTTATAGGTCGCATGAAAGAAAATTGGACTCAAGAACAATTAGTTGCTACTTTGTTGGTTACGCTGAGCGTTCACGTGGGTACAAGTTTTACAATTCTGCATCAAGGTCTATTTTTGAAACGAAAAATATGAGATTTCTTGAGGATGTTGAGTTTGGGGGAAAGAAAATATTTGAAATATTGCTTTTGATGAGGATTCTGTAACTAATAATGATCAGGTCTTTGAAATTATTATTGTTCAAGATACAGTTATAGTACAAGAGCACAATAAGAATCCTACTGTAGATTCAATTACGATATAAGAGAACAATGAGAATATTATTGTTGCTCAAGATACTTCTGCAGTACAGAAAAATAATGAGAATCCTTCTCAACCCCAACCCATACAGGAAGCTCAACAACCTCAAGAAGTACCATTAAGGAGATCCAACAGAAAAAGTTAAAGAAATCCATCTATGGTCTCAAACAAGCTTTCCGTCAATGGTATCACAAGTTTCATCAAGTCATTACCTCATATGGTTTTGAGGTAAATATTATAGATGAATGTGTATACCGAAAGTTCAGTGGGAGTAAATACATCCTTTTTGGTCTTATATGTTGATGATGTTATACTTGCCAGTAACGATATAGGCTTGTTGCATGAAACTAAGAAATTTCTATCGAACAAATTCGAAATAAAAGATCTTGGTGATGCCTCTTTTGTATTAGAAATCGAGATACTAAGAGATTGCTCTCAAGGTATTCTTGGATTATCACAAAAGAACTATATCGAAAAGATTTTAAGTAAATATGGCATAAAAAGTTGTAGACCAATGGTCCCACCTGTAGCTAAAAGATACAAGTTCAAGTCTCAAACAATGACCGAAAATGATCTTGAGAGGACAGCAATGCATGATAAACCTTATGCATCAGCACTAGGGAGTTTAATGTATGGTCAAGTCTACACACATCTCAATATATCATTCATAGTGGGAGTATTTGGTAGATACTTAAGCAATCCTGGCATGGATCATTGTATAGCTGTTAAATGCGTAATGCGTTATCTAAAGAGAACAAAGGATTACATGCTTACTTATCGGAGATCAGAAAATTTGGAGATCATTAGGTACTCTTCTGATTTCAAGGCATATGGTTGCGAAACTTTGCCACTGAGTTTCATATAGTAGATGACGTTGAAAGGCTATTAAAGATATTTTGTGACAATAAGTCAACAGTACTATACTCCAACAACAATAAGAGCTTGACAAAATCGAAGCATATAGACATTAAGTTCTTAGTTATTAAGGAGAAAGTTCAAGAAAAATAGATTTTCATAGAACATATAGGAACAAAATATATGCTAGCAGACCCATTAACCAAGGGATTGATCCCTAAAGTCTTTCATGAGCACACTGCTTGAATGGGTGTTAATATTTATGATGCCTTGGTTTCATGGGAGTTTATTTTATGCTATATGTCCTGTGACAGATATTGAATTATCTTTCTGCAGAATTAAGTTGATGGTTTAATTCATGTTATGTGAAATGTTTATTTTGTAATATTTGTTTTGTGTTTGATCTCAATAAAGCTTTAAAGTTGGACCAGCTGAAAATATACATGCATGAGATCACTTGGCATGTAATTTCCATATTACTTATCCAAATTTGATCTGTGTCGTTAAATATATTAGTATGGTGATCATCGTGGTTTAGTCATGACACTAATGTGATAAAAGCTGCGGTAATTCCATATCTAATATATGAGACGGACCATATTGTTAAAGTAATAAGGGAAATAATATGCGTGCATAAAGTTTATAAGATGTGATTATCTCAAGAAAGAATATATGTATAGTCCAAGTGGGAGATTGTTAGGAAATTATTTAATTTTCTAATTTATTTGTGGGTAATACATATACTGTAACACCCTAATATTCAAATATTTATGCTCGAGTCATAAGTCAATGATATTACGGTGGTATGACTCTCAGGTGGATTTTTAATACATAATTATAAGTATAATTGAAAGGAGTATTAATCAAGAAGCCTGAAAAGAGTAAAAATAAAATTGCAAAGTCGTATCACTCACACATCGATAACTAAAAGATAAAGCATGAAGTCGAAAGCGATATAAGGATAAAGTCATAAAGGGGAATAAGAGAAGGACAATATATAGATATATAACATAAATAAATAGCCACTAGTCGCGACCCGTGAAGTTTAGGCCGGCTAGGATACAATATGAAAGTAGTTGACAATAGTATTTCCTAATCTCTCCCAAAAGAAACATAAGAGCCTCTATAGGCAAGTTCAAAAGAGTTCAATACATAATATAAGCTTTTCAAAATAAAGGTGGAGAGATTCTAAGCAAAATATAAAGTAGAGAATATAAAGATCTTCGCCGTCTCTCAGATGAATCACATCTCACTTCTGAGCACCTGGACCTGTATTTGAAAAACAAGAGATATATACGGAATGAGAACCCCCGACCCATGGTTCCCAATACGGTAAAAGTGCCAAATAAATACAATGCATTGTAATAAAAACTCACTAAGCATCTTAAACTTCCTTTCACCAAATATCCATCCTTTGTTCTCGTTAATCCATGAATGGGCAACTGTCATAAGGGAATGCTAAATCTGATTTATGTTTCTCATGCTTCCCAACTTTCTAACTCTTCGACAATTCACAATCAGAATTATAAACGAAACCATCCCTAGCTATTTTGTTTCAGCAATTCTATATCATTACCTCATATCCTCACCTGGAGCAAGTGAAATCACTTCACTGCATCTACCTAGGGAGCCCAAATTATCTAATTTAATAATCATCATCATTATTCAATCACATCATCAACTCATCTCATCAAGAACAACCCCCAGCGTCAACCGACACCAGCATGAGGGACCTCTCAGTTGTACAAACACAAGCAATACAGGCAAGTAATACACAATGAGGTACAAGTAGAACAAGTAGCACATAATCAGGTAACATAGCATATATGATATAGCAATTCAAAACAAATAGGAAAGCCCAAACAATTCAAACATATGCAAATGATGTATGCCTACCCTATAGCCGATGAGTCTCATCTGTCGGTTATAAAGCAAACCCGACAAGTCCTGGTAGCTAACCGTGGACAGAACACCAAACACGGAGCAAGTGGGACAATGTCGCAACCCTTGCATCTTACCTGCGTACCTGGAGCAGGGGACAACTTCACCACTACCTCTTACCCAGGCGATGTTATAGATCTCGACCCGGAGCAAGTGGCGACAGAACACAGCCCTTGCATCTTACCCGAAGCCTCGAACTCTTCCAGACCAAGTGGATAACACCCTGCATCTTACCCGGTTTATTGACTCTTACCCGGAGCAACTGGATAACACCACTGCATCTTACCCAAAGTCACATTCAGAAGCACATTTTTGTTATCATTACAATTCATTTCCATACATCAATTCATTCACAATTCTTACCTGGTGTCCTTGCCTCTTACCCGGAGCAAGTGGATGACACCACTGTGTCTTACCCAGAGGCATATCACAATCAAATTCAAGTTCATTTTCATTATTATTCCAATTCCTTCATAATCATTAATTCATTAATTCATTTCCCATACATTCTCATCATCTCTACACTTCTTAATCATATACCCAGAGTGAGTGGTTATTTCCACCGCCTCTTACTCGACACCTCTATCTCATTCAATCATATGCATATACATACTCCACCATAAATCAATATTTATCACGGCCATCCGGCTCACAACATAATACACAACTAGCCATAAATCACTAACCAACACAGCCTTTCGGCTCATGGCATACGCAGCACTCCCACCATCATACTTAGCAACTCATACAATCATCATTAATCATCATTCATCATTGATTCTCACTTTATTTTATCCACAAGTTATCACATGTCCTAACTTCTTTTCATTACTAGGATACTATAAAGATTTAGGACTTAAAGGATGAAAATGGAGGCTTAGAAGTCTAAAATTCTGCTTTAAAACTCAAAAATCAACTTTTGCTGAAAACGGGGTCACGCATGCGCATCGCCCACGCGCGCGCGTGGAAAGCGGAAAAAGGAAGTGACGCATAAGCATCGTCCATGCGCACACGTGGGAAGGTGGAAAAGTAGAGTGACGCGTGCGCGTCAGCCACGCGTGCGCGTCAGCCACGCGTGGGTGCGTTTTGTGCTCCTCGCACAAAACCAGCACAGTACCAGCACAACTCTCTGGATTCTCTACTGGGTACCTGCATCAATATAGCGATGCGTATGCGTCGGCTAGGCGCACACATGACAGAGTAAAAATCGTGAGTGACGCATGGACATCGGCCATGCATGCGCGTGGAAGTACGTTTTACCAAAAATTTTACTAAGTTAAAAAGCTGCAAGATTACATTTTCAAACCCCAAACTTCTGATACACATAACTTCTTCTACAAAATTTCTTTTTAACCATTTCGGAACCGTTAGAAAGATCGTTGAGTGAACTTTGATAAAAATTCAATTTTGAAGAATTCCTAACTCCAAGGACCGAGTTACGGACCGCCGAAATTGGTCAAAAATCAGTTTTTACCCAAAAATAAAAATTACCAATTTTTCCAATGTTCACAAGCAAAATTAATTTTCACTCATCCAATTGACCACAACCCAACCAAATTCACATAATTACACTCAACCAAAACCAAACCAAACCTACCTCATCTACACAATTTCACCCAAAACTATCAAATTTCACACCTCAATTCCTCAAACCTTATTATTCAATAATCAAACCAATTATTCACACATTCAATATCTAAAATCCATCCAATCTCTTATATTATCATACAATACACACATCAACTTACCTTCCTTACCTCTTTCCAGCCTCTGGCACAAGATTCACGGCCTCCGGCCCAAATTCTCAATTTAAATGCATATTCCACAAACCAATATTCATTATCCAATTCATAAAATTCTCAACATACCAATCATACAAATTCACACAATTCTCAACCCAATCATTAATTTACATTACATATCAACTATGCATATTAGTACCAACCATTTACACAATCCAAACTTAATCCTAAGGGCATCTAGCCTAGGAATTCTCATCACACCACACGGTACTTAAATAAAACTTAAACCGTACCTCTTGTAGCCAAAATAATTGAGCTTCTTCTTGAAAGTCTCTACCAACCTTTAGCTCCAAGCCTCACCAAGGCCCCACAAGCAATATCAATCTTCCAATTGTGCACTAAAATCACCCAATACTCTAACATAATCAATTTTCACACTTATAATCAACCTAGGATTTATGAATATGATAAATCACAAGGGTTAGAGAGCTTCTTACCTTAACCCACTGAAGTTTGTGATGAATATCACCCATGACTCATACTAGAGAACTCCTAAATAACCAAAATCATAAAATTACTCAACACCCATAACCAAACTCCAATTTAAGGGGGAAACGAAAATTGGGTAGAGGACAGTATATTACTCACCACAAAACTTAGATATAATGGTAGAGGACAAGAAGAGCGACGCGTGGCCGTAAACAGCTTGTCAATCGGAGTTCCGGATCAAAAGTTATGGTGATTTGAAGTTTGATGGAGTTAGGATTTTCTCTCTTCTTCCTCTCTTCTCCATAGCTGCGCCCCACACCCTTTCTTTAGGGTAAATGAGCTGAAATGCTCATAACTAATGTTTATATATGTTGGGTCTTGGGCCCACTTGGGCCCGGTTCACTTGGTTTAGCCCATTGGCCCAATTTTGGGCCAAAACCTTCAAGATTAGAGTTTTAAATCGTATTTTAAATATTTCTATCTTCCCAAATTATAAATTTTTATTTCTTAAAATTATTCACTTCTAATTAATTTTCTCAGCCACAGTACCGAACAGATCGCAGCTGGTACTGCCGATCAAATTTTCAGTGCGCATTTTTATTCAGAAAACTATGTTTTCCGACTCAGAAAAATTCACTGAGTCCAAATACCATATTTAAATTATCAAATTCCGATTGCTAAATTTTATAACCATATTTGTTCCTATTTTATTTATTATTTAATTAATTACGGTTTGACCAGATTTTACATTCTACCCACCTGAATAGGAATTTTGCCCACAAAATTCAAATTCAGTTGCCTGGAAATAGGTGAGGGTAGTCTATACCCATTTCCAACTCAAGTTCTCGGGTGTGCTCCTCAACACCGGTTTGACTCCATGCCACTTTGACTAATGAAACCTCTTTTTCATGCAACTGTTTAATGCTCGTGTCACCAATTCTAACCGGATTCACCGGAAGCGTCGAATCTTCCTTAAACTGAACCGATTCAGGTTCTAACATCTGGCTAGCATCAGGAGTATACTTCCTAAGCTGTGACACGTGAAATACGTCGTGCAGATTTGAAGGATGTGGTGGTAGAACCATCCGATACGCACCCTGTTGTCTTGTCACGTGGTTTCATATCGCGAAAATTTAGGCAAGAGCTAACTCTCTTGACGAGGTCATTCTAGAAATCCTAGTCTTTAATTTAGATTAGGTGTTACTGTATTTAGATTAGAATTAAATTTGATAACAACTTTGAAATCTGCTATTGCACCCATAAAAATTCAGAAAATAGCAGACATTTCTATTTTTTGTAAAATCTATAGTAAATTCGATTCTAATTCCTTGCTTCTAGATTTTTGGTGAAGATATACTCAAAATCCCTAACTTTCAGAACAAACAAATTTCAGGTTCATATCACTTCATTTGATTAATTAATTATCAATTGAAAGTCATGCCCTGTTTTCATAAATCAGTTCAGAGTTTCCACCAAGCAACCCAACTTCCAAGTGACTTAATTAAGTCTACAAAATAGATATGGACATGAAACTTGTTCTCAATTAAAGTAGACTTACAGACCTTCAAAATCCCTTTTGTAGCAACTAAAAATGTCAAATAAAATAAAAGTTCTAGTGGCTGGAAGTTGATACTGCAGAACCAAAAAATCAGAAAATTCTGCAACAATCACTAAGTTTCAAAAATTGATATCTTCGAAACCACTTGGCCAAATTCCTTGAAATTTTTATGGAGAAATCTTGACTTCTTGAAGTTTGGTAGAAAAATAATTTTGGATGGAAAATTATTTCTAGATTGCTCCCATGTTTTATTTTAAGTTGCTGTCAAATATGCAGAAAATTCTGCATTAAGCAATTTAACAACCCTTCATACCAAATTTTATATTTAAACCTGAAATTCCTCAAAAACCAAAATTTTAAATTTCTTTTCATTAATCAAGGTTGCCAAAATGATTAGCATTTCAATTTAATGGTTTTCAAAATCGTTTTTCAAAACCAATCATTATAAATCTCAATCTAAATCCAAGGTCACCATGACCAAATATCATAGTACTCATCCTGCAAATACGATGACTTGCACTCACTCATCATCTAAATCCAATTACGTATCAACAATCATTTTTTCATCCATTTCAGAACCATCAAAGCTCATAGCCATAGTTTATCTCAATTATCTAGAATCATTATCTGCATTAGTTCACTAACCTTTTAAGTACTCAAAGCATAAAGCATTTCTAATCATACCCTACTATTCCTCATTATTACCATACTATGTTAATGCTCCAATAAACTTCCGCTGCATCACTCTGATTTTCATCCACTAAGAATCCAATGGTAACTTAGGTCCCTAGCGTATCTCTATGTTTAACTCAAAATTTCCTCAAAATTTTCAATTTTCATGAACACCTTATCTAGGACCTCACTCAACAAATATCAAAATCTCTCACTCCACTTATTCTTCCTTAAGTGTAACTCCATAGCCCTACATACTAAGCATCCGATGAATCCCATTTATCATAACTACTTGCATATGCCAACAAATATCAAACTCAGCCAAGTCCAAGCCCAATTCATACTCTACTTACCTTAACACTTAACAATTCGCCATCTACCCAATGTTATTCCAATTCACATCCTAACCATTCAAGACTTATAAAATAAGTTTTCTGATAATTAGTCATTTCTCAATTCCTGCACAAGTGTTCAATTTCACAAACTTTTATTCCAATTCAAATCCAAACTATAGCAAAACCTATTCACAAGCCTCCTATACTCTAAATCCTCAAGATCCTAAATTCAAACCTAATTAAACAAATCATTCAATCAACTATTCGCCTCCACGTATTTCACTCAACCATCTAAAACCGACACATTAATATCACATATATCACTGCCAAGATTCCTGTCTCGGCGTTCCCTTATCGGTTCGTTCTAGGAAATTCCTCCCCGAGTACCTTGCTCATGTCCATGAGACACCATTCGTGCCCTGTCCACACAAAACAAGTGATATCAAGGTGATCAGTCTCAATATCTCAAGTTAAGTGCTTCAAATTACCAAAGGTACACTCATGAACTTCATGCTAGACGTATCAATCGGATACCCTAACTAGCACAGGCACAGACTCAGAGTATGCATTGAAGTATAAGCAGTTCCATCCCTCAGGCTCATGAGGATAAACTACTCTGATACCATAATGTAACACCCTAATATTCAAATCCTTATGCTCGAGTCATAAGTCAATGATATTATAGTGGTATGACTCTCAGGTGGATTTTTAATACATAATTATAAGTATAATTAAAAGGAGTATTAATCGAGAAGCCCAAAAAGAGTAAAGATAAAATCGCGAAGTCGTATCACTCACGCATCAAGAACTAAAAGATAAAGCATGAAGTCAAAAGCGATATAAGGATAAAGTCATAAAGGGGAATAAGAGAAGGACAATATATAAATATATAACATAAGTAAATAGCCACTAGTCGCGACCCGCGAAGTTTAGGCTGGCTAGGGTACAACATGAAAGTAGTTGACAATAGTATTTCCTAATCTCTCCCAAAAGAAACATAAGAGCCTCTATAGGCAAGTTCAAAAGAGTTCAATACATAATATAAGCTTTTCAAAATAAAGGTGGAGAGATTCTAAGCAAAATATAAAGTAGAGAATATAAAGATCTTTGCCGTCTCTCAGATGAACCACAGCTCACTTCTGAGCACTTGGACCTGTATTTGAAAAACAAGAGATATATACGGAATGAGAACCCCTGACTCATGGGTTCCCAGTACGGTAAAAGTGCCAAATAAATACAATGCATTGTAATAAAACCTCACTAAGCATCCTAAAGTTCCTTTCACCAAATATCCATCCTATGTTCTCACTAATCCATGAATGGGCAACTGTCATAAGGGAATGCTAAATCTGATTCATGTTCTTCATACTTGCCAACTTTCTAACTCTTCGAAAATTCATAATCAGAATTATAAATGAAACCATCCACATCTATTCTGTCTCAGCAATTCTATATCATTACTTCATATTCTCACCTGGAGCAAGTGAATTCACTCCACTGCGTCTACCCAGGGAACTCAAATTACCTCATTCGATAATCATCATCATTATTCAATCATATCATCAACTCATTTCATCAAGAACAACCCTCAGCATCAACCGACACCAACATGAGGGATCTCTCAGTTGTACAAACATAAGCAATACAGGAAAGTAATACACAATGAGGCACAAGTAGAACAAGTAGCACATAATCAAGTAACATAGCATATATGATATAGCAATCCAAAATAAATATGCAAACCCAAACAATTCAAACATTTGCAAATGATGTGTGTCTGTCCTATGGCTGATGATATCATCTGTCGGTTATCAAGCCAACCTGACGTGTTCGGTAGCTAACCTGGGCACAGTCTCTATGTTGCGCATTTACATCATTAGAAGGAATGCGTGCCTTGTCACCATTAGAGGGTATATGTGCCATATCACCATTAGAGGATATATGTGCCCTGTCACCATTAGAGGGTATCGGTGCCCTGTCACCCTTACAACTAGAGAGAAAACACAAGCATACTCACATTCAATATTTTCTATTATTATTCGTTTACCGCATTCATTCATAATCACTCTTCATTATTACCAGTTCTCAAACAATGACCCAGAGCAAGCGGGACGAACCACGACCCTTGCTACTACCCAGGTATCACAGACATACATTCATTCAAAACTCCATAATTAAACTCATTTATCATAATTCTCCTTCCCCATCTCATACCCGGACCAAGTGGACAACGCCACTGCCTACTACTTGGGGTCACATTTATTTTCAAATCATCGTTTCTGCACTTCCACAATCACAATTCATTACTCCAAGTCTTTCTTCATCAACAAGTTATCACATTTCCTAGCTTCTTATCATTACTAGGCATACTATAGAGATTTAGGACTTAAAGGATGAAAATGGAGGCTTAGAAGTCTGAAATTCGGCTTTAAGAACTCAAAAATCAATTTTTGCTGAAAACGGGGTCACGCGTGTGCGTCGTTTATGCGCACGCATAGAAAGCGGAGAAAAGCGGGTTAAGCGTCGCCCATGCGCACGTGTGGAAAGTAGAAAGGTAGGGTAACGCGTGCGCGTCAGCCACGCGGACGCGTGGATGCATTTTGTGCTCCTCGCACAAAACCAGCACGCTACCATAACAACTCTCTAAAATTTATACCACGCACCTGCATCAATACAGTGACGTGTACGCATCGGCCAGGCGCATGCGTGAAAGAGTAAAAATCATGAGTGACGCATGCGCGTCTGACGGGTGGATGAATGCCGGTTAAGAAATTCTAGTAAAAACTGCATTGTGAGTACAGTCTCAACCGATGAAATTCCCACTGTCAATTTAGAAGATGCCAAAATTTAAGAACAATTAACTGGGAGTAGAATTCTCAGGTCGTTTTCCAAAGAGTTGATACAGAGGTGTAAATTATTGATCAGGAATTTTTCGAGAAATTGTAGAATTGGAGATGGAAAAATAAATGGTAATCAAGTAACGCAACAAATAATAACAAAAGATATTAGATATTGAAATAAAAAGCCTTTGCTAGGAGAAGATTAATCGGAGTTTCTATCCTTGTTGAATCCCCCAAGTATAATAGTAAAAGGTTGTTGCTTTCACTTAGTTATCCTCTAACTAATAAAGGAAAGTCAAGTAAATGATACTAACCCTGATTCATACATCCTAACCACTTCACAGGGAAGGATTAGAGTTAGTGAAAATTGAGTTAGACAGCAAATTCCAATTACAGATTAATACTTGAGTATTCCAACTCAAGGTTTTCCTATTAATCAACTCCAAAGCCAAGTTGGGAGCTCTACTCCATTAACATGAATGCCATTTTCACAAACATGTAAAGGGAGTAGATAAGAGACATGGTAATTAAAATTAAATTAATGAAAAACAATTTGAAGCTGATAATTAGTTGAAGGAAATCAAAAGGAAATATAATTAAATGTAAAAATTGTTCAATGCATTAATAAATTTCGAAATCAACAATATCCATATATGACCATTATCAAATTAAATGGAAAACAAAAGAGTAGAGTAATAGAAAAGCAAACTATAGTGATGGAGACTTAATCGAAGGTAGTAACTCTCTCAATGTCCAATCCAAAAGCATAAAACTCAAAATCTAAGAATGTGAAGAACCCTAGAAGAAGTAGTATTTTCACTCTAGAATTCCAAAACTAAAACAAAAACTCTAGTGAAAGTGAATGTGTCCAAAAATGTTTTGAGTCTAGCTTGCCCCCTGCCTCTAGTCTGTGTTTCTGGGCCAAAAACTAGGTCCAAAATCAGCCCAAAATCGCCCCCTGCGAGTTCTGATTAATGCAGCACGTCACTCTGCACGCGTACGCATCGATGGTCTTTTGCTCTTGTCATACGTACGCGTTGCTGTGAAATGATCCAAGTCACACGCACGCGTAAGCCATTCGTGCGCGTCAATCCTCGCTGGTCAGCTCCTTAGTTTCTTGTGTTCCTTCTATTTTTGCAAGCTTCCTCTCTATCCTCTAAGCCATTCTTGCCCTATATAGCCTGAAAACACTTAACACACAAATCACGACATCGAATGGTATAAAAGGGGAATTAAAAGTTGACAATTTAAAAGCTTAGGAAGCAAGTTTTCAATAATAACACAAAATTGGGAAGAAAGTGAAAAATATGCAAATTCAATGGATAAGTGTGAGATTATTTGACACAAACCACTCAATTTAGTCCAAAATACATCACAAAATAATGGTGCATCAGCGTCGAAGTACGTTTTACCAAAATTTTTTTGCTAAGTTTAAAATGCTGCAGGATTACATTTTCAAACCTCAAACTTCCGCCACACATAACTTCTGCTACAAAATTTCTTTTTCAACCATTTCTGAACCGTTGAAAATATCGTTGAATGAAATTTCATAAAAATCTAATTTTGGAGAATTCCAAACTCCGAGGACCGAGTTACAGACCGCCGAAGTTGGTCAAAAATCAGTTTTTACCCAAAAATAGAAATCACCAATTATTCCAATGTTCACAAGCTAAATTCATTTTCACTCATCCAAATGACCACAACCTAACCACATTCACATAATTACACTCATCCAAAATCAAACCTACCTCATCTACACAACTCAATTCAATTTCGTCAACTTCCACTCCTAAATTCCTAATTTCTTATTATTCCATATTCCTCCCATTTATTCACACACTCAATTTTCAATATCCATTCAATCTCATATGACATCACATGATACACACATCACTTACCTTTCTTTCCTCTTTTTGGCCTCCCACTGATAAACCCCAATTTTGTGGTTTATCTTGTGCTCAATTTGGGGGGATTTTATCACCTTTTCTTCAAGGACAAAGAGAGCTTCAAATTTCAATCCAAGCTCTTATATCTCGTATGGATATACCTCCTACCTTCAATACTCAACCCTCAAGATCTAGAGCACCTCCTTTCCAACCACATAATGAATTCTCCTTTCTATCACAACCCTCCATGGAAGAATATCCATGTCCATCAATCCAAGAGCAATATGATCCTACTTATGTTAGCGAAGTGGAACAAGAGCAAAAAGATCATCTCAAGAAAGCAATGGATCGGCTTCAAGCAACCATCCGTCAAAAGTTAGACTCATGGGATTCATACCACAAGCAAAACATGACCACGGATGATTGTGGAGAAGCAACCGAAGAAGGGAGTACGAGGGATATTTTAGAGTCTCAACTTGAGAACAAGAAAATGGAGTGTGTTTTGCAACAAGTAGAAAGGATGGAGATTGTTGAAGAAGAAGAAGAAGAAGTTGAAGAAGATCTAGGGGAGGTTGATCAAGAAGGAAGCTCCATCATTGAAGACAACTCTACACCAAGTGACAATGGTGATCTTGTCGAAGCTTCTTCCATTGAATGTGTGGTAATCAAGAAAAGAATACATGAGTGTATGAAAAAGTGAGAATTATGGGTAGTTAGGCTTGTATTAAATTTTTATAGATTGTTATATAGGTTAGGTGGGAAGCTTAGGTTAATCAAAGATTCAAATTTCAAGCTCACCTGACCATATGTATCCTTACCTTGACCCTAGCCCCATTACAACCTATGAAAAAGCCCTCATGATATTTGTATGCATGCATGAAATAATTGTTGATTGTTAGATGAAAAACAAATCTTGGAAAGCATGATTAGGAGAGAATTGAGTGAATCAACCCTATATACTTGAGTGACTAGAGCAGATACACATCCGGTGAGGGTTCGATTGTTCAATTACATGTTTTCACCTAGAATCATCACTTTTCTTGCAAGTTTGTAAAATCTTTAATAATCCAATTCAATTGTGGTTTGGCTTGGTTGTTAATACCTTTAGCCCTTGTGCATATATGCTTTCTTGGAAATTGATTTATTTTGACCAAGTAGTTGCATTCATTTAGATAGTTTCATTTAGATAGGTTGCATATAGTTAGTTTGCATTGAATAAATGTTGATACCCTTTGTTTCTTTCTTGAGTTTAGCATGAGGACATGCTTGGTTTGAGTGTGGAGAGATTTGATAAACCCTAATTTTGTGGTTTATCTTGTGCTCAATTTGGAAGATTTTATCACCTTTTCTCACATTTATTCAATGAAATGGCATGGTTTCATGACTTTCTCCTAATTTATGCTTAAGAGTGAAAACATACTTTTTAGGCCTTTAATTGGTTAATTTTAATTCACCTTTGATTTCACTAGATGCCTTGATGTATTTGTTAGTGAATTCAGGTTGAAAAGGCTAGAAATGGATCAAATGAGTGAAGAGAAAAGCATGCAAAGTGGAGAATTCATGGAAAATCAAAGATTTGGAGTGTATACATCGACGTGCACGCATAACAGACGCGCACGTGTGTAGTTGAAGTTGCATGGCGACGCGTACGCGTGACATGATGTGTACGCATGAGAAGCAAAACACCAGACGACGCATACGCGTCGCAGCTCGCACGTGACCTCATTAAAGTGAAAACGCTGGGGGCGATTTCTGAGCTCTCCAGGCCCAAATCCAACTGATCCCAAAGACTATTTCATGCAGAATTTAAGATGGGTCAAGGGGAAAGCATATAGTTTAGTTTGGATGATGTTTTAGTTTAGAATTCTAGAGAGAGAAGCTCTCTCTCTTCTCTCTAGAATTAGGTTAGATGTAGATTAGGATTTCTTTAGATCTAGGTTTAATTCATGCTTTGATTTACTTTTCCTTTCCAATTTCTTGTTCCTCACCCTTTGCTTTCCTAGTTTAGTATTTTACTTCTTGCATTTGTTTACTTTGTTGTTGATGCACTATTGTTCCTTTTATTTTCCTTTAATGTAATTTATGTTTCATGTTCCTTTGTTGTTGATTTGAGTTGTTGTTGTTAACTTCCTTGCAATTGGTAGTTGTAGATTTGTATTTCTTGCAATTTTATCATGCTTTCCTTTTGTGCCTTCCAAGTGTTTGACAAAATGCTTGGAAGGATGTTAGAGTAGATTTTTTTGTTCTTGGCTTGGGATGGTAACTTAGGTGAACTTGAGTTGCTAATGTCCAAATGATTGATGGTTGGTGTCCATTGACTCTAGCTTCCACTAAGTTATTAGTAAGGTGGCTAGGACTTATGGATTAGGATTAATGTAGCTCATTTGACTTTCCTTTACTTGTTAGAGGATGATTTAATGGGACTAATCCTTGCAATTATCATGTTGTGGTTAGCAACAAGGATAAAGATACTTAACCATCAACCCTTGCCAAGACCTTTTTATCATTAGAGTTTCATTTACCTTCTTGCCACTTATTTTTCATGTCCCTTATTCAAACCCCCAAAAATATACAATCCGTAACCAATAACAAGAACACTTTCCTGCAATTCCTTGAGAGACGACCCGAGGTTTAAATACTTCGGTTATTTTTATTGGGGTTTGTACTAGTGACAAACAATTTTTGATTGAGTATTGTTTGTTGGTTTAGAACTATACTTGCAACGAGAATTCATTGAGAAATTCTATACCGACAAAAATCCAATCATCACCGTCGTATGATTCACGGCCTCCAGTCCAAATTCACAATTTAAATACCCATATTCCATAAACCAATATTCATTATCCAATTCATCAAATTCTCAACACACCAAAGAAACAAATTCACACAATTCTCAACCCAATCATTAATTTACATTACATATCAACTATACATATTAGTATCAACCATTTACACAATCCAAACTTAATCCTAGGGGCATCTAGCCTAGGAATTCTCATCACACCACACGGTACTTAAATGAAACTTAAATCGTACCTCTTGTAGCCAAAATAATTGAGCTTCTTCTTCGAAGTCTCCACCAACCCTTAGCTCCAAGCCTCACCAAAGCCCCACAAGCAATATCAATCTTCCAATTATGCACCAAAATCATCCAATACTCTAACATAATCAATTTTCACACTTATAATCAACCTAGGTTCATGAAATTGATAAATCACAAGGGTTAGAAGGTTCCTTACCTTAACCCACTGTACTTTAAGATTAATATCAACAATGACTCATACTAGAGCACCCCTAAATAGCCAAAATCACAAGATTTCCTCAAAACCCAAACCAAATTCAAATTTAAAGAGAAAAACAAAAATTGGGCAGAGGACAGTGGAATACTCACCATAAAACTTAAATATAATTGTAGAGGATGAGAAGAGAGACGCATGGCTATAAACGGCTCGTCGATTGGAGCTCCATAGCTCAAGTTGGTTTGAAGTTGATGGTGGCTAGGGTTTGATTTCCCCACTCTCTTCTCTCTTCACCACCGAACCTCTCTCTCAAAATGGGGGGAAAATGATTTGTTTTTTGCTGAAATAAGTTCTTATATAGTGTGGGTTTGGGTCCACTTAGGCCCGGTTCACTTGGTTTAACCCGTTGGCCCAATTTTCGGCCAAAACCTTTAAGATTAGAGTTTTAAATCGTATTTTAAATATTTCTATCTTTCCAAATTATAAATTCTTATTTCTTAACCTTTTTTCACTCCTAATTAATTTCTTCAACTACAGTACCGAACAAATCTCAACTAGTAATGCTGGTCAAATTTTCAGTGTGCGTTTTTACGTAGAAAACTATATTTTCTAACTTAGAAAAATTTACTGAGTCCAAATATCATATTTAAATTATCAAATTCCGATTGCTAAATTTTCTAACCATATTCGCTCCTATTTAATTTATTATTTAATTAATTACGGTTTGATCGGGTTTTACAGTTTGCACCAGATATGCCGATCAAGGCAGCGGTGCGCTATGTGTTACCTCCCCCCACCTGATTCCGGCGCTATCAGATGTACTAAGTCACTATCATGCATTAGATTTGGACGTGATGCATGAGAAATCTCTGTTTTTCAACATCAGGGAAGACGATTACAACCTTAACGGGGTAGGGTGGAGTTTTAGGTCAGCCACAGAATCAAAAGTAGAGATGCAGTAATGCAGGGTGTGAAGAACTACAGCATTCGCAGAAGTGCTGAGTACCGAGTGGTTAAATCAGACCGATTAAAGTATCATGTGCGTTGCCGCCAACTGCAACTAGATGTCCCTGGAGTCTCCGTGTAGCCCTCCAATAGAACCTTAGATACTGGTGAGGTCAAGTTTAATTGTGGCATATTTACTCATTTATGATTATTATATATGTCGTAGTTTCCAACCATGAATGTTTTATTTCGTCAGGGAGGTCCGGAGGGTTGGTGGAGCGCATACGTGTTTAGCACCCACCATGTCCCAAGACCATTAACAAATGGACAGCAGCCTCATCTGCAATGTCATCCTGTCGTTGACACAGTCCAGTCCATCCATTAGTATGCCTATACTACAGGGTGTAGTTCGGCAAACCTATTACTTTAAACCTCGTATAAAAAGGTCTAGATGGTGAAGCAAAAGGTAATTACGCAGATACACGGGAACTAAGAGGAGTCATACAACAAGGTGTCAAAGCTACTACAAGCACTGTAGTGTTGTTGTCTTGGAACAATATGTAAGCTCAGGGCCTTACCTTACTATGATAGGCACCTTATGGTCCGAAACTGTAGCATGTTCGACACCGTGTTGAGGCCTTCCCCTCCCGTGTTGAGGCCTTCAAGCGTAGCAAGCCGTTTGTTTCTATTGATAGCACACTTTTGTATGGCAAATACGGTGGTCTGTTGCATATTGCAGTAGCACAAGACGACAATAGCAATATCCTTCCTATTGCTTTTGCAATTGTGGAGTCTGAGAGTACGGAGTCATGGTTTTTCTTCCAAACTTATTTGAGACGACAAGTCACCCCACAAGAAGGCCTGTTGGTTATTTCTGATAGATCACAGGCGATCAAGCCTGCACTGAGGGCCAATGATAGTGGTTGGCATCCTCTCAGGGCTTTCCATGCTTATTGTGTTTGACACATGGCTGCAAATTGGATGTCTCATTTTAAGTCCGTCGAGAGCAAGCGATACCTCATAAACGCTTCTTATAGTCCAAGTAAAACTGGGTACGAGTGGTACAAAAATTAGCAAAATAAGAATTCGAACTTTAAAGACATCTATTGTAGCCTATATAAATAAGAATTTTGAACTTTCAAATTCTATAAAGTCATTCATATAATGTTGATAGAAGGATCTATATAAAGTATAGTGCATATAAATTTTATAGTAAAAGAAATGAAACAACTCTAAGCATAAACCAAACATAACTACTTGACAATTATAGATTTTTAATTTCTATCTGAATCTTTTAGTCTATACTTATTATAATTTCTGGTAACAAAGTCAATGACATTGTGTAGCATTAAGTTGTGTGTCCTTAGAATCAAATCTAATGCAAGTCACATTCTTGTACTATTATTAACCTAAAAAAATGTAAATATTTATAGTTACAAACAAAACCATATACACTAATAATGAGATATTATTTATCTTTTTTTGAAACAAAAGAAAATTATATTTATTGTATAACTATACATCTTTTCTTATAGTTTATCATTCAAGTTATCACCCATATCCCACAATCATTACTGTGTTAAATAAGATGCAATTAACTTATGCAAATAAATATTTTAAAGAAAAATATAAATACAGATATTTTTTACGAGCTTGGAGATTATTCTCCTGTTTTCAGAATATCTACAAATACAAAATCAAATATTCGTAATCTAAATAGAGTGTTGTATTTATAAAAGGAGTTATATTAGAGCATATCTTCTATTTTTTTCCCTGTTCATATAGAAAAAGAATTAAACAATGGCAAGGAAGCCAAATATGTGCTAAGAGTGTGCATGACATTATTGATATTAAGTATAGTCTGTGATGCCAGGGCATCATGGCTAGTTTTACTAGCCATTTTTTGTATGCTTTAGGTTGGTTTCATGCATTTTCTTAGGAAATAAGCAAGTTTTGGGTAAATAATCACTTACATCTTGATTCAAGCAAACATTGTAAATTTTACATGATTTCATGAGAATTATGCATGAATATGTCACTAACGTTGGACTAAGCCCATATTGGCTACGTTAAAAGCCACGTTAACCTAGTTAACGTGGACTCTAACGTGGAGGGAGCAAAAATCACCAACGTTAGTGACACTCACCTTTGTCACTAATGTTGGATTGAGCCACTATGAGCCACGTTAGTTGCCACGTTAATTACATTAACGTGGAAGCTAACGTGGAGAAGAGGGATGATGAGCCAATGTTAGTGACACTCACCTTTGTCATTAATGTTGGAGATAGCTATCAATACCACGTTAGAAGTCACGTTAACCTAGTTAACGTGAACTCTAACGTGGGAAGTAGGGGTGTTCTGAAGCGTTAGTGACAAAGATAAGTGTCACTAACGCTCTCGAAGATTTGGCAAGCCTACGTTAAAAGCCACGTTAACTATTCTAACGTGAACTCTAACGTAGGGAGAAAGGGGTACTCTTAACGTTATTGAAAAAGGTAAACCCTAGTAACTTTTACGAAGGGCCAAGGGTCAACTTTAGTGGTCACGTTAGTGCCACTAACGTTGAAGTTAACGTGGACCACTTTGGGTTAGGAACGTTAGTGAAAAAGGTGATTGTCACTAACGTTCTCAACCCCACATCTTCACTTAACGTTAACACCACTAACGCCCTAAGCTAAAGTCCCTACCTACTTCACACTTTCTCTGCAAGTAAAGCTGAGCCCACTGAAGAAGATAACTGCTTTAACTCAAGATCCAAAGGCCCATATCCAAGACTTGAAGAGCCAATTAGAAGATCAGAAGAATAGTATAAATAGGGAGAGCTTTGAACTAGAAAGAGAGCTTTTTGGGGCATTATTAGAATTACTCTCTGTATTTTACTTTCTCTGCACTTCTAGTTTAATTTCCAGAATGTACTCTCCATCTTTGCTTTCATTTCCCAGAGCTATGAACAACTAAACCCCTTTCATTGGGTTAGAGAGCTCTGTTGTAATTTGATGGATCAATAATAGTTTTCATTATTCTTCTTCTTTCTTTTCTCTTGATTTTACTAGAAAGCTTTCAATCTTCATCCAATTGAGTAGTTATCTTGGAAAAGAAGCTATTCATACTTGGATCTCTTCTGAACCTTGGAAAAGGAATGAAGAGATCATGCTAGAAATGCCTTCTCATGTTAGACCAAATTGGGGTTTGGGCGGATATGGTGACATATAATTCTCCCAATACTTTGATTTGGAAATATATATGGTATAATCAGTGACCACACTTCATCTCTTCTCATGAGCAATTAGACAAAGGAATTAGCTATTGATCTGATTTGAGAGACTGAATTACCAAAGAATTGGAATTCAATCACTTAAGATTGCCAAGGAGATCAATGAATGCATTGATTGAGGAAGAGATGAAAATGAACTTGATCTGGAGAATGCAACATCTCCTAAGCCCAATGAATTCCCCATTTCTGATTTTACCCATTCTCTTTACTTTATGCCATTTACTTTCATGCTAAAGTTCCTTTCCCCATTTAAGATTCTGCAATTTACTTCCCGTCATTTATTTTCTGCTATTTACTTTTCCGCCATTTAATTTCCTGCAATTCTCAACTCACTTTCTGCTTAGCTCAACTAGAACATTCTTCCAATTAAAGTTGCTTGACCAATCAATCCCTGTGGGATTCGACCTCACTCTACTGTGAGTTTTTACTTGACGACAATTCGGTATACTTGCCGAGAGAGATTTGTTGAGAGACAAGTTTCCGTGCGTCAAGTTTATCGCGCCATTGTCGGGGATTAATTGTGATTAACAAACTACCGGTTGATTGATTTATTAGATTAGACACTTTTCTTTTGTCTTTGTTTTCTTTTGTTTCTTTATTTTCTTTTGCTGACTAACTGTTTGTGATATTGCCTCACTGGGAATTTTCTCATCTGTGACAATGGAGATTCCAATTTCTTTTGGTGATTATTATTTGAGACAAAGCTTTTGCAGGAAAGAAAGGAGCATCCATCATATTTTAGTCAATCAAATTTCATGGAAAACTCTCCACCACCACAGAATGATTCACTTTACTATGCTCATGGTGGGTGAGAGTATCAAGAACATGAAATGGGGTACTTTCCAGAGCCACAAAATGGTCCATATTTTGGCAAATTTGATCACTACTTAAGTTGTGGCTGGGAAGATCAAAATCAAAGATATTTCACTCATTCATACCCCATTCATCAAGAGCCATCACCTCTCAATTATCCAACCTCACCTCCAAGTTTTGCGTGCCTAAATTCTTCATCATTTGAGTATGCCTCAGCACAAAAGTCTATCCCAAATCTATACAATTCATTTCACCATCCACAAAACTCAATCCACTACCCACAAGAGTCATACCACTTTCAGAACACACAACCACAAAACAACCAATTCCATTCACAAGCCAACCCCGACCAACCATTACAACCTACCCAACCTCCTTTAGATAGACTTGCTAGGATGGAACTCATCATTGAAGAACTCAAAAAAAGTAGAGAAGAAGAGAGACTCGCTAGGATAGAACTCCTCCTTGAAGAAATAATAAAGACAAACGAAGAGGAGAAAAGAGCAAAAAGGGACGATGAAGAAAAATTGAGACAGAATGCACAACTCTATTATAAAGAACAATTCATTGAAAAGCTGAGATCACAAAGAGAGACCACTTCACTCTCTCCAGAAACAGAGGAGTTCATTCAAAGGTCAAGAACAAGGGAAGAAGTCAATCAACGGAACCCACACTCCAATGAAACAGAGAGTTGCATAGAGGGTGAGTTTATTGAACCACCAATTCAAGAAGATCTTGATGAAGAGGATGCTCCAACCATCATACAACACCTAAGTCCTAAAATCAAGGTGGTGAAGGCAATCAACATGAGCACTAAAAAGAGGATGGTGACCAAGAAAAGAAGGACAATATCCATGAAGAAGAAAAGGTCAACCAACAGCCATCCCACCCCTACCCCAACAAGCAAGTTTACTCAAGCTAATAACAGAAGAAGGCTTGCTAGGGAGAGGCACTCAAAACAAGGGGCATTAACTGGCTCCTCTTTCCTCTTGAGGTCATTCCTCTTAACAAACTGGAAGAAGAGGAAGAAAGTCATGAACAACATGTCAAGATAATGACATTAAAAGAGCGCTTGTTGGGAGGCAACCCAATCGTAGGTAACATTTCTTTGCTTTGCTTAGTTTACTTTCAATAATTTGGCATATGATTGCATTCTAAGTTTGGTGTTGCCATGCAACAATTTGATTTTCAATCTTCACTGGGTACTTGCAACATTCTAAATTGAGAGTGTCACACTAAGTTTGGTGTTGCCACTTATCTTTCATGCAAGGTACCAAGCACACCACTTATAAATGCAATCAAAATGTCTCTGTTTGTATTTCTTGTGCCTTTATTGTGATCCTTAATCTTGCTTGCTGAAACACATGCATACTCACACTTTATTCTAAGACATTCATGATCCATCATAAACTTCATCACCACTGTTTTACTTGTTGCTTGAGGATAAGCAATCATTCTAAGTTTGGTGTGGGAAGGAAAAGAATAGGAGGAAAAAGGGCAACAACAATGAAGATGAACTACAAGGTGGTAAAGTTCCTCTTTCCTCTTACTTATTTCCAGCACTTTAAATTGCATGATTATCTTCTATTTTCTTTGTATGCATGTGTGATTACTCCTTGTGAATAAGTATAATTTGATATTTGATTTGTAACATGTTGCTATGATATCATGATTATCATCTTGAATTTTACTTACACCCAATATCTCTAAGAATGCATCAAAGAAATCATTCTTTTGAAAGGAAAATATTGAAGAATTTTATAAATCTTGGGGCAAGCAAAAGATTAAGAGGAGTGGAGGTTCTGATTGTATGATTGTGTATTGAGGTTGCATGTTTATGAAAACTTGCATGGGAGCTCATAGATAGGAAATGAAGTTTAGAGAAGTATTATGGAATTTCTCAAACATCTATTGATCCAATTGGAGATGGCTATCAATACCACGTTAGAAGTCACGTTAACCTAGTTAACGTGAACTCTAACATGGGAAGTAGGGGCGTTCATGATACCTAGAGTCGAGGCCAAGATACAAAAAGAAAAGAAAAATGCTAGAAAATAAGTGCTGCTTCAAAGGTGACAATCTATAAAGATGATTCCATAATATCATTTGAATGAAAGTCCTAAGATCTAAGACTTCCAAAATGTAAGGACTAATGAGCACTGGAATCCTTGCATAAGCATACAAATTAGAGTTAACCCCACTGTCACTTATTCACTTCACCCACTAAGGCATCATAAGCAATTCTTCAATACACTCCAATTAAGAGAATTCTTTGTGCATAGTTCTTTTCTTGCTTGGGGACAAGCAAGATTTAAGTTTGGTGTTGTGATGCCAGGGCATCATGGCTAGTTTTACTAGCCATTTTTTGTATGCTTTAGGTTGGTTTCATGCATTTTCTTAGGAAATAAGCAAGTTTTGGATAAATAATCACTTACATCTTGATTCAAGCAAACATTGTGAATTTTATATGATTTCATGAGAATTATGCATGAATTAAAGGACAAATTGAATGATGCATGTCTCATAACTTAGATCAGAGCTTTGATGCACTTTATTGCTTGATTTCAGGATAAAGGAAGCAAGGAAGAACCATGTTAGCAGCCACGTTAGTCTAGCTAACGTGACAACAAACGTGGAATGGAGGCTAGCTTGCAACGTTAATGAGAAAAGTGATTGCCAATAACGCATTCGTGAGCCATCATAGCCCACGTTAGTTGCCACGTTAACTATGTTAACGTGGAAGCTAATGTGGAAGAGAAGTAGAACTCCAACGTTAGTGGTAAAAGTAAGTGCTACTAACGTTCCAAAAGGGGCAATTGGCCACGTTAAGAGCCACGTTAACTTAGTTAACGTGAGCTCTAACGCAGAAGAAGAAGATGATGCCAACGTTAGTGACACTCATCTTTGTCACTAACGTTGGACTAAGCCCATATTGGCTACGTTAAAAGCCACGTTAACCTAGTTAACGTGGACTCCAACGTGGAGGGAGCAAGAATCACTAACGTTAGTGACACTCACCTTTGTCACTAACGTTGGATTGAGCCACTATGAGCCACGTTAGTTGCCAGATTAATTACATTAACGTGGAAGCTAACGTGGAGAAGAGGGATGATGAGCCAACGTTAGTGACACTCACCTTTGTCACTAACGTTGGAGATGGCTATCAATACCACGTTAGAAGTCACGTTAACCTAGTTAACGTGAACTCTAACATGGGAAGTAGGGGCGTTCTGAAGCGTTAGTGACAAAGGTAAGTGTCACTAACGCTCTCGAAGATTTGGCAAGCCTACGTTAAAAGCCACGTTAACTATTCTAACGTGAACTCTAACGTAGGGAGAAAGGGGTACTCTTAACGTTATTGAAAAAGGTAAACCCCAGTAACGCTTGCGAAGGGCTAAGGGTCAACGTTAGTGGTCACGTTAGTGCCACTAACGTTGAAGTTAACGTGGACCACTTTGGGTTAGAAACATTAGTGAAAAAGGTGATTGTCACTAACGTTCTCAACCCCACATCTTCACTTAACGTTAACACCACTAACGCCCTAAGCTAAAGTCCCTGCCTACTTCACACTTTCTCTGCAAGTAAAGCTGAGCCCACTGAAGAAGATAACTGCTTCAACTCAAGATCCAAAGGCCCATTTCCAAGACTTGAAGAGCCAATTAGAAGATCAGAAGAATAGTATAAATAAGGAGAGCTTTGAACTAGAAAGAGAGCTTTTTGGGGCATTATTAGAATTACTCCCTGTATTTTACTTTCTCTGCACTTCTAGTTTAATTTCCAGAATGTACTCTCCATCTTTGCTTTCATTTCCCACAGCTATGAAAAACTAAACCCCTTTCATTGGGTTAGGGAGCTCTGTTGTAATTTGATGGATCAATAATAGTTTTCATTATTCTTCTTCTTTCTTTTCTCTTGATTTTACTAGAAAGCTTTCAATCTTCATCCAATTGAGTAGTTATCTTGGAAAATAAGCTATTCATACTTGGATCTCTTCTGGACCTTGAAAAAGGAATGAAGAGATCATGCTAGAAATGCTTTCTCATGTTGGACCAAATTGGGGTTTGGGCGGATATGGTGACATATAATTCTCCCAATACTTTGATTTGGAAATACATGTGGTATAATTAGTGACCACACTTCATCTCTTCTCAAGAGCAATTAGACCAAGGAATTGGCTGTTGATCTGATTTGAGAGATTGAATTACCAAGGAATTAGAATTCAATTACTTAAGATTGCCAAGGAGATTAATGAATGCATTGATTGAGGAAGAGATGAAAATGAACTTGATCCGGAGAATGCAACATCTCCTAAGCCCAATGAATTCCCCATTTCTGATCTTACCCATTCTCTTTACTTTATGCCATTTACTTTCATGCTAAACTTCCCTTCCCCATTTAAGATTCTGCAATTTACTTCCCGTCATTTATTTTCTACTATTTACTTTTCCACCATTTAATTTCCTGCAATTCTCAACTCACTTTCTACTTACCTCAACTAGAACATTCTTCCAATTAAAGTTGCTTGACCAATCAATCCCTGTGGGATTCGACCTCACTCTACTGTGAGTTTTTACTTGACGACAATTCGGTATACTTGCCAAGGGAGATTTGTTGAGAGACAAGTTTCCGTGCATCAGTCATGCATCCATACTGATAAATGGCAAGGAAGCCAAATATGTGCTACGCTCATAAATGAGAGACACTTTTTGTATTGCACTTAACTAGTTAACTTCCTTGTTCATTTATATCAATATATTTATATTATAGTTATTAATTCTCAATCAAACATAATCTACTAAGACAGTATAGCAGTGCAAACAAAGACAACAACAAAATCACCTACACAAAAGATAAAAACTAGACACCAAAATAAAGTAATAGATTAACAACAACATCACAGATCATTCCTTCAAATTAAATGGCCATGTTTTTCATTATAAGCCAGATCAGTTTCAAAAGCCTTATAACACTTGAAAAATTTATGATGGCATTTTAAAAGCATGGAACAAAAGAAGAATTTTCAAAAGCAAACCTCTTATAAGAAAACAGCAAGTCAGACTTGTCCACCAATAACTAGAAAACTATCCCCAATTGGCGTCTCTTCCACCAACAACCAGAATTTGCAATCACACAGTCAATTCCTCTTCTAAGCACATAAGTACTTATTAAAGTATGAAAAAAAATAAACATCCATGAACCCAAACAGTTCACCACATTGCAGATTTTTTGCAAAATAGAGAAATCTCAATATCAGAGACATTGAGGCATCACATTAACAAGAACAAAGGAACAAATACAGAGATTGAACCAAAAAGAAAAAAAATGATGAAATGCAAACTTAGCAAGAACAAAGGAACAAAATTGATTTTCTGATTTTCGGTGGATTAATACGTTAAATATAAAGGTTGCGAGAACCAAAACGGTCAATAAATCGGTAAGGTAACTGGTTCACTGGTTCAATAGTTTGACCGAAATTCAATCGATTTAATTAAATATTAATTAAAAATTTAATATATAATTTCAAATATTTAAATTTGATAATTTCTAACCTAATAAAATTTAAAATTTTAAAATTTCACATAATATTCTACCAGCAAAAAAATATTAACAAATTTTTTTACTAAACACAGGCATTAATCATCACTAATTAGTAATCATAAGAGAATCAACAACAAGCCAACAATATATCATCAAGCAACAACATTATCAACATTTCATAAAATCAGCAATTCAGAATAAGCAAACATTAACAAAATCAGTATTGTTAACTCAACAACTCAGAATTAAACTAATGCACGAAAAACTTGTCTCATAACAAATTTCCTTCGGCAAGTGTACCGAATTTGTCATCAAGTAAAAACTCACAATAGAGTGAGGTCGAATCCCACAAGGATTGATTGATCAAGCAACTTTAATTAGAGGAATGTTCTAGTTGAGCGAATCAGAATTTGAGTTGAGAATTTGCAGAAAATTAAATGGCGAGAAAGTAAATAATAGAAAAGTAAATGCTAGAAATAAGAGCTGAATGTAGATGACGGAAATTAAATTGCAGAATCTTAAATGGGAATGGGAAAATTGCTCATAAAAGTAAATGACAGAAATTAAAGAGAATGGGTAAGATCAGAAATGGGGAGTTCATTGGGCTCAGGAGATGTTGCATTCTCCGGATCAATTTCATTTTCATCTCTCACTAACGTTGCCTCTTTGTCCTTCGCGCACGTTATTGGGACTCAACTTTCCCAATAACGTTGAGAAGCCTCCCCCTTCCCTTCGTTAGAGTCCACGTTTACTTAGTTAACGTGGCTCTTTTAACGTGGGCTTGCCAACCTTCGAGAATGTTAGTGACACTTAACATTGTCACTAACATTCCAATGTGCCCCTTAGCTCCCACGTTAGAGTCCACGTTAACTAGGTTAACATGGCTTCTAACGTGGCTGTGCTAGCCATCTCCAACGTTAGTGACAATGTTGAATGTCACTAACGTTGGCTCATCATCCTTCTCCTCACGTTAACTTCCACGTTAACTAAGTTAACGTGGGAGTTAACGTGGGAGTTAACGTGGCTCATTATGGCTTGTGTTGGCTCCTTCCAACGTTAGTGACAATGTTTGGTGTCACTAACGTTGTCGACAACCTTTCTTCTTCACGTTAACTTCCACGTAACTAGGTTAACGTAGGAGTTAACGTGGGAGTTAACGTGGCTTCATGGGGATAGTGTGTGTTCATCCCAATGTTAGTGATAATGTTTGGTGTCACTAATGTTATCGACCACCTAGTTTCTTCACGTTAGCTTCCACATTAACTAGGTTAACGTGGGAGTTAACGTGGCTTCTTGTGACTTGGCCAACGTTAGTGAGAAAGTTGAATGACACTAACGTTGGCTTCCCCCTTTTTTTCTTAACGTTAGAGGCCACGTTAACTAAGTTAACGTGGCAACTAACATGGCCACTTATGAGCTTGGTCCAACGTTAGTGATAATGTTAAGTGTCACTAACGTTGGCTCCATTTCTTTTCTTCCATGTTAGAGTTCACGTTAGCTTAGTTAACGTGACTCTTAACGTGGGCAATGATGGCTTCTAGAGCGTTATTGGCAATGACTTTTCTCATTAACTTTGCAAGTTACTCCCATTCCACGTTAGTGTCAACGTTAGTGTAACTAACGTTGCTACTAATGTAGTTCTTCTTTGCTTCCTTTGTCCTGAAATCAAGCAATAAAGTGCATCAAAGTTCTAGTCCAAGTCATGGGAAATGCAACACCTAATTTGTCATTAAATTCATGCAAAATCCTCATGAAATCATGTAAAGTGCACAATGTATACCTGAATCAAGATGTAAATGAATATCTACCCAAAACGAGCTTATTTCCTAAGGAAATGCATGAAACTACCCTAAAAATAGTAAAGAAAAGGTCAGTGAAACTGGCCAAAATGTCCTGGCATCACAACACCAAACTTAAAGCTTGCTTGTCCCTAAGCAAGTACTGGAACAAGAGAATGATGAATGGAATGCCAAGAGAAATGAGTCATTCTTGTGGAAGTCATGTCCCTGGTTTTATGGTGGTTTCATGCATATTACTGGACATGTAGTTCAACTTGGCTTGAGTGTTTACGTTGAACTCCTCCCTATGTAGTTGCCGTCCTTCATTAAGTACAGTGAACTCATTGAATGCTTTCATCTGAGCTATTTGTCGCTGATTGAGTTCCTGCAAATGTTTATCTTGACGTTCTTGCCTCTCAGTAACTTGGTGGATGACTTGAGTGAGCTGGGAGTATTGTTCCTATTGCTGCTCCATTTGTTGTTTCTGCCACTCTTCTTGTTGGCTCATCCAGTTGGACTGAAGGTTTAGTATTTGCTCTTGTCCTTCCATATGTCTCATCCCCAAATCTTCAATGGCTTTTAGAAGGTGATTCATATTCAAGTCGGCTGGGTAAGGATGCTCTTCTTGTTGATATTCTTCCTGATGAGACTCCTCTTGGTGAGCTCCTTCTTTTGCTTTTAGTTTCCCTATTTGTGGCCTTCTTTGTTGCTGAGCAGGTGTAGTATAGACCATACGTTGAATTGTCATTAGCCTCCCAGGGTTCACCCAATCTGGATTGCTATCCTCAAAAACCACCTTGGCCTCTTTGCATAATCTGAAAATGGTGCTGAGGTACCAAAGTCTGGCACCTGATTCAAGCTTCTCAGCTGAATCTTGAATTCCTTCAGCTATAAGTTCATGCACATTGATTTCTCCGCCTTGTACTAGGCAATGTACCATTGTTGCTCGATTAATATTGACCTCTGAATTATTTGCAGCCGGGAGGATAGACATCCTCACGAGTTCAAACCACCCCTTGGCTTCCGGGCTAAGGTCTCCCCTTTTGATGAACCGGGATCTCCCATCTCCATACCTCTCCCAGTCAGCTGCTATAACACAGATGTCAATCATGATCTCAGTGAGCTCATCATTGTCTTGGCTTTTACTTATTCTTGCATGATAACTGGGCTCATCAAAATGCGGTGATTTCAGGTGAAGAGCTTTTGTTATAGCGTTTGGGCTGAAGTCCACCTCCTTTCCTCTTACATAACTTTTGAAGGTTGGGGCCCTGGTTTTGTCTTCTCTCCCCACATTTGCGTAGAATTCTTTGATGAGGTTTCCATTGATCTTCCCCTCTGGATTAGTGAGCCTTTGCCACCCTCTTTTTTCAATTTTCTCCCGAATCTGTGGGCATTTGTCTTCATTGAATTGGAAGGTTAACTCGGGCAATATCTTTTTGAGCTTGATCCGCTCAAATTCTCGTTCATGGAAGGCAATTTTGAATCTCTTCTCATCGAAAGGAATGCTCTCCATTGGTTCCTTCCTTTTTTGTCTCTTGGAGCTTGATGATGCCATGAATTTGAGTTGCTGTGTGAGGGGATTTGAAGGTAAGGATGGATGAAGAATTGGGTTGGTTAGGATGAGGTGTAATGAAGAGGTTTTGGACACCGAAAGTGTGGAGTGTGGAGAGTGGGAATTTGAGTGTGAGGGGTAAGTGTGCACTAAGACTCACTTATATAGGGAGATTGTGAGTGAATGGAGGGTGTGGATTGATGGAATGGTTGCTTGATGGACGGTTGGGGTTGTGCATGGAGAAAGGACAAGGATCATCATTTAGTGAGGGTTATTGGTTCAGTCTTCAAGAGTCTCCTTTCTTCAATGTTGCATGGCAACATTTTCCAATGCATTCCTTCTTGAGACAAGTGTGTAGTTTCTCTTCATGAAGTGGCCGAACCTTTCTCCTTTAATTGTCCAATCAATCTCCTTCAATGCTCCTCTCCTTTTCCCTATAAAGATCAAATAAGAAAAGTAAGAATTAATATCATAAAAAATCAATTTAAATTTTACGGCTAGAATTATAAAGGAAAGAAAAGATTAGATTGTTTATTCATGAACTCCAACTAACTAACTAACTAACTGTGTATCCTTATATGCACATTGGTGGCACCATGGGGTGACACCAAACTTAGTTTGGAGCACTGTGATGAAAAGTTCTGTTCAAAGCTCCAAGACTAGCATGCTTTCAGTTGCATTCACGCTTTCTTGGCACGCTTTGAACACCAAACTTGTTCTTCACTATATACTGCAATATAAGGATTTCACCAAGTGTTTGTCAAGTTTGGGTTGGAATTGATGAATATTGACTTATTCACTAGTTAAAGCTCATAAAACATGGGTTGCCTCCCATGAAGCACTTCTTTAGCGTCACTAGCTTGACGTTTCTCCTTCATCAGGGCGGTTGATAATGCTTCAAGTCCTCCCCTCTTGCCTTGGACTTATATCCATTGGTTGTATCAATGATCTCTACATGTTCCAAGGAGAGAACTCTGTTGATAGTGAAGACCTTAGGTAACTGAGATGGTACAGTGGGGAGATTAGGGGGAATATCTGGGAAGTAAGCTGAGATCACTTTATCCCCTGGAGAGAAGTCTTCCGTAGGGATCTTCTTATTCCTCCACCCCCTTGGTACCTTCTTCTTTGTCCTTTTTGATGTTGCCTTGCTTTTGGTGACTTCTTCTTCTAAGGGAATTTTTTTGTTGTCTTCACATGTCTCTGGTGGTTTAGGTTCCTCTAGCTTTTCCTTGAGTTGTGACAACTGCTTATTTCCTTGTTCATCAACCAAGGGTTTTCCCAGATGGTCTGGTTATGCTTCAGTGCTTGCTTCCTCTGTCAGCATCTCATTCTGATCTTTGCTTGGTTCTTTGTTTTCTTGGTCTGCTTCTTGTGAGAGTTTGAAGACATTAAAGCTGAGTCGTTCATCATGGATCCTCAATATTAGCTCCCCTCGCTCCACATCTATGAGTACTCTGGCGGTATCTAGGAATGGTCTTCCCAATATGATTGGGTGAGTGTGACTCTCTTCCATGTCCAGGATGACAAAGTCTGTTGGGAGGAAATATTTCCCAACCTTTAACAATACATTTTCCACCACCCCTATTGCTTGTTTTTGAGTTTTGTCAGCCAGTCTAATGACTACATCTGTGGGCATTATCTCATTGATCTGCAGCCTCTTCACCAGGGATAAGGGCATTAAGTTGATGCTTGCTCCCAAATCGCAGAGTGCTCTATCAAACATTGTTTCCCCTATGGCATAGGGGACATGAAAACTCTCTGGATCTTTTCTTTTTGTAGGCAACTGTGGTTGAATGAGGGCACTGCACTCCTTGTTCATCACTATAGTTTGGCCTCCCTTGAGTGAGCTTTTCCTAGGAAGCAGCTGCTTCATATACTTGATGTACGCAGGCATTTGTTGGATAGTCTTGATGAATGGTATGTTCACATGCAGAGATGCAAACAAGTCAAGAAATCTTGAGTATATTCTCTTTTCCACAGCACCATTGAGTAGCTGGGGAAAAGGTGCATAGAGTCTCAGCAGCTCCTGTTTTGATATTTCTGGTTCTTGGTATTCTTTTTCCTCTTTCTCTGCTGAGGTATCTTCAGGTTGTTCTGACAGCTTGCTTGGCTTGTCCTCAGTCTCCCTATCACTTATAGTGACCATCTTACAATCTTCCCATCTTACTTTCTTTGTTTCACCTCTCGGATTCTTCTTTGTGTCACTTGGAAATCCATCTGTGGGTTTGGGAATCTCCTCAGAGAGATACCCTACTTGAGATTCCAACCTCTTGATTGTGTCTCCTTGGTTCTTGAAATTGGCTCGTACTTTCTCCTTGAACACCTTGTTGTCTTGAATCTCCTTGCCTATGCCTTCAAGTAGATTCTCAATCCTTGAGTCTGTCGTCAAATGATTGTAGATCGGGGTTAGAGGTGGAAGGATGAGGTGAGTTATTTTGGTTTTGATATGGATGTGGAGAGGTGTTGTTATGGGGGTGTTGATATGGTCTAGATGTGAAACGTTGCTGCCTTGCATTGTTGGGATTTGGGCGTCTTTGATCAAGGCTTTGGTCTTGTTGATTTCCCCACCCAAAGTTTGGTCATGCTTCATACAGAGTCTCCCCATCTTGTTGCCTGAAAGTTTGGACCTCAGCTCTTAGCCTATTGATTCGTTGAGGGGGGTAAAATCTTGCTAAGAATTTATTCACCACATCTTCCCAAGTTGTCAAGCTCTCCTTTGGGAAAGACTCCAGCCACTTGGCTGCCTTATCCTTGAGTGAGAATGGAAATAAGAGCAGTCTATAGGCGTCAGGATGAACACCATTAGACTTTACTGTGTCACATATTCTCAGGAAGGTGGTTAGATGTTGATTGGGGTCTTCTTGGACACTTCCTCCAAACGAACAGTTGTTCTGAACAAGGGTGATGAGCTGTGGTTTTAGCTCAAAATTGTTGGCATGGATGGTTGGCTTTTGAATGCTACTTCCACAGTTTCCTAGGTTTGGATTGATGTAAGAGCCTAAAACTCTTCTATCCTCCCCAACATGATTTGCTCGACCTCTTTCGCCATGGTTGTGAGTCTCTTCTTCATGATGGTTTTCCATGTTTTCTTCCATGTTTGGTTCAAAGTATTCCTCAAAGTGTTCCTCCTCTTCTTCAGCACCAACTACACATTTTTCTCTTGCCTCCCTCCTTAGTCTAAGGAAGGTTCTCTCAGGTTCAGAATCAAAGGAAGTTGAAGCCCCGCTTCTTCTCCCTGTCATACAACCAACAAGTACAAGCAAAGGGAATAGGTGTAGAAAGTATATCTGTCAGAATTACTGTTAGTGTGAGTGATGCAATATATCAAACAGTTAGTGGGTTAGTGAAATGAATGGAAAATAACAAAGAAAAAGTAGGGGGAAGGGAAGAAATTAACTAAAACTGAAAGTAAATGACTCAAACAGAAAATTAAATCAAACAAAAATAAAATGCTCAATCTAGTTATCCTCCAATTTAATCATTGTTGATGCACAATCAATCCCCGGCAACGGCACCATAAACTTGATGCACGGAAAACTTATCTCATAACAAATTTCCTTCGGCAAGTGTACCGAATTTGTCGTCAAGTAAAAACTCACAATAGAGTGAGGTCGAATCCCACAAGGATTGATTGATCAAGCAACTTTAATTAGAGGAATGTTCTAGTTGAGCGAATCAGAATTTGAGTTGAAAATTTGCAGAAAATTAAATGGCGAGAAAGTAAATAACAGAAAAGTAAATGCTGGAAATAAGAGCTGAATGTAGATGACGGAAATTAAATTGCAGAATCTTAAATGGGAATGGGGAAATTGCTCATAAAAGTAAATGACAGAAATTAAAGAGAATGGGTAAGATCAGAAATGGGGAGTTCATCGGGCTCAGGAGATGTTGCATTCTCCGGATCAATTTCATTTTCATCTCTTCCTCAATCAATGCACTCATTGATCTCCTTGGAAATCTTAAGTGATTGAATTACAATTTCTTGTAATTCAATCTCTCAAATCTTGATCAATAGCCAATTCCTTGGTCAATTGCTCATGAGAAGAGATGAAGTATGGTCACTGATTATACCACATGCATTTCCCAAATCAAGTTTTGAGAGGATTATAGTCACATATCCATCCAAACCCAATTTGGTCCAGCATGAGAAAGCATTTCTAGCTTGATCTCTTTATTCCTCTTTCAAGGTTCAGAAGAGATCCAAGTATGAATAGCTTCTTTTCCAAGATAACTACCCAATTGGATGAAGATCGAAAGCTTTCAAGTAAAATCAAGAGAAAAGAGAGAAGAAGAATAATGAAAACTAGTATTGATCCATCAAATTACAACAGAGCTCCCTAACCTAATGAAAGGGGTTTAGTTGTTCATAGCTCCGGAAAATAAAAAAAAAGATGGAGAATACATGATGATACTAGAAGTGCGGAGAAAGTAAATACAGAGAGTAGTTCTATGCCCAAAGGCTCCATATAATTTCCAACTCCCAATTTAATTCAAAGCTACTCCTATATATACTACTCTTCTACTCTTCTAGTTGGCTCTTCAAGTCTTGGGTCTGGGCCTTTGGATCTTGAGTTTGAAGCAGTTATCTTCTTCATTGGGCTTGGCTTTACTTGTAGAGAGAAAGTGTGAAGTGGGTAGAGACTTTAGCTCAGGACGTTAGTGGTGTTAACGTTCAGTGAAAATATGGGTTCGAGAACGTTAGTGACATTCAACTTTTTCACTAACG
>NC_029792.2:44242548-44253425 GCF_000816755.2 Arachis ipaensis
TTCCAACGTTAGTGACAATGTTTGGTGTCACTAACGTTGTCGACAACCTTTCTTCTTCACGTTAACTTCCACGTTAACTAGGTTAACGTGGGAGTTAACGTGGCTTCTTGGGGATAGTGTGTGTTCATCCCAGTGTTAGTGATAATGTTTGGTGTCACTAACGTTGTTGACCACCTAGTTTCTTCATGTTAGCTTCCACGTTAACTAGGTTAACGTGGGAGTTAACGTGGCTTCTTGTGACTTGGCCAACGTTAGTGAGAAAGTTGAATGACACTAATGTTGGCTTCCCCCTTTTTTCTTAACGTTAGAGGCCACGTTAACTAAGTTAACGTGGCCACTAACGTGGCCACTTATGAGCTTGGTCCAACGTTAGTGATAATGTTAAGTGTCACTAACGTTGGCTCCATTTCTTTTCTTCCACGTTAGAGTTCACGTTAGCTTAGTTAACGTGACTCTTAACATGGGCAATGATGGCTTCTAGAGCGTTATTGGCAATGACTTTTCTCATTAACTTTGCAAGTTACTCCCATTCCACGTTAGTGTCAACGTTAGTGTAACTAACGTTGCTACTAATGTGGTTCTTCTTTGCTTCCTTTGTCCTGAAATCAAGCAATAAAGTGCATCAAAGTTCTAGTCCAAGTCATGGGAAATGCAACACCCAATTTGTCATTAAATTCATGCAAAATCCTCATAAAATCATGTAAAGTGCACAATGTATGCTTGAATCAAGATGTAAATGAATATCTACCCAAAACGAGCTTATTTCCTAAGGAAATGCATGAAACTACCCTAAAAACAGTAAAGAAAAGGTCAGTGAAACTGGCCAAAATGCCCTGGCATCATAAACCCAACAACTCACAATTAAACCTAATTCCAATGCAGAATTAAACAAAGGCACTAATCATCACTAATCAGTAATCATAACAAAATCCACAACAAGCCAACAATATATCATCAAGAACAACATCATCATCATTTCAGAAAATCAACAATTCAGAAAAAGTAAACATCAACAAATCAGTATTATTAACTTAGCAACTCAGAATTAAACCCAGTAACTCACAATTAAACCAACTCCATTTCAGAATTAAACAAATGCACTAATCATCACTAATCATTAATCATTCAAAAAATTAGCAATAAGCCAACAACATATCAGTAACAACATCATCATCATTTCAAAAAATCATTCTAAAATCATAAATCAACCATCAACAGGATTATTTCACTTTCATAAAATAAGTAAGAGACTATGTACTCATTCACAATTTTAGAAATAATGAAAATTTTGATGTCAAATGTAATTATATTTGTCCTGCATCTGTCTGCTTTCAAGTGAAGTGATTTGCATATATGAAGATTGGATCCTACATCAACACTCAGAATGCTTACTACTTACCAGTGGCGAGGAGGAAGGGGAGTGATGGCGACGACAGAGGAGACGGCCACACCGGCGAACACAGAGAGAGAGCGCTTGAATAGAAGAGACGGCGATGACCACAAAACTTCCACAAGATAGTGAGGGAGCTTCCTACGACGACAATATAGCTTCCTAGGATGGCGACGGAGCTTCATACGATGGCGACAGAGCTCCTGCAACAGCGACGAAGCTTCCACACATGATGCTCGTACACGCGACGGGGCATTAACTACTATCACAGTGCTTACCGGCAGCAAAGAGGAAGGGAATTGATGGCGATGACAGAGGAGATGGTGCGACATCGGCAAATAGAGGAGAGAAAATACGGTGGCTGTGGGTTCCGCGGGGCTGTGGGGGTTACCGTGGGTGTGGGTGCTGCGGTGGTTGCGGCGGCTTTAGTGGCTGCTACGGTTGCGTGCTACGGGGCTGGGGGGCTAGTCCGCTAGGGTTTATTTTTGTTCTTTCCATTTTTCTTTTTTGAGAGAGGAGAGGAGATAAGTGGGAGTGTGAGACTAGGGGTGTCTGGGCTTCGGGTAGAAAATTTAGGTTTTTTTAAGGCCAAAACGGCACCATTTTGAAGGAGGTTCTCAAACTGGAAGACCTCTAAAAAATTGGTCAATTTTATTGGTTTATTAGTTTTTTTGTCATGCGATTTTTGAGGCTAACCGAACTGTCTTGGTGATCGGTTCTCGGTTAATCCGATTGAACCGACCAGTCCGATTCAATTTTCAGAACAATTTTAAATACCTAAATCTTAGGATTGTTTTCCATAGCAACTCGGCAATATTAGAACAATAAAAAAAGTTGACATGATCAAAACCTTGCTGTAGGATGGTAGGAAACTTTTGGGCATAAATTGACAAGAACAAAATGTGGAAGTTGAACAAAAGCAAAAAAAATAAAATAAGTGATGAACTGCAAACCTGAAAAGTGGTTGTCTTCTTTCCTCTATTGTCCTCTTGCCACGTCTCACCGCTGCCAGCCGTCATGGTTGTGTATCAAGGTTGGAAAGCGAAGAAGATGAAAATTGTAGGGCAATTTTGTTTATTTCCAACATTTTTAAATTCAAAATTAAAGTTTATTGAATTTTGATATTTGTTATGTTTATAAGGATAATATTTGTCTAAAATAAAGATAAGGATATTTAAGCCTTTTACAAAAATAAGTAAAAGATTTTTTTTTAATAAATTATAAAAATGTTTTAGTAAAAGTAATGATATGATATATATTTTAAAAATAAAATAAAATGTTGACGTAGATAATATAATTCACGTGTTATATTTTTATTTGGGATTTTTTATTTAAATAAATTTAAAAATATTTTATTTACTGAAATAAATAATTTTAAAAATAATTACAAAAATACGTAGCATGTATTATCTCGTTTACAGTGTAAAGGAGATAAGTTTACACGTATCTCGTTTACAATATAAACGAAATAAGACAGAGTGAGTGATACGTGTATATCTCGTTTACAATATAAACGAGATACGTGTAAACTTATCTAGTTTACACTGTAAACAAAATATAGTAAGACAAATTTTCAACAGCTATAAAAGGATGTGCAACCCTTGGTATTCTTCACATACATTTCACATCTTCTTCTCCTCCGTTTTTCTTTTAAAAAATATGCAAAAATATCCAGTACTAGCGGATATGTGGTTGTCTGTGTGTATCTCAATTGTCGTGTGAGAAACAGTGACAATGGGGTGATATTTGAGTGTGATAATCCGTTACTATTGCGCACTCGGTGAGCAAGTTCCTTGTTCGCGTTGAAGAGTCTGAAATTGAGTAACTTTGGTGGTTTAGGGAGAAAAGAGATCGGAAGGGTATGGTATAGGTTGCTAGCACCATTAGGAAACGGAGTTTTTCAGTTTCATCTGTTTTGACTCCTTGGCAACGAGCATGTACGCCTCATGTTTGATATCCATGGGAGAATCATGGCAGAACAACTGATGGAGCTTTCTACGGAGGATGATGATGTTGGTGGTGGTGGATCCGTCCACTAGACCTTTGTGGAGGATGACCCACCTCTCGCACCACTACCGATTCATGTTGCTATTCTAATGGAAGACATGATATGGATGATAAAGACTCTGACGAAGAGTATGTTACGAATAGCAGCAATAGTGGTTCTTTTGAAGATGATGATGAAGAGGAGTTTGTACCAGAGACGCTGGCCAAGGCAGTAGTGCATCAAATATACCGCGTCAATATCATGCATTGGATCTGGACGCGATGCATGAGAAATCTCCGTTTTCCAACACCAAGGAAGATGATTACAACCTAAATGGTAGGGTAGAGTTTCGGGTCGGCCACAAATTCAAAAGCAGAGTTGCAGTAATGCAGGGTGTGAAGAACTACAGCATTCGCAGAAGTACTGAATACCAAGTAGTCGAATGGGACCGATTAAAGTACCATATGCATTGCTGCCAAGCTACAATTGAATGTCCCTAGATTTTTCATGTAGCCCTCTGACAGAACCTCAGATACTGGTGATGTCAAGTTTAATTGTGGTGTATTTACTCATTTATGATTGTTATATCTGGTGTAGTTTTCAACCATGAATATTTTATTTCGTCAAGGAGGTCTGGAGGGTTAGTGGAGCGCATACGTGTTTAGTACCCACCTTGTCCCAAGACCATCGACAATTGAATAGCAGCCTTGACGTGGCGGAAATTGGCGAGTCAAAAATTGTTATAAAATATGCGTTGCAAGTATAGTTCTTAACCAACCAGAAATCTGCTTATCAATTTAGAAAGGTTGTCATAAAAATTAAAACTAATACTGGGAGTATGAATCCCAGGTCGTCTCCCAACGAGTTGCAGAAAGGTGTGCTATTTTATTAATCAAATATTTTCAAAAAGAGTTTGAGTTGAATAAACAGGAAATTAAATTGGGGAAATTAAGTGATTTAAATAAAGGCCTTGACTGGGAGTAGATTAGTTGGAAGTCCTATTCTTGTTGCAGTACTCTCAAGATTAATTGATAATTGAAGGTTGTTCTGTTTAGTTATCCCTTACTAGGTAAGGGAAAGTCAAACAAGTTGGAATGCTGTTTCTATTCACAAGTCCCAATCCGCTTATTTGGAAGGACTGGCGTTAATGACTAGAGAATAATCCAACAATAACCCCAATCACAATTTCTCTTTTGAGCATTCCAACTCAAGGGTTCCTTTCAATCAACTCTCCATCATGTTAGAGAACTACTCGCTCATTGTGAATGTAGAACTCATAACATAGGAAAGGGAATTAAAGAAAGACATGATAAATAAAACTCAAAGGAATCAATTAAAAATAAAAGTAACTCTTATATTAATAAATTCTAAAATAATCCAATAGTAAAATTGAGTAAATTAAAGGACATGAAAGAGTAAAGCCAAGTAAAGAAAAGGAACTAGAATGACGAAGTCTTGGTGAGGTAATAGCTATTCTCAATATCCTAATGCAAAAAGCAATAAAAATCCTAAGAACTATGAATGTGTAGAGAGAAAACCTAGAAGAGGAGTAAAACTAGATCTAAAAACTAAAACTGTATAGAATGAATGTTGTTTTTGGTTTCTGCATGTCCTCTGGCTCTAGTCTGCTTTTCCGGGCCAAAAACTGGGTCAAAACATGGCCCAAAATCGCCCCCAGCGAATTTGGCAGATTATGCAGATCGCGCATGTCACGCGATCGCGTCACTCATGCGGACGCGTCACGCGGCGTTTTGCTTTGCCACGCGGGCGCATTGTCCACGCCTCCGCGTCACTTGTGCTATTCCAATCCGCGCAGTCGCGTGAGCCATGCGGCCGCGTCACTGCGTTTTCCTCTCTTTCGCGCGGTCGCGTGAGCCATGCGGCCGCGTCACTTCTCGCTGGTCATCTCCTTAATTTCTTGTGTTCCTTCCATTTTTGCAAGCTTCCTTTCCAATCTCCAACTCATTCATGCCCTATAAAGCCTGAAACACTTAACACACAGATCACGGCATCGAATGGAATAAAGGAGAATTAAAATACATAATTAAAAGTCTCTAGGAAGCAAGTTTTCAATCATGTAATAATTTTAGGAAGGAAATATAAATGCATGCTAATCATATGAATAAGTGGGTAAAGATCATGATAAAACCACACAATTAAACACATTATAAACCATAAAATAGTGGTTTATCAACCTCCCCACACTTAAACATTAGCATGTCCTCATGCTTAGTTGAAGGAGATAAAATAAATGAGTAGGAACATGTAAAACTCATGCAATGCAATGCAATGCAACCTATATATATGAATGCAACTATATGATTCTTGCCCACTTGATTAAAAGTAAATAAGCTCTTCAAAACAATTACAAATCAAATTCCACTAATTCAATTCTCATACAGCAAGAACAGATAAAAATGCAAGAAGATAGCTCATGAAAGCAGGGAATATTGAAATTCAAGCATTGAACCCTCACTGATGATGTATGTACGCTCTAATCTCTCTAGTGTATAGGGTAATCACTCTATCCTTCTCTAATCATGCTTTCTAATTTTTTTGTTCTTCTCCTAACCAATCAACAACATTTAATATATCAATGCAAACATCATGAGGTCTTTTCAAAGTTGTAATGGGGCCATGGTAAGGGTAAGGATACACATATGGCTAAGTAAGCTTATAAACTGAATCTTTAATTAACCCAAGCTTTAACATAACCTATACATATATTCCATATAACTTTAGAATTCATACCTAGCTACCCAGAATTTCCCTTTCACATTCCATACTCATGTATCAACTTTTTTTTATTTTAATTTTATCATACATGCATTGATCCTTGAATTCTCAACTTAACATTGGGGTAATTTTATCCCCTTATTTATTTATTGAATATTTTTTATTTTTTTTATTTTTTTTATAAGCATAAAAATAAACATAGCTTATCAATGCATATAGATTTGTAATTCTTATAGTTTCACATGAGTAGGTATCCAAATTCCCATTATATTATCATGACACGTTCCCTTATTATCTTTTGTTCCCACAATTTCCCATACTTAATTAGCACACATAATTCTATCTTAAGCTAACCAAAGATTCAGTTTGGGATATATAATTATTTTTCCGCTTAAGGCTAGTAATGTGGTAAAATATAGAACAAATGGGATTTAAAGGCTCAAAGTGGCTAACAAAGGTAATTGAAAGGGTAGGCTTAGTTTGGATAAGTGAGCTAAACAAATAATGGCCTCAATCATATGCAAACATATAAATATAATAAATATTGGACATATAGGATGAAACAAAATATAGATTACAATCATAGAGAAGTAAACACACAAGAATAAAATAATTTTGGTTAAATAATGTAACCATGCATAAAGGCTCAAATCTCACAGGTTGTGTGTTCTTTAGCTCAAAAATCATGTTCCAAATACAACTTCAAGTAAATTTAACATAAAAATTTTAATTAAAATTAGTGAAATTTTGTTCCAAAGATAGAGTCTTAGGAGAAACTTATTGTCTTTTCAATCAAGTAGAACATACATGCAACTAATCTATTACTATGCAATTTATCCTATTCTACAAAAGAAAAACTAACTAAATGTCCTAATTTATTGGTGTTTAGGGAAGAGAAATTACCTCCGGAAGTCAGGTACTGACCGATCTCCCCACACTTAAGGCTTTGCACCGTCCTCGGTGCCATCTGTCAGGAACAGGGGTGGGCTGGTAGCAGTATCTCCACAGTCGAGATCATCATGGCTCCCTGTACTGGTAAAGGAAGTGGAGTCCGGGGTGTCTGAGTCCTTGAATTTTCCCTTAAGTAGCTCCTTGAGGTGTTTGAATCGGCGCTCGTTACGGCACTCCCTCATCTTAGCTTTGTGTTCCTGCCGATCCAACCTTTCGAGTATCTGATGGAGCAGTTGAGTTGGTGTAGGTGCTTGTGGTACTGAAGGAGGAATGTCTGCAGCCGTTTCAATCGGCTGGCTTGTAGTGGCTGCTGAGAGTCTGATGTATTTCCCATTGGGGACATATTGATCATCTCGTGGAAGCATGGCTTTGGTGTCCTCAGCTCTGAAGGATACTCTGGCTGCTGAGACAAGATCTGAGATCAAGGCAGGGAAAGGTAATTTGCCCACAATTTGTACGTGTCCCATGGCATTCTGGATGTGTCTTGGTAAGTTCAGAGGCTGGTCTGTAAGGATGCACCATAGTAGAACAGCCATGTCCGCAGTGAAGGAGGACTCGTGAGTGCTCAGAAAGACGTAGTCTGTGCCCATACGCGAGCCTCCAAGGTAAGTGCTGAAGCCGAGATTCCCTTAGGGCGGGTACGATGGTATCTGTAGATCCATCGGCTGCCAGGTAGTGCGATAACTCTGAGAACTGCGTCCTAGTCAAATTGGTACATCTGGCACTTGAGTGCGGCTTCTTGAAAGGTGTCCAAACCTTCTGGAATAGGGGGAAGACCTAGAGCTCTTTGAATGGCCTCTTCTGTGACGGGGACTTGCTTCTGACGGACAAAGACAGACTGCAGGGTTGGCAGGTGGAAGTTGGAGTAGAACTCGACTACCCAAGAAAGATTGACCTGCCTCGGCTATCTCTGTAGGAAACCCCATTGTCTTTGTGCAATTTACGGCTCAACAAAGGTAGTAATATGGTTTGGGAGGAAAAGAAGGTATTCGTTGTTGTAGCTCCTTTCTGCCAGGATAGGGAACATCTGCTCACAGTAGCGATTGGGAAATCGCGCAGTGTCCTTTGCTGGGAAGGCTTTTTCTTTATCATCAACATTTATAATCCTCTTAAGTCTCTTTGTTGAGGGTTTTACCGCAGTGGAAGAGGGTTTTGCCACTAGTGCTCTTTTTGTTCCTCTTCTTGCTGTTGATTTGGGAGTAGCTTCCTCTTTATTCCTTTCTTGGTGGCCATTCTAAAAAAAGGAAGAGAAAGCAAATTAAATTCAAAGAGATAGAGCAAGGAAGAGAACAAAAAAGGATGGTTATGAATGCATATTTAAAGGTAAATGATGTTAACACATGGTCATGACTACATGTGAAAAGTCATTAATAGAAAATAGTTAGTGCATATGATGACAAGTGAATGTAAGGTGTTTATTGGCATGCTGGCAAAGGCATGAGTAGCATAGATCAAGCATTACCCGTAACAAACCATCACGTTTGTATTGACAATTAATTTTCAATTAATACAATAGTAAAGGGAATTTGTGAAAAGCAAGCATTAAATAGTAGGATAATGTAGAAAAATGCATAATGCCATATTGGCTTTTTCACAAACGCATAGCATGCATGGGAAATAGGGTAAGGAAAGTATTAAATTGAACATGCAAACAACCCTTTAAAAAAGTAATATATAATTGCCAAACAAATTTAGAACAATCCACAAGCATACAATGAGAATTAATGACTCAAATAAATTTCCAACACCAAGTAAAAAGGAAAAAGAAAGAAAAAGAAAATATGAATAATGAAAGTAAAAAGAAAAGAAAATAAGATAACATATAAAAATAAGAAGAAAAATAGAAAAGTAAGGAAAGAAAAAGAAAAAGAAAAACTTTGTTAATGGGGGTGAGAGAGTGAGTGAGGGTGTAAAAAGTGAGAAAGAAGGAAGAAGGAAGAAGTAAGGAGGGAAAGGAGAAAATAGGATTTGGGTAAAACAAAGATAAGATAATTGGCAAATCAGGGAAGCTGTGCGGCGCAAGCGACGCGGCCGCGTGGGGCACGCAGTCGCGTGAATTGCGCTTATGAAAATCGACGCGGTCGCGTGACCCGTTATATGTTACTGGCGCGAGGGCAGCCTCGCACTCGCACAACTCTCTGTTCAAAATCATTAGTTGCCAAATATTGGGTGACACGATCACGTGGGGCATGCGATCGCGTGAGTGGCCATTAGAAGGATATGACGCGGTCGCGTCGGTCACGCGGCCGCGTGGGAAGGATTTGTGCATTAGCACCAATCCAGCACCACTCTTGCACAACTTTCGGTCGTGCACCTTTTTTACGTCGAAATCCAGGGCACGCGGCCGCGTGGGTGACGCAGTCGCGTGGGAGGCCAATGTTCCCACTTGACGCGGACACGTCGGCGACACGGTCGTGTGGGGCAATTTGTGCCATTGGCATGCCTCCAGCCACGCTCCTGCGTGACTCTCTGTTCATTTATTATTTTCTCCCATCTCCTTGCGACGCGGACGCGTCAATGATGCGGTCGCGTCACGTAATTTTTTTTTTTTTAAATAAAAGTATGTAAATGCAGAAGTACAAAATGTACTAATAAAGAGAAGAGTTATTGAATAGGAAAATTAAAAATAAAGAAAAGAACGATCATACCATGGTGGGTTGTCTCCCACCTAGCACTTTGCTTTAACATCCGTAAGTTGGTCGCTCTACTAGCTCAATCTTCGGCTATGTGAGGATCTTCCAAGAGGAAGATCTCGAGCTCCTTGTTCTTCTGCATCCTCTCTCCATGGTATAGCTTTAAACGATGTCCATTAACTTTGATAAGTTCAGAGCTTGAAGGATGGCTTAGGTGATAAACTCCGTACGGTTCGGCCTTCTCTACTCTATATGGACCTTCCCATCTTGATCTCAACTTGCCTGGCATGAGTCTCAGTCGAGATTTGTAAAGGAGGACTAAGTCCCCAGGTTGGAACTCTTTCCTCCTGATGTGCTGATCATGTACATCCTTCATCTTCTCCTTGTATAGTCTTGAGTTCTCATAAGCTTCTAGGCGAAGGCTTTCCAATTCTTGCAGTTGCAATTTCCTTTTAGCTCCAGCTTTCTCAATTCCCATGTTGCACTCCTTTACTGCCCAAAAGGCTTTGTGCTCTACTTCAACAGGGAGATGACAAGCTTTTCCATAAACTAAGCGGAAAGGACTCATCCCAATGGGTGTTTTGTATGCTGTTCTGTATGCCCAGAGTGCACCTCGTAGCCTGGTGCTCCAGTCTCTTCTATGGGGTTTGACTATCTAATGCAAGATATGCTTTATCTCTCTGTTTGACACCTCGGCTTGCCTATTAGTCTGAGGATGGTATGCTGTTGCAACCTTATGAATTATCCCATGCTTCTTCATCAAACCTGTTAGTCTCCTGTTACAGAAATGGGTGCCTTGATCGCTCACGATTGCTTGTGGTGATCCAAAGCGACAAATAATATGGTTTCTCACAAAGGAAACAACAGTGTTAGCATCATCAGTGCGGGTAGGAATTGCTTCCACCCATTTGGAAACGTAATCCACAGCTAACAATATATAAAAGTAACCATTAGAATTTGGAAATGGACCTATGAAGTCAATGCCCCAAACATCAAAAATTTCACAGAAAAGCATAATTTGTTGAGGCATCTCATCCCTCTTGAATATATTACCAAATTTTTGCCATGGGAAACAAGATCTACAAAATTCAGCAGCGTCTCTAAAAAGTGTAGGCCACCAGAATCCATAGTCTAAGATTTTTCTAGCTGTTCTTTGAGGGCCAAAATGTCCTCCACTCTC
>NC_029792.2:44253520-44253620 GCF_000816755.2 Arachis ipaensis
TCCATAAGTACCATATATAATATTTAGACTCGCTTTTCAGCTTGTCTCTTTGATGCTTAGAAAAGTTTGGAGGAAAGGTGCGGCTAACTAGGCTAACTAG
>NC_029792.2:44256203-44275397 GCF_000816755.2 Arachis ipaensis
GGCCAAAATGTCCTCCACTCTCAGATGAGTGACAGGCCACTAAGATTGACTGGAATTCTGATTGAGGCACACACCGTCTAATTACCTGATCAGCGCCACATCTCCATAAGTATGGGTCATCCCATATATAATATTTAGACTCGCTTTTCAGCTTGTCTCTTTGATGCTTAGAAAAGTTTGGAGGAAAGGTGCGGCTAACTAGATAATTAGCTACAGGTGCATACCAACGGACTACCTCAAATACTGCTTGCAGGTTATCAAATGGGAAATTATCAGCTATAGGAGTGGGGTCATTTGTAATGTGCTCAAGGCGATTCAAGTGGTCTGCCACTAAATTCTGGTTACCACTCCTATCCTTAATTTCTAAATCAAATTCTTGTAATAGCAGTATCCAACGTATAAGCCTTGGTTTGGACTCCTTTTTAGCTAATAGATACTTTAGAGCTGCGTGGTCTGAGTACACTACTACCTTCGTACCAAGTAAATAGGCTTGCAATTTATCCAGAGCAAAAACAATAGCAAGAAGCTCTTTCTCAGTAGTAGTATAATTGGACTGAGCGGCATCTAAAGTTTTAGACGCATAAGCAATAACAAAGGGATCCTTACCTTCATGCTGAGCCAGTGCTGCTCCTACTGCATGGTTGGAAGCGTCGCACATTATTTCAAATGGCTGACTCCAATCTGGTCCTCTCACAATTGGAGCTTGAGTCAGGGCGGTCTTCAGCTTATCAAACGCTTGTTTGCAATCCTCACTGAACTCGAACTCAATATCTTTCTGCAGTAGTCTGGATAAGGGAAGCGCTACCTTACTGAAGTCCTTAATGAATCTCCTGTAAAAACCTGCATGGCCAAGTAACAAATGGACTTCCTTCACAGAAGAGGGGTAAGGTAAACTAGAAATAATATCCACCTTTGCTGGATCTACAGAAATGCCAGTATTAGACACAACATGTCCTAGTACAATACCTTGATTAACCATAAAGTGACATTTTTCAAAATTTAATACAAGGTTTGTACTGACACATCTATCTAATACTCTAGATAATCCATCTAAGCAAAGGCTAAAGGAATTGCCATAAACACTAAAATCATCCCTAAAAACTTTCATACAGTCCTCAATAAGATCAGAGAAAGGACTCATCATGCACCTTTGGAAAGTAGCTGGTGCATTGCACAAGCCAAAGGGCATTCTCTTGTAAGCATAAGTCCCAAAAAGACATGTAAAAGTAGTCTTTTCCTGATCCTCAGGAGCTATATGAATCTGGAAATAACATGTGTAACCATCTAAAAAGCAATAATGTGATTTACCTGACAGGCGATCCAGCATTTGATCAATGAATGGAAGAGGATAGTGATCCTTACGGGTTGCTTGGTTGAGGCGTCTGTAATCAATGCAGACCCTCCAAGCGTTCTGTACTCTGGTTGCTATGAGCTCTTCATGCTCATTCTTCACTGTAATGACTCCAGACTTCTTTGGCACCACTTGTACTGGGCTCACCCATTCACTGTTTGAGATGGGATAGATGATATCTGCCTCTAGTAGTCTAGTCACTTCTTTTTTGACAACCTCTAAGATAGTGGGGTTCAGTCTTCTCTGGGGTTGACGAACGGGCCTTGCTCCTTCTTCTAAAAATATTCTGTGCTCACATACTTGAGGGTTGATGCCTACTATATCTGCCAAACTCCACCCATTTGCCTTCTTGTGCTTCCTCAGCACACTAAGTAACTGCTCTTCTTGTTGAGAAGTGAGTTCCCTTGCAATGATAACTGGACACTGTTGCTTGTCCTCAAGGTAAGCATATTTGAGGTGTGGAGGAAGGGGTTTCAAGTCTAACTTCTGATCATGGTCAGGCTCTAGATTGTCTAGACCTGGTAAGAATGGTAAAGCATTGTCATTGTCCTCTGAGAATGTCCCCACACTTGGACCTTGTCCTATGTGCTTCTCCTCTAATTCCTCCTGGTGAACTTCAGCTACAGTTTCATCTATGATGTCACACTGGAAGATAGAATGATCTTCTAGAGGGTGCTTCATAACTCCATTCAGGTTGAAACTTACTAATCGGTCATCTATTTCAAAAGAGTATGTTCCTGAAAAAGCATCCAATTTGAACTTTGATGTCTTCAGGAAAGGTCTTCCCAGTAGGATTGATGATGGCTTCTCTGAGTCATTTTGGGACATCTCCAGAATATAAAAATCAGTGGGAAATGTGAGTCCCTTAATGCCCACTAATACATCTTCAGCAACTCCAACCACTGTAATAATGCTCTTATCTGCTAACACAAAACGAGCTACTGACCTTTTTAAGGGAGGGAGCCTCAAAATATCATATATAGACAAAGGCATTATACTCACACATGCTCCTAAATCACACATGCAGTCAGAAATTATCACACCACCAATAGTACAATTAACTATACAAGGACCTGGGTCACTACACTTTTCAGGTAAACCTCCCATTAAAGCAGATATGGAACTACCTAAAGGAATAGTTTCTGATTCATTAATTTTGTCTTTATGTATACATAAATCTTTTAGAAACTTTGCATATTTAGGTACCTGTTGAATAACATCAAAAAGAGGAACAGTTACCTCAACCTTTTTGAATATCTCTACCATTTTGGGATCAGGTTCCAGCTGCTTCCTAGACTTCTTTGCAAGTTGTGGAAATGGAATGGGAGTGGTGTCTTCTGCAGTATCTGCGCCCTGTTGTGCTTCCTCCTGTGGTTGAACTTCTTCTTTTTCAGCTATGTCCTGTATGTCCTCTTCCTCTTCAGCATCTTCTATTTCCACTACCTCTTCAGCTGAGGTGTGTTCTGGTGGGCTTGGCTCCTCCTGATTCTTCTCCTGTAGTGTGGTTCCAGACCTAAGGGTGATGGCATTAATGCCACCCTTTGGATTGGGTAATGGTTGAGAGGGGATTCCACTGGAGCTCATAGGTTGGTTATTGGAGTTATTCATTGATCCAATCTATGAGACAAGGGCTTGCAATGTAGCGTTCAGACCATTTAGAGTGGCATTAATGTTATTTTCCATGGTCTGCTGTCTCCGATCAATAGATTGTAGTAAGTCATCATTAGCAGATGAAGAAGGATAGGTAATTTGAGAGGTCTGCTGTTGGGTATTCTGTGGTCCTTGGGATTGCCTCTGGTGAGGTACTCGGTAAGGCTAGTACTGGTTCTGCTGCCTGTTGTTGTTATTATTCCACCTCTAATTTCCCTGATTGCCTCTGCCTCTTCTGTTGTTGTTGTCCCTCCAATTCTGGTTGGAATTGTCCTGCCATCCATGGTTGTAATTGCCACCTTGATTGTACCCTTGGTTGGGGTGGTCATAGAAGTTATGAGTGGCTGCCACTATGTTGTCTTCCTGCTGGAGCTGCGGACATTCATCAGTATAGTGGCTATAATCAGCACAGATTCTGCAAACTCTCTATGGGACTAACTGTTGGTTTTGCTGTGGTGGAGAAGGTTGAGCTTGCTGAACTTGTTGTTGATTCAATTGCATCTGCTTCAGCAAGTTGGTCATTTCATAGATACTCTGAGTTAGAGCAGTAGTCTCTCTGCTAGAGGATACTTCTGCAACGGCTTTTGGACGGCCTTGTTTCTGCCTGTGATTCCGAGTAGATTCAGCTAAGTCGCTGATCAATTGCCATGCCTCGTCAGTGGTCTTGTACTTTTTCATAGACCCATTGCTAGCACTTTCCAATGTGGTCTTATCTTGGGGCCTCATGTCTTGTGTGACGTAACCGAGTAACACTATCTTGTCAATCATATGGTGGGGGCATGCTTTCAGAAGATTATTGAAGCGCTCCCAGTATTCATAAAGAGTCTCAGATTCATCCTGAACAATCATGAAAATGTCTTTCCTCAGTTTATCAGTAACTTCAGCTTGAAAGAATTTTTCTAAGAATTCTCTTCTCAGTGTATCCCAGTTGGATATAATTGCTGCTGGTTGAGTGTAGTACCACTCTCTTACCTTCCCCTCAAGAGAAAACGGGAAAGCTTTTAGCAAAATTGAAGTTTTATCTGCACCATCATGCCTGACAGTAGAACAGGCTGCTTGAAAATCTCTCAGGTGCTTGATAGGCTCTTGAGCAGGCAAGCCATGAAACTTGGGCATCAAATTGAGCAGTGCGGTCTTTATTTCAAAGTCTGTAGCCACCGCTGGGTGATGCGCTTGAAATGGTTGCACTGTAAAATTAGGGGGCTCTAGCCTCCTGGATAGTAACTCTCCTAGCTGCTGCCATGTTACCTGCACGTAAAACAACCAAATTAGTAGAATGGAGGCTGGTTTCTTTCTCAAGTGACGTTTCAGATTCTCCCTCAGAGAGGACTAACCGACACCGAGCTTGCCTTATTCGTGAAATAGTTCTTTTAATCTCAGGATCGAATACTAGCAAGCTTGGATCAGGAAGCGAACGCGTCATCCAACGAAAGAAACAAGCAGCTCATAGTAGTAAAATAAAATAAAATTCAAATAAATAAAATTCAATCAATAACTTTAGCACTCTATTGCAACTCCCCGACAACGGCGCCAAAAATTGACGTGGCAGAAATTGGCGAGTCAAGAATTGTTATAAAATATGCGTTGCAAGTATAGTTCTTAACCAACCAGAAATCCGCTTATCAATTTAGAAAGGTTGTCACAAAAATTAAAATTAAAATACTGGGAGTATAAATCTCAAGTCATCTCCCAACGAGTTGCAGAAAGGTGTGCTATTTTATTAATCAGATGTTTTCAAAAAGAGTTTGAGTTGAATAAACAGGAAATTAAATTGGGGAAATTAAGTGATTTAAATAAAGGCCTTGACTGGGAGTAGATTAGTTGGAAGCCCTATTCTTGTTGCAGTACTCTCAAGATTAATTGATAATTGAAGGTTGTTCTGTTTAATTATCCCTTACTAGGTAAAGGAAAGTCTAACAAGTTGGAATGTTGTTTCTATTCAGAAGTCCCAATCCGCTTACTTGGAAGGACTGGCGTTAATGACTAGAGAACAATCCAACAATAACCCCAATCATAATTTCTCTTTTGGGCATTCCAACTCAAGGGTTTCTTTCAATCAACTCCCCATCAAGTTAGGGAACTACTCGCTCATTGTGAATGTAGAACTCATAACATAGGAAAGGGAATTAAAGAAAGTCATGATAAATAAAACTCAAAGGAATCAATTAAAAATAAAAGTAACTTTATATTAATAAATTCTAAAATAATCCAATAGTAAAATTGAGTAAATTAAAGGACATGGAAGAGTAAAGCCAAGTAAAGAAAACTAACTAGAATGACAAAGTCTTGGTGAGGAAATAGCTCTTCTCAATATCCCAATGCAAAAAGCAATAAAAATCCTAAGAACTATGAATGTGTAGAGAGAAAACCTAGGAGAGGAGTAAAACTAGATTTGAAAACTAAAACTGTGTAGAATGAATGTTGTTTTTGGTTTCTGCATGTCCTCTAGCTCTAGTCTACTTTTCCGGGCCAAAAACTGGGTCAAAACAGGGCCCAAAATCGCCCCCAGCGAATTCTGCAGATTATGCAGATCGCGCATGTCACGCGATCGCGTCACTCATGCGGACGCGTCACGCGGCATTTTGCTTTGCCACGCGGGCGCGTTGTCCACGCCTCTGCGTCACTTGTGCTATTCCAATCCGCGCGGTCACGTGAGCCATGCGGCCGCGTCAGTGCGATTTTCTCTCTTCCGCGCGGTCGCGTGAGCCATGCGGCCGCATCACTTCTCACTGGTCATCTCCTTAATTTCTTGTGTTCCTTCTATTTTTGCAAGCTTCATTTTCAATCTCCAACTCATTCATGCCCTATAAAGCCTGAAACACTTAACACACAGATCACGGCATCGAATGGAATAAAGGAGAATTAAAATACATAATTAAAAGTCTCTAGGAAGCAAGTTTTCAATCATGTAATAATTTTAGGAAGGAAATATAAATGCATGCTAATCATATGAATAAGTGGGTAAAGATCATGATAAAACCACATAATTAAAGACATTATAAACCATAAAATAGTGGTTTATCAAGCCTCATCTGCAACCCTTGATACAGTCCAACCCATCCGTCAGCATCCCTATCCTATAGGGTGTAGTTCGCCAAAGTTATCACTTCAAACCCTCGTATAGAAAGGTTTGGATGGCAAAGCAAAAGGCAATTGTGCAGATACACGGGGACTGGAAGGAGTCATACAACATGGTGCCGAAGCTGCTACAAGCACTGTAGAGTTGTTGTCCCGGAATAATATGTAAGCTCAGGGCCTTACCTTACTATGATGGTTACCTTATGGTCTGCGACTGTAGCATGTTCGACAAAGTATTCTAGGCCTTCAAGCATTGCAAGCCGTTTGTTTCTATCGATGGCACGTATTTGTATGGCAAATACGGTGGTCTGTTGCTTATTACAGTGGCACAAGACGGTAATAGAAATATCCTTCTTATTGCTTTTGCAATTTTAGGGTCTGAGAGTACGAAGTCATAGTCTTTCTTCCTGACTAATTTGAGACGACATGTCACCCTATAAGAAGGCCTGTTGATTATTTCTAATAGATCTCAGGCGATCAAGACTGCACTGAGGGCCGATGATAGTGGTTGACATCCTCCCAGGGCGTTCCATCCTTATTGTGTTAGACACATGGCCGCAAACTTCATGTCTTATTTCAAGTCTGCCAAGGGCAAGCGATACCCCATAAACGCTACTTATAGTCCAAGAAAGGCAAGGTACTAGTGGTACATATACTCCTGTGTAGGCCTATAATTAAAGCACGACTGAATGAAGATTCTGTGGCCCTCTGCAAATCGTGCCCTCTAGCAATCATACCAATCGATAAGTTTGTCAGGCCACCAGACATCCTCGCCTTGTCCTATAGATGTTATGAACCTATTGACGTTGACTGGGGCTGCCGGCACCGGCTGCTCTCCATTAAACTAACGCTTTACCCGGTAAACCTGGTGAAAGTCGACAATATTGAAGCAGACGAGGCGGACAACAAACATCCATGTCCCACACTCTACCTCATCGATCATCCATGGCAGGCATATAGCCTACAGTGTAGGGTCGTCGTACGGCGTCCACACAAACTGCAATGACAGTTGTGAAATAAGCATCAGTAATACAAACTAAATTAAAGGATAAGTAATTCATGGAACTGTAAGAGAGTAAAATCTTAGTGCTAACCTCATTCATCAGTAATTGATCTAGCGACAAACGCCATCGGAGGACCTTCTGCTCGTGCTGGTCCCTGCTCTGCTGCATCAATCCTATCAACATGTCAACAGTTGCAAGAATAACATGAATTCAATTTATGGAACATCATAATGAGTTACAAATTTGGAACACAAGCAAACCATAAAGGATGTTTACCTTGCTGCCATAGGATACATGTATACCTTCAATCAGGTAGACACTACTGCGAAAATCTCTAGTATATCCAAGATATCAACAGTGGAGTGCAGCCAGCTATGTCTGTCGTGCCTCGGTGTGCTACTGAGCACAGAGAATGGTAGGTCCATGCAAGCACCGTCGAACCCCAAGATAGACCACGACACGTCTGAAAGTCGGCAAGTAGTGGCAGCCACAGGAGATGGACTAGATTGTTCGACTTATCTGTCATCAGGTAAACCCCAATCAGAAACATGATGTAATACCTCGCATACTGTCGGAGGGTATCTGGATCAGTGGGATCAGGAATATGTCAGACTCGCTTCCGAAGCCATGCCAGTTTCAAGGAGAAAGACTCCTTCATCTGCGCTCCCTACTACTGAACCACTAGAGGCCTGACACTAGAGGTGTTCACGGTGAGGTTTGGTTCGATTTTTGAGAGAAATGTCATCCAATCCGATCGTCCAATTAAACTGCGATTCGGTTTGGTTCGGTTTTTTTGTCGAGGCCATCCGAACTAAACCAAACCAATTAAAATCAGTTTGCTTTGGTTCGGTTTGTTCAGTTTTTTCAATCAATTCAAAAAAATAATACCAAACTATTTCACAAAATCTTATACATTGAAATCAACAAACACAAATATACAATTGAAATCGGCAATCCGGTGTCACCCATATTCTCACTTGAACTGACATCAAACTGCATAAACAAATACATTAAACAACAAAATCAATTTACAAGTAATTTACAAAATCATTAACTGGTGCACGAAATTGTAATTACACTTTTCACAACTCCGCACAACTAACCAGCAAGTACACTGGGTCGTCCAAGTAATACCTTACGTGAGTAAGGGTCGATCCCACAGAGATTGCCGGCTTGAAGCAAGCTATGGTTATCTTGTAAATCTTAGTCAGGATATTAATGATAAAAATAATTTTGTTATGAAAAGTAAATAACATGAATTAAAAGTTACTTGTGATTCGGTAATGACGAACAGGTTGAGGTTCCGGAGATGTTCTGTCATCTGAATCTCTGCTTTCCTACTGCCTTCTTCTCCAAGCACGCATGGCTTCCTTCAATGGCAAGCTGTATGATCCTCTTGGATGAAAAATACCAGGTACAATCTCTGCACGGCTAATCAACAGCTGGATTTCTCGTCTCGGATGAAAAATACCATGTACAGCTACCGCACGACTAATCATCTATCGATTCTTACTAACGTCGGAATAGGACCCTTGTCCTTTTGCACACTGTCACTGCGCCCAACATTCGCAGGTTTGAAGCTCGTCACAGTCATCCCTTTCCGGATCCTACTCGAAATACCACAGACAAGGTTTAGACTTTCTGGATCCCAAGAATGCTGCCAATTGGTTCTAGCCTATACCACGAAGGTTCTAACCTCCGGACTCGGTCCGTGGATTAGAAACCCAAGAGATACGCACTCAAGCTGTCGCCAATGACTATGTTGAGCTCAGATAGAATAGAGTGGTTGTCAGGCACGCGTTCATAGGGTTGAGGATAATGATGAGTGTCACGGATCATTATATTCTCCATATTGAAGTACGAGTGAGTATCTTAGAATAGAATCAAGCGTGATTGAATAGAAAATAGTAGTAATTGCATTAATCCATTGAAACACTGCAAAGCACCTCACCCTCACCTATGGGGTTTAGAGACTCATGCCATAGAAGATACAATATGAAGTGTAAAAAATGTCATGAGGACAAAATGAATCTCTAAAAGTAGTTTTTATACTAGACTAGTAACTTAGGTTTACAGAAAATGAGTAACTAAGTGTAGATAGTGCAGAAATCCACTTCCGAGACCCACTTGGTGCGTGTCTGGGCTGAGCTTCCAAGCTTTCACGTGCATATACCCAAAGATGGTGTTAAGCGCCACCCTGGGTGCCAGAATGGGTGTTTAACACCGAAAAAGGTGCCAGTTCTGGCGTTTTACACTAGAAAGTTTTAGGCTGACTTTGAACTCCAGCTTGGGCCATCAATTCTCGAGCAAAGTATGAATTGTTATATATTGCTGGAAAGCCCAGGATGTCTACTTTCCAACGCAATTGAGAGTGCACCAATTGGGCCTCTATAGCTCGAGAAAATCCATTTCGAGTGCAGGAGGGTCAGAATCCAACAGCATCTGCAATCCTTTTTCAGCCTCTGAATCAGATTTTTGCTCAGGTCCCTCAATTTCAGCCAGAAAATACCTGAAATTACAGAAAAACACACAAAATCATAGTAAACTCCAGAAATGTGATTTTTGAATAAAAACTCATAAAAATATAATAAAAAGTGACTAAAACATACTAAAAACTATGTAAAAACAATGCCAAAAAGGGTATAAATTATCCGCTCATCACAACACCAAACTTAAATTTTTGCTTGTCCCCAAGCAACTAAAAACAAAATAGGATAAAAATAAGAGAATATACAATAAATTTTAAAAATATCAATGAAGATTAGCTTCAATTAGATGAGCGGGACTTGTAGCCTTTTTGTTTCTGAACAGTTTTGGCATCTCACTTTATCCTTTGAAGTTCATAATGATTGGCATCCATAGGAACTCAGAATTCAGATAGTGTTATTGATTCTCTTAGTTCAGTATGTTGATTCTTGAATACAGCTACTTTATGAGTCTTGGTCGTGACCCTAAGCATTTTGTTTTCCAGTATTACCACCGGATACATAAATGCCACAGACACATAACTGGGTGAACCTTTTCAGATTGTGACTCAGCTTTGCTAGAGTCCCCAGTTAGAGGTGTCCAGAGATCTTAAGCACACTCTTTTTTCTTTGGACCACGACTTTAACCGATCAGTCTCAAGCTTTTCACTTGACACCTTCACGCCACAAGCACATGGTTAGGGATAGCTTGATTTAGCCGCTTAGGCCAGGATTTTATTCCTTTGGGCCCTCCTATCCATTAATGCTCAAAGCCCTGGATCCTCTTTACCCTTGCCTTTTGGTTTAAATGGTTATTGGCTTTTTCTGCTTGCTTTTTCTTTTTCTTTCTCTTTTTTTTTACAACTAATTTTTTCGCAAGTTTTTTCTATTCACTGCTTTTTCTTGCTTCAAGAATCAATTTTATGATTTTTCAGATTATCAACAACATTTCTCCTTTTTCATCATTCTTTCAAGAGCCAACAATTTTAACATTCATAACCAACAAATTTAAAAATATGCACTGTTCAAGCATTCATTCAGAAAACAAAAAGCCACCACATCAAAATAATTAAACTAATTTCAAGATAAAATTCAAAATTCATGTACTTCTTGTTCTTTTGCAAATAAAAACATTTTTCATTTAAGAAAGGTGATGGATTCATAGGGAATTCATAGCTTTAAGACATAAACTCTAAACTTTATTGATCATGGAATAAAAATAAGATATAAAATAAACATAAAAGCAGACAAATAATAATAAAAGAAAGGAAATTAAAAACATAAAAATAAATGACTCTAATACTAATGCTTATGTAACTCTTAAAATAGGTTTCTACTAATAAAAGTTATCACAGAGTTAGGACTCAACAACCTTTATTTTGAGAGATAGGTGCTCCTTTAATCTGTGGGATGTCCAGCTCTTCAAGGATCAGCTTCTGGCACTTTAGTTCCTATAGCTCACGCCCTTGCTCCTCTTGTTCTCTGAGCAGTTTGCAGAGCATGCTGTTCTGATTCTGCTGCTCTTCTTTGAGTTGATCTATAGATTCTTGCAGCTTGTTGACAGATGCTTCTAAGCGGGCCCAATAGTCAAATTGAAGAATTTCTGGGAGGAGCTCATGCGCCCTCCTCTTGGTGAGGTTGTCTTGAACTTGAGGTCCATCTATTACCCTTTTGGTGATTGGGTGTTCAACTGGGATATACTCATCCACACCTATCTGTACTTCCGCCTCTTTACATAACAGAGTGATCAAGCTTGGGTAAGCCAATTTGGCTTCAGTGGATTCCTTGTTTGCAAATAAGTAAATTTCACAAGGAATTAGTTGATGAACCTCCACTTCTTTTTCCAGCATAATACAGTAAATCATCACTGCTCTTTTGACAGTGACTTCAGAGCGATTACTGGTGGGAAGTATAGATCGCCTAATGAAATCCAGCCAGCCCCTAGCAATTGGTTTGAGGTCTCCTCTCTCAAGTTGAATTGGAACACCTTTTGCATTGGTTATCCACTTGGTTCTAGGGAGGCATATGTCCTCTAGAACTTGATCCAGCTTTTTATCTTTAGCCATTCTCCTATTAAAGGATTCTAGATCATCCTGCAGTTGAGGAAGTTTGAGGACTTCTCTCACTTTGTCAAGATGGGAGTAGATAATTCTCTCTCTGACCATGGTTCAAAAAGTGTGGAAGGCGGTTCCCTCCATTCTTTGCTTATCTGTCAGCCACAGATTTGCATAGAATTCCTGGACCATGTTTCTTCCCACATTCATCTCAGGATTAGCTAGGATTTTCCAGCCTCTGTTTCGAATCTACTCTTGGATCTCCAGATATTCATCTTCTTTCAGATCGAACTTGACTTCTGGGATCACTGATCTTCTGCACACAATTTTGAAGTAATGATCTGTATGTTCTTTGGTGCATAACCTCTCATGCATCCATTGTGGTTTTGGATTGTTTTCTTTCTTGCCTCTTGGAGTGGTTTGTTTTCCTTTAGGGGCCATGATCTTGGTCAGTTATCACGAAAAATCACACCAAACTTAGAGGTTTGCTTGTCCTCAAGCAAAAGTAAGGAAAGAAGATGAATAGGTGGAGAGAAGGATTCGAATGATGGAAAAAAGGGGTGGCCGAATGTATAAATAGAGGGGAGGGGGGAATGGGTTTCGAAATTTTGGAAAAAATATATGATTGAAGGATATGATTGATAAAAGATAAACATGATATGAAAAAGATGAGATTCTTTTCAGAAATTTAAAAGATATGAAAAAGATATGAGGAAGTTAAATCTGAATTATTTTGTTTATGCATCTAAGAAATAAAAGATTATATGAATGAATGAACAAGATTTGAAAAGAAATTGGAAAGATGAATGAGTTTTGAAAAAGAATTGAGAAGAATTGAAAAAGAATCAAGAAGAATTTATAAGATTATAAATTTTTGTGAATGGAAATTAAAAAATGAATGTTTGTAATGTTTGGATGCAGAAAATTTTTTATTTAAAACATGAAAATTCGGAAAAAATTGAATTTGAAACAAAATTACCTCTCCCCTAGCTGTTCTGGCGTTAAACGCCCAGAATGATATCCATTCTGGTGTTTAATGCCCATCTGGTGGCCATTTTGGGCGTTTAACGCCCAGCCAGGTATCCTGGCTGGCGTTAAACACCAGAAATCCTTCCTTACTGGGTGTTTTTCTGAACGCCCAGAATACTGCCCATTCTGGTGTTTAACGCCCAGAATGATATCTTTACTGGCGTTAAACGGCCAGAATGATAGCCATTCTGGCGTTTTGATGCCAGTGAGCTCTTTTACTCTGTGATTCTTCTGCTTTATGTTCTAAACCTTCATACCCTTGACTTGTTCACTGAAAAAGCATCAATAAATATGGACAACGAAATTAAATGGACTTATATAATTGTTATAAACATCTAATTTGATTTGATAATAGCTGGGTTGCCTCCCAGTAAGCGCTTCTTTACTGTCGTTAGCTAGACTTCACTGAGCTTTTTAATTTAGTCTCAGTTTTGAGCATTCTTGCTCAACATTGCCTTCAAGATAATGTTTGATTCTCTATCCATTAACAATGAACTTTTTGTCAAAATCAACATCTTGAAGCTCTACATAACCATATGGTGACACACTTGTAATCACATATGGTCCCCTCCACCGGGATTTCAATTTCCCAGGGAACAATCTGAGCCTAGAGTTAAACAGCAGGACCTTCTGTCCTGGCTCAAAAACTCTAGATGACAGCCTTTTGTCATGCCATCTTTTTGCTTTTTCTTTATAGATTTTAGCATTTTCGAAAGCATTAAGTCTAAACTCCTCTAGCTCATTCAACTGGAGTAATCTTTTCTCTCCAGCTATCTTAGCATCAAGGTTTAGGAACCTGGTTGCCCAATAGGCCTTGTGTTCCAGTTCCACTGGCAGATGACAGGCTTTTCCATACATAAGTTGGTATGGAGAGGTCCCTATAGGAGTCTTGAATGCTGTTCTGTATGCCCACAGAGCATCATCCAGACTTCTTGTCCAATTCCTTCTACGGGTACTTACAATCCGTTCCAGGATTCATTTTAGTTCTCTATTCGAGACTTCACCCTGCCCATTTTTCTGTGGATGATATGGAGTCGCCACTTTATGGTTAATTCCATATCGTACCAGAACAGAGTCAAGTTGTTTATTGCAAAAATGAGTGCCTCCATCACTGATCAGTATCCTAGGGACACCGAACCTGCTAAAGATATGATTCTGGAGGAACTTCATCACTGTCTTAGTATCATTAGTGGGTGTTGCAATTGCTTCTACCCGTTTAGATACATAGTCTACTGCCACCAGAATATAAGTGTTTGAATATGATGGTGGGAAAGGCCCCATGAAGTCAATACCCCATACATCAAACAACTCAATCTCTAGGATCCCTTGCTGAGGCATGGCATAACCGTGAGGCAGATTACCAGCTCTCTGACAACTGTCACAGTTACGTACAAACTCTCGGGAGTCTCTATAGAGAGTGGGCCAGTAGAAACCACATTGGAGAACCTTGGTGGCTGTTCGCTCACCTCTAAAATGTCCTCCATATTGTGATCCATGGCAATGCCATAGGATCTTCTGTGCCTCTTCTCTAGGCACACATCTGTAGATTACTGGTGCACAAAATCACAATCACACTTCTGCAATTCTGCACAACTAACCAGCAAGTGCACTGGGCCGTCCAAGTAATACCTTACGTGAGTAAGGGTCGATCCCACGGAGATTGTCGGCTTGAAGCAAGCTATGGTCATCCTTGTAAATCTCAGTCAAGCGAATTAAAATGGTTTTGAGGCATTGATAATTAAAATATAATTAAAACAGAAAATAAAATAGAAATACTTATGTAATTCATTGGTGGGGTTTCAGATAAGCGTATGGAGATGCTTTGTTGCTTCTGAACCTCTGCTTTCCTACTGCCTTCTTCCAACCATGCGTTACCTCCTTCCATGGCAAGCTGTATGATCCTCTTGGTTGAAAATAAATCTATCTGCGCTGTCACCGCAGGGCTAATCATCTGTCGGTTCCTGCTAGCGTCGGAATAGGACCATTGTCCTTTTGCGCACCGTCACTTGCGCCCCACATTCGCAGGTTTGAAGCTCGTCACAGTCGTCCCTTCCCAGATCCTACTCAAAATACCACAGACAAGGTTTAGACTTTCCGAATCTTAGGAACGCTGTCTATCGATTCTAGCCTATACCACGAAGACTCTGATCTCACGGAATGGAAGACTCTGTTGTCAGGAGAGGCAACCATGCGTCGTGAACCAGGAGGCTAAGAGATACGCACTCAAGCTATTACAGATAGAATGGAAGTGTTTGTCAGGCACGCGTTCATAAGTGAGAATAATGATGAGTATCACGGATCATCACATTCATCAGGTTGAAGTGCGAGTGAATATCTTAGAATAAGAAGTAGGCATGAATTGAATAGAAAACAGTAGTAACTGCATTAATTCATGAAGAACAGCAGAGCTCCACACCTTAATCTATGGGGTGTAGAAACTCCACCGTTGAAAATACATAAGTGAAAATAGTCTAGGCATGGCCGTGAGGCCAGCCTCCAATGTCTCAGGACTAAATGTTCCAAAGATATTCCAAAAATGAAAATACAATAGTAAAAGGTCCTATTTATAATGAACTAGTAGCCTAGGGTTTATAGAAATAAGTAAATGATGCAAAAATCTATTTCCAGGGCCCACTTGGTGTGTGCTTGGGCTGAGCATTGAATCTTTCACGTGCATAGGCTTTTCTTGGAGTTAAATGCCAGCTTTGGTGCCAGTTTGGGCGTTTAACTCCAATTTTGGAGCCAGTTTGGGCATTTTACGCCAGAAATTTTAAGCTGACTTTGAACGCCTGTTTGGGCCATCAAATCTCGGGCAAAGTATGGACTATTATATATTTCTGGAAAGCCCAAGATGTTTACTTTTCAACGCAATTGAGAGCGCACAAATTGGGCTTCTGTCGCTCCAGAAAATCCACTTTTAGTGCAGGGAGGTCAGAATCCAACAGCATCTGCACTCCTTTTTCAGCCTCTGAATCTGATTTTTGCTCAGGTCCCTCAATTTCAGCCAGAAAATACCTGAAATCACAGAAAAACACACAAACTCATAGTAAAGTCCAGAAATGTAATTTTTATTTAAAAACTAATAATTATATACTAAAAACTAACTAAATCATACTAAAAACTACCTAAAAATAATGCTAAAAAGCATATAAATTATCCGCTCATCACAACACCAAACTTAAATTGTTACTTTTCCCCAAGCAACTAAGAACAAAATAAGATAAAAAGAAGAGAATGTATAATAAATTTTGAAAACATCTATGAGGATCAGTCTTAATCAGATGAGCGGGGTCATTAGCTTCTTGCTTCTGAACAGTTTTGGCATCTCACTTTATCCTTTGAAATTCAGAATGATTGGCTTCTATAGGAACTCAGAATTCAGATAGTGTTATTGATTCTCCTAGTTCAGTATGTTGATTCTTGAACACAGTTACTTTATGAGTCTTGGTCGTGACCCTAAGCATTTTGTTTTCCAGTATTACCACCGGATACATAAATGCCATAGACACATGACTAGGTGAACCTTTTCAGATTGTGACTCAGCTTTGCTAGAGTCCCCAGTTAGAGGTGTCCAGATCTCTTAAGCACACTCTTTTTGCTTTAGACCATGACTTTAACCGCTCAGTCTCAAGCTTTTCACTTGACACCTTCACGCCACAAGCACATGGTTAGGGACAGCTTGGTTTAGCCGCTTAGGCCAGGATTTTATTCCTATGGGCCCTCCTATCCATTAATGCTCAAAGCCTTGGATCCTTTTTATTTTACCCTTGCCTTTTGGTTTAAAGGGCTATTGGCTTTTTCTGCTTGCTTTTTCTTTTTCTTTCTCTCTTTTTTTCGATTTTTTTTTGCAAGCTTTTCACTGCTTTTTCTTGCTTCAAGAATCAATTATATGATTTTTCAGATTATCAAATAACATTTCTCCTTTTTCATCATTCTTTCAAGAGCCAACAATTTTAACATTCATAAATAACAAATTCAAAAATATGCACTGTTCAAGCATTCATTCAGAAAAACAAAAAGTATTGCCACCACATCAAAATAATTAAACTATTTTAAAATTCGAAATTCATGTACTTCTTTTTCTTTTTCAGAAAAAAATTTTTTTCATTTAAGAGGGGTGAAGGATTAATAGGATATTCATAACTTTAAAGCATAGGCACTAGACACTAATGATCATGTAATGAAGATGCAAACATAGATAGCACATAAAGCATAAAAATAAAAAAAACAGAAAGATAAGAACAAGGGAATCAAAGAACGGGTCCACCTTAGTGATGGCGGCTAGTTCTTCCTCTTGAAGATCCAATGGAACGCTTGATCTCCTCTATGTCTCTTCCTTGCCTTTGTTGCTCTTCCCTCATGGCTATTTGATCCTCTCTAATTTCATGGAGAATAATGGAGTGCTCTTGGTGCTCCATTTTTAGTTGTTCTATGTTGGAACTCAGTTCTCCTAAAGAGGTGTTGATTTGCTCCCAATAGTTGTGTGGAGGAAAATGTATCCCTTGAGGCATCTCAGGGATTTCTTGATGAGGGACTTCCTCATGCTCTTGTTGAGGTCCATAAGTGGACTCTCTTGTTTGCTCCATCCTTTTCTTAGTGATAGGCTTATCCTCTTCAATGAGGGTGTCTTCCTCTATGACAATTCCAGCTGAATTGCAGAGGTGACAAATGAGATGAGGGAAGGCTAACCTTGCCAAAGTGGAGGTTTTATCAGCCACTTTGTAGAGTTATAGAGATATGACCTCATGAACTTCTACTTCCTCTCTATTTATGATACTATGGATCATGATAGCCCGGTCTATTATAACTTCAGACCAGTTGCTAGTAGAAATGATAGAGAGTTGGATGAACTCCAACCATCCCCTAGCCCCAGGTTTGAGGTCAAGCCTTCTCAATTGAACTGGCTTGCCTTTGGAGTCTCTTTTCCACTGAGCTCCTTCCACACATATGTCCATGAGGACTTGGTCTAACCTTTGATCAAAGTTGACCCTTCTAGTGTAGGGGCGTGCATCTCCTTGTATCATTAGCAAGTTGAATGCCAACCTTACATTTTTCGGACTGAAATCTAAGTATTTCTCCCGAACCATTGTAAGCCAATTCTTTGGGTTCGGGTTCACACTTTGATCATGGTTTTTGGTGACCCATGCATTAGCATAGAACTCTTGAACCATTAAAATTCTAACTCGTTGAATGGGGTTGGTGAGAACTTCCCAACCTCTTTTTCGAATCTCATGTCGAATCTCCAGATACTCATTCCTTTTGAGCATGAAAGGGACCTCAGGGATCACCTTCTTGGCCACAACTTCATAGAAGTGGTCTTGATGGACCTTTGAGATGAATCTCTCCATCTTCCATGACTCAGAGGTGGAAGCTTTTGCCTTACCTTTCCTCTTTCTAGAGGTTTCTCCGGCCTTAGGTGCCATAAATGGTTATGAAAAAATAAAAAGCAATACTTTTACCACACCAAACTTAGAAGGTTTGCTCGTCCTCGAGCAAAAGAATAAAGAAAGAAGGAGAAGAAGAAGAAAATGGAGGAGATGGAGAGGTGTGAGTGGTTCGGCCAAGGGGGGAAAGAAGTGTTTATGATGTGTGAAAATGAAGGAGGGATGAGGGGTTTATATAGGAGTGGAGAGAGGGGTAGGGTTCATGTATTAGGGGTTGGTTTGGGAGGGAGAGGATTTGAATTTTGAATTGTGAGGTGGGTGTTATGGGGAAGAGTGGTGGAGGTGATTGGTAAGGGGTATTTGAGGAACGGTGTTATGGGAAGGTGTGAAGAAGAGATAGAGAGAGTTGAGGTAGGTGGGGATCCTGTGGGGTCCATAGATCCTGAGGTGTCAAGGATTTCTCATCCCTGCACCATTTTGGCGTGTAAACGCCCCTTGGAGTGCCAATCCTGGCGTTAAACGCCAGGTTGCTGCCCATTTCTAGCGTTTAACGCCAGCTTTTCTTCCCTTTCTGGCGTTAAACGTCAACTTGGTGCCCTTTTCTGGCGTTAAACGCCAGTCTGGTGCCTTTTTCTGGCGTTAAACGCCCAGAATGGTGCCAGACTGGGCGTTTAACGCCCATTCTGCTACCCTTACTGACGTTTAATCGCCAGTAAGCTCATCCTCCAGGGTGTGCTATTTTCAATGCTGTTTTTTTATTTTAGCTTTTGTTTTTGTGACTCCACATGATCATCATCCTAAAAAAACATAAAATAACAATAGAAATTTAACATAAGTAAAAAATTGGGTTGCCTCCCAACAAGCGCTTCTTCAATGTCAATAGCTTGACAGTGGGCTCTCATGGAGCCTCACAGATACTCAGAGCATGATGATGGCCTCCCAACACCAAACTTAGAGTTTGAATGTGGGGGCTCTGTTTGACTCTGCATTGAGAGAAGCTTGTCATGCTTCTTCTCCATGTGTACAGAAGGAGATTCTTTAGCTTTAAATACAAAGTAGTCCTCATTTACTTGAAGAACCAACTCTCCTCTGTCAACATCAATCACAGCTTTTGCTGTGGCTAGGAAGGGTCTGCCAAGGATGATGGATTCATCCTTATTCTTCCCACTTCCCATTGTC
>NC_029792.2:44275579-44275786 GCF_000816755.2 Arachis ipaensis
ACTTGACCCAAGAGCCTTCTCAAAGGTCATGGTGCCTATGGTATAAGGTATTAAGAACTTTCTAGGATCCGGTTTCTTCTGAGGTAATGTAGGTAATGTCAAGTCATTCAGTTCATTGGTGAGCAAGGGGGTTCATCCTCCCGAGTCTCATTACCAAATAACTTGGCATTCAGCTTCATGATTGCTCCAAGGTATTTAGCAACTTGC
>NC_029792.2:44277892-44291063 GCF_000816755.2 Arachis ipaensis
CTCTGTTTGACTCTGCATTGAGAGAAGCTTGTCATGCTTCTTCTCCATGTGTACAGAAGGAGATTCTTTAGCTTTAAATACAAAGTAGTCCTCATTTACTTGAAGAACCAACTCTCCTCTGTCAACATCAATCACAGCTTTTGCTGTGGCTAGGAAGGGTCTGCCAAGGATGATGGATTCATCCTTATTCTTCCCAGTGTCCAGGATTATGAAGTCAGCAGGAATGTAAAGGCCTTCAATCTTTACCAAGACATCCTCTACAAGTCCATAAGCCTGTTTTCTTGAATTATCTGCCATCTCTAGTGAGATTCTTGCAACTTGCACCTCAAAGATCTCTAGTTTCTCCATTACAAAGAGTGGCAAGAGGTTTATACTTGACCCAAGGTCACACAGAGCCTTCTCAAAGGTCATGGTGCCTATGGTATAAGGTATTAAGAACTTTCTAGGATCCGGTTTCTTCTGAGGTAATGTCTGCCTAATCAAGTCATTCAGTTCATTGGTGAGCAAGGGGGTTCATCCTCCCGAGTCTCATTACCAAATAACTTGGCATTCAGCTTCATGATTGCTCCAAGGTATTTAGCAACTTGCTCTTCAGTAATATCTTCATCCTCTTCAGAGGAAGAATACTCATCAGAGCTCATGAATGGCAGAAGTAGGTTCAATGGGATCAATATTGTCTCTGTATGAGCCTCAGATTCCCTTGGTTCCTCAAAGGGGAACTTCTTTTCGTTCAGAGGACATCCCATGAGGTTTTTCTCACTAGGAATCACGTCCTCCTTACTCTCTTCAGGTTCGGCCATGTTAGTCATGGTTATGGCCTTGTACTCTCTCTTGGGATTTTCTTCTGTATTGCTTGGGAGGGTGCTAGGAGGAGTTTCAGTAATTCTCTTACTCAGCTGACCCACTTGTGCCTCTAAATTTCTAATGGAGGATCTTGTTTCATTCATGAAACTTAGTGTGGTCTTAGATAGATCAGAGACTATGGTTGCTAAGCCAGAACGGTTCTGCTCAGAATTCTCTGTCTGTTGCTGAGAAGATGATGGAAAAGGCTTGCTATTGCTAAACCAATTTCTTCCACCATTATTGTTGTTGAAGCATTGTTGAGGCTTCTGTTGGTCCTTCCATGAGAGATTTGGATGATTTCTCCATGAAGGATTATAGGTGTTTCCATAGGAATCTCCCATGTAATTCACCTCTTCCATTGTAGGGTTCTTAGGATCATAAGCTTCTTCTTCAGAAGATGCTTCTTTATTACTGCTGGATGCAGCTTGCATTCTAGTCAGACTATGAGAAATCATATTGACTTGCTGAGCCAATATTTTATTCTGAGCCAGTATGGCATTCAGAGTATCAATCTCCAGAACTTCTTTCTTCTGAGTTGTCCCATTATTCACAGGATTTCTTTCAGAAGTGTACATGAATTAGTTATTTGCAACCATTTCAATGAGTTCCTGGGCTTCTTCAGGCGTCTTTTTCAGATGAAGAGATTCTCCAGCAGAGTTGTCCAATAACATCTTGGATAGTTCAAACAGACCATCATAGAATATGCATATGATGCTCCATTCTGAAAGCGTGACAGAAGAACACCTTCTGATCAACTGCTTGTATCTTTCCCAAGCTTTATAGAGGGATTCGCCTTCCTTCTGTCTGAAGGTCTGGACTTCCACTCTAAGCTTACTTAATTTTTGAGGTGGAAAGAACTTTACCAAGAAGGCATTGACCAGCTTTTCCCAAGAGCTCAGGCTATCCTTAGGTTGTGAGTCCAATCATGTCCTAGCTCTGTCTCTTACAGCAAAGGAAAAAAGCATAAGTCTGTAGACCTCAAGATTAACCCCATTGGTCTTAACAGTGTCACAGATTTGCAAGAATTCAGCTAAGAACTGATGAGGATCTTCCAATGGAAGTCCATGAAACTTGCAATTCTGTTGCATTAGAGAAACTAATTGAGGCTTAACCTCAAAGTTGTTTTCTCCAATTGCAGAAATTGAGATGCTTCTGTCATAGAAGTCAGAAGATGGTGCAGTGAAGTCACCAAGCATCTTCCTTGCATCTCCACCATTGTTGTTGGGTTCGGCCATCTCTTCTTCTTTTTTGAAAAATTCTGTCAGGTCCTCTCCAGAGTGTTGTGCTTTAGCTTCTCTTAGCTTCCTCTTTAGAGTCCTTTCAGGTTCCGGATCAGCTTCAACAAGAATGTTCTTATCCTTGCTCCTGCTCATATGAAAAAGAAGAGAACAGACAAGAATAGGAATCCTCTATGTCACAGTATAGAGATTCCTTGAGGTATCAGAGGAAAACAGGAATAGAGGGATGAGGTAGGTAGATAAGAATTCAAACATATGAAGAAGGAGAGAGTGTCTGAATTGCTATTTGAGGAGGAGTGTTAGTCCTTAAATAGAAGAAGGTGAAGAGGGGAAAATTTTTCGAAAACAAATTTTTAAATAAAACTAAAAATTTTAAAATAATTAAAAAGAATTTTAAAAAAGTGGTTGATGGTTTTTCGAAAATTAAAAGTGAGAAAGTGGTTAGGTGATTTTAAATTTGAAATTAGTAATCAAAAAGATATGATTGAAAATTATTTTGAAAAAGTTGTGGTTGAGAAAATATGATTGAGAAGATATGATTGAAAAATAATTTAAAAAGAAAATTTTTAAATTAATGATATGATTGAGAATATATGATTGGAATTTTTTTTGACTTGGCTAACAAGAAATTTAAAAGATATGATTCTAAAATTCAAATATTGAACCTTTCATAACAAGAAAGTAACAAACTTGAAATTTTTTAATCAAATCATTAATTAGTAGCCAGGATTTTCGAAAATAGTGAGAGAAAAATGGAAAAAGATTTGATTTTGAAAAATTATGAAGATTTGAAAGGATTTTATTTTGAAAAATTATGAAGATTTGAAAAGGATTTGAATTAAAAACTAATTTACCTCCCTTGTGTTGTCCTGGCGTTAAACGCCCAGAATGGTATCCATTCTGGCGTTTAACGCCCATTTGGCTACCTCCTTGGGCGTTAAATGCCCAGCTAGGTACCTTGGCTAGCGTTTAAACGCCAGAATTCCTTCTTCACTGGGCGTTTTGAACGCCCAGCTTTTTCTTTGTGATTCCTCTGCTGTATGTTCTGAATCTTCAATTCTCTGTATTATTGACTTGAAAAGACATAATTTTGAAAAATTTTTTTGAATTTTTAATGATGAGAGAGAATAACAACAAAATGAAACTAATCATGAAAAACTAAGATCAAATAAATAATGTATGCAAGAACACGTTGACTGTCAAGATGAATAATCATTTTTTATAGGGAAGGAAGACATGCAAGACACCAAACTTAGAAATTTTTATATTAGAGATACTAACAAATTGAGAATGCACATGAGAAACAACAAAAGACACAAAATAAGAGAATTTAAAGATCAGACCCAATAAAATCATCAAGAACAACTTGAAGATCAATGAAGAACATAATGCATATATTTTAGAAGAATGCAAGGAAATTAAAAATATACAAAACACCAAACTTAAAATGTGACACTAGACTCAAACAAGAAACACAAATTATTTTTTTGTATTTTTCGAAAATTATTTGGAAAAAGAAAAATAAGGATTTCAAAATTTTTAATAAGAATTCCAGGAATCATGCAATGTTAGTTTAAAGCTTCAGTCTAAAAAGATTAGACATGGCTAGCCAAGCTTTAGTAGGACATTACATACAACAGCCAAATTGATGGGAATCAATTAGCTCATGTGATGATAAAAGCATCATCTGAAACTCTAGAATTCATTCTTAAAAATTCTGAAGAACATAGAATAATTTAATTTTTTGCAAAAAAAAATTTTTCGAAAATAAAAAGAACAAAAAGCTTAAAATTAAAATGAAATTACCTAATCTGAGCAACAAGATGAACTGTCAGTTGTCCAAACTCGAACAATCTCTGGCAACGGCGCCAAAAACGTGGTGCACGAAATCACAATCACACTTCTGCAATTCTGCACAACTAACCAGCAAGTGCACCGGGTCGTCCAAGTAATACCTTATGTGAGTAAGGGTCGATCCCACGGAGATTGTCGGCTTGAAGCAAGCTATGGTCATCCTTGTAAATTTCAGCCAGGCGAATTAAAATGGTTTTGAGGCATTGATAATTAAAATATAATTAAAACAGAAAATAAGATAGAAATACTTATGTAATTCATTGGTGGGGTTTCAGATAAGCGTATGGAGATGCTTTGTTGCTTCTGAACCTCTACTTTCCTACTGCCTTCTTCCAACCATGTGTTACCTCCTTCCATGGCAAGCTGTATGATCCTCTCGTATGAAAATAAATCCATCTGCGCTGTCACCGCAGGGCTAATCATCTGTCAGTTCCCGCTAGCGTCGGAATAGGACCATTGTCCTTTTGCGCACTATCACTTGCGCCCCACATTCGCAGGTTTGAAGCTCGTCACAGTCGTTCCTTCCCAGATCCTACTCGGAACACCACAGACAAGGTTTAGACTTTCCGGATCTCAGGAATGCTGTCTATTGATTCTAGCCTATACCATGAAGACTCTGATCTCACGGAATGGAAGGCTCTGTTGTCAGGAGAAGCAACCATGCGTCGTGAACCAGGAGGCTAAGAGATACGCACTCAAGCTATTGCAGATAGAACAGAAGTGTTTGTCAGGCACGCGTTCATAAGTGAGAATAATGATGAGTATCACGGATCATCACATTCATCAGGTTGAAGTGCGAGTGAATATCTTAGAATAAGAAGTAGGAGTGAATTAAATAGAAAACAGTAGTAATTACATTAATTCATGAAGAACAGCAGAGCTCCACACCTTAATCTATGGGGTGTAGAAACTCCACCGTTGAAAATACATAAGTGAAAATAGTCTAGACATGGCTGTGAGGCCAGCCTCCAATGTCTAAGGACTAAATGTTCCAAAGATATTCCAAAAATGAAAATACAATAGTGAAAGGTCCTATTTATAATGAACTAGTAGCCTAGGGTTTACAAAAATAAGTTAATGATGCAGAAATCCACTTCCAAGGCCCACTTGGTGTGTGCTTGGGCTGAGCAATGAAGCTTTCATGTGCATAGGCTTTTCTTGGAGTTAAGCGCCAGCTTTGGTGCCAGTTTGGGCGTTTTACGCCAGAAATTTTAAGCTGACTTTGAACGCCAATTTAGGCCATCAAATCTCAGGTAAAGTATAAACTATTATATATTGATGGAAAGCCCGGGATGTCGACTTTCAAACGCAATTGAGAGCACACCAATTGGGCTTCTGTAGATCCAGAAAATTCACTTCGAGTGCAGGGAGGTCAGAATCCAACAGCATCTGCACTCCTTTTTCAGCCTCCGAATCAGATTTTTGCTCAAGTCCCTCAATTTCAGCCAGAAAATACCTGAAATCACAGAAAAACACACAAAATCATAGTAAAGTCCAGAAATGTAATTTTTATTTAAAAACTAATAATTATATACTAAAAACTAACTAAATCATACTAAAAACTACCTAAAAACAATGCTAAAAAGTGTATAAATTATCCGCTCATCAATTACTCCATCTGCACACCTTTTAAAGAGATATGGTTCATCCCACAAGTAGTACTTTGCATCAGAAATCAATTTTTTTATTTGTTTCTTACTGTACTCTTTGGGTATGAATCTCACAGCTTTATATTTTGCAATGTCTGCAAACCATGGTAATTCCTGAATGGCAAAGAGTTGCTCATCCGGAAAGATTTCAGAGATCTCAGTAGGAAGGAGGGACGCCTCTTCTTCTGGTTCTATCCGGGACAGATGATCTGCTACTTGGTTCTCTGTCCCTTTTCTGTCTCTTATTTCTATATCAAACTCTTGCAGAAGCAACACCCATCTTATGAGTCTGGGTTTTGAATCCTGCTTTGTGAGGAGATATTTTAGAGCAGCATGGTCAGTGTACACAATCACTTTTGATCCCACTAAATAAGATCTGAACTTGTCAATGGCATAAACCACTGCAAGCAACTCTTTTTCTGTGGTTGTATAATTCTTCTGTGCGTCATTCAAAACACGGCTAGCATAGTAAATGACGTGCAGAAGCTTGTTATACCTGTGTCCCAACACTGCACCAATGGCATGGTCACTGGCATCACACATTAGTTCGAATGGTAATGTCCAGTCTGGTGCAGAAATGACTGGTGATGTGACCAGCTTAGCTTTCAGAGTTTCAAATGCCAGCAGACACTCTTTGTCAAATACAAATGGTGTATCAGCAGCTAGCAGATTGCTCAGAGGTTTTGCAATTTTTGAAAAATCTTTTATAAACCTCCTATAGAATCCTGCATGCCCCAGAAAACTTCTGATTACCTTAATATTGGCAGGTGGTGGTAATTTTTCAATTACCTCTACCTTAGCTTGATCCACCTCTATCCCCTTGTTTGAAATTTTGTGCCCAAGGACAATTCCTTTAGTCACCATAAAGTGACATTTTTCCCAGTTTAAAACCAGGTTAGTCTCTTGGCACCTTTTCAGAACAAGTGCTAGATGGTCAAGACAGGAGCTAAATGAGTCTCCAAATACTGAGAAGTCATCCATGAAGACTTCCAGAAATTTCTCTACCATATCAGAGAAGATAGAGAGCATGCACCTCTGAAAAGTTGCAGGTGCATTGCACAGACCAAATGGCATCCTTCTGTAGGCAAATACTCCAGAAGGACATATGAATGCTATTTTCTCTTGGTCTTGAGGATCTACTGCAATTTGGTTGTAACCTGAATAGCCATCCAAAAAGTAGTAGTATTCATGACCTGCTAGTCTCTCTAGCATCTAGTCTATGAATGGTAAAGGAAAATGATCCTTTCTGGTGGCTGTATTGAGTCTTCTGTAGTCAATATACATATGCCACCCTGTAACTGTTCTTGTAGGAACCAGTTCATTTTTTTCATTATGAACCACTGTCATGCCTCCCTTCTTGGGGACAACTTGGACAGGGCTCACCCTGGGGCTATCAGAAATAGGATAAATAATCCCAGCCTCTAGTAACTCAGTGACCTCTTTCTGTAGTCAATATATATACACCACCCTGTAACTGTTCTTGTAGGAACCAGTTCATTTTTTTCATTATGAACCACTGTCATGCCTCCCTTCTTGGGGACAACTTGGACAGGGCTCACCCAGGGGCTATCAGAAATAGGATAAATAATCCCAGCCTCTAGTAACTTAGTGACCTCCTTCTACACCACCTCCTTCATGGCTGGATTTAGCTGCCTCTATGATTGAACCACTGGCTTGGCATTATCCTCCAATAGGATCTTGTGCATGCATCTGGCTGGGCTAATGCCCTTAAGATCACTTATGGACCACCCAAAAGCTGTCTTGTGTGTCCTTAGCACCTGAATTAGTGCTTTCTCTTCCTGTGGTTCTAAAGTAGAGCTTATGATCACAGAAAAAGTGTCATCTTCCCTCAGAAATGCATATTTCAGAGATGGTGGTAGTGGTTTGAGTCGGGTTTAGGAGGCTTCTTCTCTTCCTGAGGGGTTTTTAGAGGTTCTTCTGTTTCCTCTGGTTCATCCAGATCAGGCTGAACATCTTTAAAAATGTTCTCTAGCTCTTATTTGAGACTCTCAGTCATATTGACCTCTTCTACCAGAGAGTCAATGATGTCAGTGCTCAGGCAGTCTTTTGGTGTGGCTGGATGCTGCATAGCTTTGACAGAATTCAACTTAAACTCATCATCATTGACTCTTAGGGTTATCTCCCCTCTTTGGACGTCATGAGGGTTCGTCCAGTTGCTAGGAAAGGTCTTCCTAAAATGAGAGTTGCACTCTTGTGCTCCTCCATTTCCAGCACTATAAAATCAGTAGGAAAGGCAAATGGCCCAACCTTGACAATCATGTCCTCAATTATGCCTGATGGGATTTTAATGGATCCATCCGCAAGTTGGAGACATATCCGGGTTGGTTTAACTTCATTAGTTAAACCAAGCTTTTTGATAGTAGATGCAGGTATTAAGTTGATACTTGCCCCAAGATCACATAGAGCTGTCTTGGTACAAGCACCCTCTAATGTGCATGGTATCATAAAGCTTCCGAGATCTTTAAACTTTTCTGGTAAGCTTTTCAGAATGACTGCACTGTATTCTTCAGTGAGGAAAACTTTTTCAGTTTCTCTCCAATCCTTCTTATGACTTAAGATCTCCTTCATGAACTTAGCATAAGAGGGTATTTGCTCAAGTGCCTCTGCAAAAAGAATCTTTATTTCAAGAGTCCTAAGATAGTCTGCAAAGCGGGCAAATTGTTTATCCTGTTTCGCTTGACGGAGTTTCTGAGGATAAGGCATCTTGGCTTTGTACTCTTCAACCTTAGTTGCTGCAGGTTTATTTTCTATAGAAGTGGTTGGAGAAGCCTGCTTAGGGGGGTTGTTATCAGTACTTGCAGGTGTCTGATCCCTTATTGGCGTTTGAACGCCAGAATTGGGTGCTTTTTGGGCGTTTAACGCCAGGTTGCCACCCTTTTCTGGCGTTTGAACGTCAGAATTGGCTATTCTTTGAGTGTTTAACGCCAAGTCTTTACCCCTTTCTGGTGTTTGAACGCCAGCATCATTCCTCTCTGGGCTCTTATTGTCCTCAGAGGGATTTTGAGCAGTGACTTGGTCATTTTCTGTTAGTTGTTCCTTTCTTGGCTTCCTGCTGTTTCGAATTGAGGTATTCAATATCTTCCCACTCCTTAGTTGAACAGCTTGGCATTTTTCTGTTATCTGTTTAGATAGCTGCTGTCTTGTCTGATTCAAGTGTTTTTCCATATTCTCATTAGCATCTTTGGTTTCTTGTAGCATCTCTTTAAATTCTGCTAACTATTTTGTTATACTAAGCAATTGCTGATTGAGTTCAGCAACTTGTTCTTGAGGACTAAGTTCATTGGATACAGCATTAGCTTCTTCTTTCATGGAGGACCCACTACTTGAGTATAGATATTGATTTCTAGCAACTGTATCAATGAGCTCTTGAGCCTCTTCAATTGTCTTTCTCATATGTATAGATCCATCAGCTGAGTGGTCTAGAGACATTTGGGCTTTTTCTGTAAGACCATAGTAAAAGATGTCTAACTGCACCCATTCTGAAAACATTTCAGAGGGGCATTTCCTTAGCATCCCTCTATACCTTTCCCATGCATTATAAAGGGATTCATTATCCTCTTGTTTAAAGCCTTGGATGTCCACTCTTAGCTGTGTCATCCTTTTTGGAAGAAAATATTGATTCAGGAATTTGTCTGATAACTGTTTCCATGTTCTTATGCTTGTTGTGGGTTGGTTGTTTAACCACCTCTTAGCTTGATCTTTTACAGCAAATGAAAATAGTAATAATCTGTAGACATCCTGATCCATGTCCTTATCACGTACTGTGTCAGTAATTTGTAAGAACTGTGTCAAAAACTCAGTAGGTTCTTCCTGTGGAAGACCGGAATACTGCAATTTTACTGCACCATGATAATGAGCTGAGGATTTAGCTCAAAACTGTTTGCTCTTATGGGAGGTATACAGATACTACTCCCATAGGAAGCATTAGTGGGGTTAGCATATGACCCCAGAGCCTTTCTGGACTATTCATTTTCACTTAGGTCCATGATGGAGAGAATAAAATATTTTTATTTTTATTTTATTTAATTAAGGATAACCGAATTCAAAAGAAAAGAAAATAAAATAAAATAGATTAAAATATATAATAAAAATTCAAATACTAAAATGGCTAATTAATTAAAAATATTTGAAAAATTTTGGATATGATTTTTGAAAATTGGAGAAAGAAAAAAGGTGGTTAGAGAGTTTTGAAAAAGATGTGTTAAAATTAAAGATACTTGTAAAAAAATAAATAAAAGAAAAGGTTTGAAAAAGATATGATTTTAAAATTTGAAGATTGAAACTTTCTTAGCAAGGAAACACCAAACTTAAAATTTTTCAATCAAGATAATAAAATAAGACAAGTAATTCGAAAATTATGTCAAAAAGGAAAAAGATTTTGAAAAATTTTATAAAAGATTTTCAAATTTTGAAAATTGAAAATTGAAATTTGAAATAAAATAAGATAAGGTTTTGAAAAAGATATGATTTTTTTTTTTTGAAAAAGATTTGAATTTTGAGATTTTAAAACTAAGATAAGATAGAAAAAATTAAAATAAAAATCCGAATTTTTAAAAGTAAAAATCGAAAATTCAATTAAAATAAAGATAAAAGATATTTTGAATTTAATGAGGAAAGAAAAAAACAATAAAAAGACACCAAACTTAGAATTTTTAGATCAAAACAAAGAAAGCAACCACGAAACTGTTGAGTGTCAAGATGAAAACCAAGAACACTTTGAATATCAAGATGAACACCAAGAACAATTTTTGAAAATTTTTAAGAAAATAAAAACACAAAGGACACCAAACTTAAAAATTTTTGTACCTTGGACACTAATAATTCGAAAATGCACAAGAAAAACAAGAAAAGACACAAAACAAGAAAAACTAAAGATCAAACAAGAAAAATAAACAAGAACAACTTGAACATATAATTAGATAAATTGAAAGAAAAATAAAATCATGCAATTGACACCAAACTTAAAACATAAAACTAAATTCAAACAAAAAACTAAATTATGAGGTTATTGCTTTTAAAAAGTTTCGAAAATAATTTAGAAAAAAAATAAGGATTTTAAAATTTTAACCAAAAACAATAATAGAGACTCAATTTTAGTGACTTTAAACCAAAAGGATAAATTTTTCCTAATCTAAGAAACAAAATAAACCGTCAATTGTTCAAACTCGAACAATCTCCGGCAACGGCGCCAAAAACTTAGTGCACGAAATTGTGATCACACTTTTCACAACTCCGCACAACTAACCAGCAAGTGCACTGGGTCATCCAAGTAATACCTTGCGTGAGTAAGGGTCGATCCCACGGAGATTGCCGGCTTGAAGCAAGCTATGGTTATCTTGTAAATCTTAGTCAGGAGATTAATGATAAAAATGATTTTGTTATGAAAAGTAAATAACATGAATTAAAAGGTACATGTGATTCAATAATGAGGAACAGGTTGAGGTTCCGGAGATGCTCTGTCGTCTGAATCTCTGTTTTCTTATTGCCTTCTTCTCCAAGCACGCATAGCTTCCTTCAATGGCAAGCTGTATGATCCTCTTGGATGAAAAATACCAGGTACGATCTCTGCACGGCTAATCAACTGTCGGATTTCTCGTCTCGGATGAAAAATACCATGTACAGCTACCGCACGGCTAATCATCTGTCGATTCCCACTAGCGTTGGAATAGGACCCTTGTCCTTTTGCACACTGTCACTGCGCCCAACATTCGCAGGTTTGAAGCTCGTCACAGTCATCCCTTCTCGGATCCTACTCGAAATACCATAGACAAGGTTTAAACTTTTCGGATCCCAGGAATGCTACCAATTGGTTCTAGCCTATACCACGAAGGTTCTAACCTCCAGACTCGGTCCGTGGATTAGAAACCCAAGAGATACGTACTCAAGCTGTTGCCCAATGACTACATTGAGCTCAGATAGAACGGAGTGGTTGTCAGGCACGCGTTCATAGGGTTGAGGATAATGATGAGTGTCACGGATCATCATATTCTCCATATTGAAGTACGAGTGAATATCTTAGAATAGAATCAAGCGTGATTAAATAGAAAACAGTAGTAATTGCATTAATCCATTGAAACACAGCAAAGCTCCTCACCCCCACCTATGGGGTTTAGAGACTCATGCTGTAGAAGATACAATATGAAGTGTAAAAAATGTCATGAGTTCAAAATAAATCTCTAAAAGTAGTTTTTATACTAGACTAGTAACTTAGGTTTACAGAAAATGAGTAACTAAGTGTAGATAGTGCAGAAATCCACTTCTGGGACCCACTTGGTGCATGTCTGGGCTGAGCTTCCAAGCTTTCACGTGCATATGCCCAAAGTTGGCATTAAATGCCACCCTGGGTGCCAGAATGGGCGTTTAATGCCGAAAAAGGTGCTAGTTCTGGCGTTTTACGCCAGAAAGTTTTAGGCTGACTTTGAACGCCAGTTTGGGCCATCAATTCTCTGGCAAAGTATGAACTATTATATATTGTTGGAAAGCACAGGATGTCTACTTTCTAATGCAATTAAGAGCGCACCAATTGGGCTTCTGTAGCTCGAGAAATTCCATTTCGAGTCCAGGAGGGTCAGAATCCAACAGCATCTGCAGTCCTTTTTCAGCCTCTGAATCAGATTTTTGCTCAGGTCCCTCAATTTCAGCCAGAAAATACCTGAAATTACAGAAAAATACACAAACTCGTAGCAAAGTCCAGAAATATGATTTTTGAATAAAAACTCATAAAAATATAATAAAAAGTTACTGAAACATACTAAAAACTATGTAAAAACAATGCCAAAAAGGGTATAAATTATCCGCTCATCATTAACCAACCAGCAACAATACCAACAATAAAGTAATTCAACAAAAGTAATTCAACAATAATACAATATCCTGTTTCACATGATACGGAGGTAATCTAATACTTCAAATCTGCTCCCATTTTCTCATTATTCAAATTTATCTTACCATACTGATTTCAATCTAACCCTATCAATATCCAAAACCTCCAACACTTGATAAATCATACTAAATCACTTTAAAACTCAAAAGTAATTTAGTAATTCAACAGAACAGCAAAACAAAACAAAACAGAAGTAGTTTCAGTAATTCAACAGAACAATCAGTAAGGCAGCAATAATGAAATAAACAAGTTAACAACCAGCAGCAATCTATCAATGATTATTGATTTATTGAACATAAATTAGTTAAATTACTTAATTACATACCTGAATCGGAGGCTCGGGCTTTATATCTCAGTTGAATCGGCGGGAAGAAGGCTGCTGGCTGGTGCTGTGCTAGGTGGCTCGGTGGGAACTGGGGTCGGTGGCTCGGCGCTGCTGGGAAGAACATTCCTGGGTCGGTGCTCGCTGGCGACGCTGGGAGCTGCTGGGAAGAACGCTGCTGCCTGTTGGGTCGTGCTCGCTGGGAACTGGGAAGAAGGCTTCGGTGCTGGTGGCTGGTGGGAACTAGGAAGTGTAAAAGGCTTCGAGAAGAGCCTGAGAGCAGTAGAGAACGACTGCGAGACTGCGACTCTGCGAGGGCGAGATTGAGAGAAGAGAGCGAGAAAAGCTAGGTTTCGAAATT
>NC_029792.2:44291068-44292984 GCF_000816755.2 Arachis ipaensis
GGGTCGGGGGTGGGGGTTTGGTTTTTTAGGGTTTTTTTCATAAACCGGTTCGGTTCGGTTGGAATTTTCATGGTCAGAACCCAAAACCGAACTGAAACACAATAAAAACAGCAAAATTTGTTTTTTTTTTCAGTTTTCGGTTTGTTCAGTTTTCGATTTTTTCGGTTCGGTTAGTCGGTTTAGGTCGGTCCAGATCAGTTTTGAACACCCCAACCTGGCACCAAGTAGTTGCTTCACTAGCTCCCACGTCACGGTGCCATACCATCTGTGGAAATCACGGAAGCACCCCCATTGGCTCCCCGTGCGCACGTATCCCAAGGTGATACGCAACGTCCTGCAGGGTGATGGTGCACTTATCCCATGGCAGGTGAAACGTGTGGGTCTCTGGACTCCAGCGCTTTACGAATGCCATGATCAAGGAGTTATCAAAGACGATATCCTCAAGAGGCACTGTGTCGCTGAAGCCAGCCTCCCTCAAATATGGGATGATGGCATTTGGTGGTGGAAGTGTGTGACTCACTCGCCGAGAAAGAAGTAGGCGAGGTTTCTAACAAAAAATAAATTATCAGAATCCAGAAAATAAACTCTCAATAAGTATTAACTTAACAAACTGATTTAATTATTATATACATTTATTTAACAGAAATTTATAAATATATACTAACTGAATTTATTTAAATAAAACCTTTTACGTTAATAATTACTAAGTTAATAAACATCTCCTCGCTTCATTAATTAAAATAAAAACATTATTTACTAAAGTAATTAATACTTTAAGAAAAACATTTACTCCAATATTTAATATCTAAATTAATAATTATGTTTTTTAATAACTTAATTACAAAAAAAAAATAAGAATCACATTTCTAAAATGCACCATATCAGTCAACTGTTGGTAATAATATATCCAACTACCTAAACCATAAATTGTATCCTAGTTCTTGGCAAGTATCCTAAGTTCCTAACCATGGCTATACATTATGCGATGACATAAACGTGAAGATAACAAAACTAACTGCGAAGTCGACTGCCCCGGCAACATGCCATGTGGCGTTCAGTCGATTGATGTCTGGATCACGTGCATCTGCGCGTGCCATCTTAGTGTTACTCAATAATATGGTCAAAAAAAAATAGAAGAGAGGAGAAAATGGTGAAAAAGTTGAAAATGGGGCCTGGAACGTCGCTGTAAACGACTTGTATATATAGGTCTCTTATCTCGTTTATAGTGTAAACGAGATAAGTTTATACGTATCTTATTTACATTGTAAATAAGATATAACATACTACGTATTTTTGTAATTATTTTTAAAATTATTTATTTCAGTAAATTAAACTTTTTTTTATTTATTTAAATAAAAAAATCCATTTTATTTGTCTAAATTTTTATTATACTGATACATATAAATTTACCATTATATCGAAATAAATACTTTTAATAATTCAGGTATTCTCTAGGTATAATATAATTTTAATTTATAGATTAAATAATTTAAAAAAGGTAAACAAATTTTAAATCGATCATGTTAGTAGCTAATAAAGTGTTGGATAATAAAGATTATTGAAGAGAGAAAGATAAATTTAAATGAAAAGAGAAATTTTGAATAAATATTATTGGTTCAAATAAAAAGGAGGTTCCCATTTTTTTTGGTTTCCGATTTTAGTATCTCTAAACGTCAAAAACGTTATCCTTTGGGAGTATTATTGTAATCCACACTCTCAAATAGTCATTTGTATCTCAAATTTGGAAATTCTAAATCTTGTTATTCTTACGTTGCTTCTAATAAATGTAGAGATTATAAAACGTTTTTTCCACTGGCTCCTGTTGATTAATATTTTATAAACGAATCTTCGTTAACATACAAAATCTACGTTACATGTAACAGCAGAAAATCCTTTTAGTTCGAATAAATTTGTAG
>NC_029792.2:44293239-44293872 GCF_000816755.2 Arachis ipaensis
TTAATATACAACACGGTAAATATATTCTAACAGTATATATAGACTCTCCATCTGCATTATTCGTCTTAATCCGGAGAGGGCACATATATTATATTCTTCTTTTTTAGCAGAAAAAAAAAGTAACCATGTCGACATGTTTTTGGAGGGCCATTTCTCTAGTGCTGCTAATGCTTGTTAACGGTTTTGTTTCTGGTTAGTTCTTCATGTGTTGATATTTTCTGTGTCTTTTTTTTTAAATCCCCTTCACTTTTTGGTCAATGATATATGTTACATTTTTCATGTGTTCAAATGTTTTTCTTAACACTAATGTTTTTCACTTTTTTGTACAATCATCAGCCACTCCTTCTTCTTTTTTGCCCCTTTTTTTTAAAATAAATTCTAGCAAATATCCCACATACGCCAATGTTTTTGCTCTCGTGTAACAATTAATTGATTTGTTTATGCTTTCGCTAATTAGGGTATCTTTTTGTAAATAAATAAAATAAATATAATATTTATTAGATATTTTTTTAAATTACAATCTTATTTTGTATACAAACAAGATACATTTATAATTATTTTATTTTCTGTGCCAATGAAATATGTAAAATAGGTGAAAAACATAATTTTTTTCTAAACATGTTTATATCTGTA
>NC_029792.2:44294045-44295258 GCF_000816755.2 Arachis ipaensis
TCAACACCTTATTTTTATAATACCATGATTTATTATCTAAGACTTTTGTTAACTAAATTTTGATAAAAAAATAAATAAATTTTGATTATGTAATATTTTTTAAAATGTGTTTTTTTTTTAAACACGTGTAAAAAGTTCATAATTTAAATAATCATTTCCTTTTTCCCATTTCAGGAATTAATGGTGCTGTGGTAGATTGTGCTGCAGTGGAATGCAAGGTGTCCTACATTAAGATAACCCAAGGCAAAAATGATGGAAGCAACGATATCAATGGTGCCATTGTCAACACTTGCCCCAGTTTGATAACTGACCTACGTGTCGATTGTGGATCATTCATCCAATCATTTAAAGGCATTCCACTCCCGCCCAACATTTTAAAGGTTGTTGCTGGCAATGAATGTGTTGTCAACAATGGCAATCCAATTGGGTCCGGTGACATCAACTTTAATTATTCTAATACGGAAATCCTTCCACTCACAGTTACTTCCTTCAAGTGCTTGAGTCCATGAACATAAGGCCTAGATTAAATTAAGAGGCCTTTAGTTTTTATCATTTTTTTCTTAGTAATTATCTTTAGATACGGTACAATAAGGTTGGGATATGATTAGCGAAAATATCATGTTCTTGTGATAATCGCCAATGTCAGAAATAATCAATTATATGAGGGGTTTAATTAACAAGTGTCGTTTATGATTATGAGAAATATTATTTAGCCAATGATTATTCAGCTATCAATCATTTATCATGATTTTCTTGTGCCTTCAATTGTATTAATCTCGCTCGTATATTCATTTTTCATTGTTTTTGTCTAACCAACCTCCAAATCCCACTGCTTTGTTTGGATTTTGATTCTAATTTTGATTAGAGTTATCGATTCAGATTCTATCAAAGATTTCAATTTGGAAAGTAGATACCACTACTCTTAAATAGTTGTTTCAAAAAAATTACACTAATGTTATGTGAAGATTCAGATAATAAATGCTAATTTTAGATTTTTACAACATCGATACACCTATATATATTTGATATTTCATATACATTCCTTTAACATTTTACTTTTCAACTTGATTGAATGTTATTTATTTTACTATGTTAATGGCTTTTTCAACAAATATTTAAAAATAATAAAAATGAAACCAAATAAATATGTCTTACAAAAGAAAGCATTTATATAGGTAAAAAGTAACATAAATAATTAATATTTTGTTTGCAT
>NC_029792.2:44295364-44296252 GCF_000816755.2 Arachis ipaensis
TGATTTTTTTTTCAATACAATATACAAATAATTATATAGGTAAAAAGTAACATAAATAATTAATTTTTTATTTTATTTCTTCGAGTTATTACATTTTCCTTTCATAGTGAGTTCTATTTTTACCCACTTTTGATGCTAGCTAAAATTTGATCGTCATTGACAAAGTTATCGAGAGGTGTATCAATGAGCCAGCTAAAACTTTCCACAAAAATGGTACCTAATTTATTTGGAGGATAATTATCAATGCAATCCATCCACACATTATTACCAACATTACCCTCCAAATCCCTCATAACTTCCCAAACACAGCTACAACACTTAAACCCTGACCCAAGCCCAATCATAAGAACCCTATCACCTTTCTTAAGCCTCTTTTTTGCTTCCATGTAACCCAAAACATACCACACCCCACTTGAAGATGTGTTGCCCCAACGGTGAATTGTCATTCTTGATGGCTCAATATCATAGTCATTTAGCCCAAGACCCTTACTAATTTCATCAATCACTGCTCTTCCTCCAGGGTGCACACAAAAATGTTCTATCCCTGACTTGAAATTCAAACCTTTGTTATGATTGGATGAATTTGCTGCTATGCCCCTTTTCATTGTTGAATGGTAGATGGACACAGTGAAATAGCACACAATTTCCCATAATGGTAAAATCTTAGGCACCATTATTTTGAGGTTCACCTTCAAGGCTTCAGAGGCAGCTTTGGGGACACTCTTCTTTAGGTAGATTCCTTGGTGCCTATTTTGCACCAGCATACGGATACAGTATTAACGTACAAAGATTATGATATGAAAAATACGGTAAATTTATGAAAAATTAAGATGTTATATATTAAATAAAACGATATAATTATATAATACAAAAATAAATATTTATTCA
>NC_029792.2:44296260-44297352 GCF_000816755.2 Arachis ipaensis
TATTCAAAAGTGATAATATCTATATCTATTCTATACATATGCATATATAAAGATGATTGGGTTCCTAAATGAAATTTGGTCTCTAAAAACTGGCCTAGCCTAACAAAATAAATAATTTTCAGATCTATAAATACATTTTAACTAAAATACAAATAAATAATTATTAAAGTTTCATAATCATAACTACTATGCATCTTAAAAAGTAACCATTATTTGTAAATCTAAATCAAAACAAAGGTATATGTCTATCAATCTACTACTAGTAATTAGAGGAGAAAACTAAATAATTGATATATGAACCAAATTTAATTTAATAGTTCTTAGTTTTTTTTTTTTTGCAAATAATCTAATTCCTAACATGTAGTAGCTAGATCACTAAAAAGAAGTAAAGAACACATATATACTACTAAGACGCGAAATAGGGATATTAATACTAATTATATAATTTTAATTTATATTTGTATACATGCATGGCAAAGTTTTCATTACCCTTGTTCATCTTCCACCATCATGGCACAACCGTAAGCTTCATCACTTGCTCCAAGGTGGGTTCTTTCCACATGCTTTAGCCTCAGAATTGCGTTTGGCTTCAGGGAGGGGTTGTTAGTGAGGAGCAAGCAGCCACCGCCGGAGCGAAACAGACAGTTAGATAGCATCATGGAGGTTACCTTGCCGCAGTACCATGACTGGCTGAGGCACTCTGTGCTCACCACAACGGCGAGGCAGTTCTTGTGCATCGTCTTCAGAAGACGATGCACCAAATCTATGGCTACTATGCTTCCGCTGCAACCTGTTCCGCTCAGGTTGAAGACCTTAATATCCTCCCTCAATTTGTACCTATATATTTATAGTAACAATAAAAGTGGTGACAACAAATTAAATTAAAGTGAATCATATGTAAATTTTGAAAACTGAATTATTATTAGACATCAAACTGTTTAATAATATGGGGTGAGAGGTTCAGAAGTTTAATCAATTTAATTTGGGTTATTAAAATAAGAATTTAATTTTAATATACTTACGTGTATTTAATTACCTAACAAAAATAACTGTATTTTATATTGATCGCGAAAATAGTCATCTGAGCTAAAA
>NC_029792.2:44298097-44304795 GCF_000816755.2 Arachis ipaensis
GTATCATAATTTATTTTTATTTGTATTTTTTTTTTCAAATATATGTTTGTTCCAGTATCCATCCCTTACGTAGCGTTTGGTAGAGAGACAGACTGAGAGTGAGAGACAGAGACTAAGAAATAGAAATTGAAATAAATTTTAGTATTCTGTTTGGTACAAAGTGAGAGATAGAAATTGAAACAAGAATGAAATTCTAATTTAATTTGTACAAAGGATAAAATTGGAATTAATTAATTGAAATGAAGGTATTTTAGGTATAAAATGTTATTAAAGTTTCAGTCCCCTGTGTCCTTACTTTTTGGAAGTACTGAAATACTGAAATTTTAATGATAAAGACAAAAATTTTAGTACCAATCTTTAAATTAACAAATATGATATTGAGTCTCAGTCTTCCAATCTCTGTACCTCAAAACAAACGCTACCTTATTGTTTGGGGGCACATATTTTATTTTATATTAGATGTATCGCGTTAGTATCTGAAAGATAGGTGTAATCCATAACCGAAACAAAGATAAAAGAATTAGTAATATAAGAGTTATTAAAGTAAAAAGTCAAAGTAAATCTTGGTAAGAAAACAGAAAAAAAAGTAAAATAGTAATTGAATTCAAATAATAATTCTTGATATTCTAATAAAATATAATATGTAGTTTTAAATAGGTGAATATTAAAATTTATTATTTTTAATTATAAATTTAATTTTTTTAATTTAATAATCTAATAACATATTTTAGACAGTACATTTAAATATTAATAACTAGTTTGTTAATGATAAAAAATATTAAATTATGATAGTTATCTGTCATTTCTCTATTCAATAATCATGACACATAATTTCAACATATAAATTCCATAATAATAATCCATTCATGGCCCTACCTGTTTATGATGCGAGCTGCAAAGGAAGAAACTGAAGAGAAAACCGTTATATTAACCACAAGAATATCAATCTCAACAGGAGAAAACCCAGTCCTCTTGAAGATCCTATCAAGTGTCTCAAACATGATCTCATCAACTTCCTTCAATGAATCTTCAATTGTGGCACACTCTTCTCTTCCCTCAATCACACTCCTCGGCGCATAAGTGTGCTCCCCAATCCCGGACTTCGCCATTGCTTTCAAGAGGAACTTGTACTCTTGCAGACCAAGATTCTTGTTCCTACGGATGATTCTCACACATGTGTCTCTGTCAAGTTTTGTGTCTTCTGGGGGCTTGAAGCATTCATATGCTAGTAAGTAGCACGATTGGCCTCTAATTTGATGGATTAAATTATACAAACAGAACAAAGCATAGCATAAAAATGTTATTGAGAGAGATAAGAACAGAATCTCCATGGCTTATATTATAATTAAGGGAGAGAAGATTATTAATAATATAATTTCAATTAACGTGTTTCTAGTGAAATATTAATGTATGACTACTACCTATATTTATATACACATATAATGTCACATATAATTTATTAGGAGAGTTTGAGCGGATGGAAGTTCGTTAGGACTTGCAAGTAGAAATTGTGAGTTCAAATTAAAGTTGAAATCAGTAGTTGATTTTGAAGTATATGTAATAAATAATTGCCAGTTTCATACATTGATTATTAAATTCGGAAGGGTTTTGAAGTATACCACTTTGGCCACTCTGATCTAGATATAATAATTTCCAGATCGTGATAGTTCATATAGTTAAGGAAAGGTAAGAATTATATAATTTTGTTACTGTGAATAATGTCTATTTTTTTTTATAGATGATCATAAAATGTAAATTAGATTTCAAAAATTAGGATAGGATTTTGATGTTTTAAGAGCGCTTATTAAAATGCTAAATGAAATCAAATTTTATTCAAACATCCAAAACTTTAAAATTCTCAATACTTTTGTAAATTTATGGAAGAAATTTTTAAAAAAATTAGTTAACATTTGTGCTACATGTACATGTTAAGATTACTAGTAAAAGTTTTTAAACTTTTAGTTTTAATAAATATATAACATACAAATGTATCTTAATCATATTCTGGTGTTATCCTCTAATTAACATATACCTTTAACTTAGAAAAAAAAAAAAAAGAAAAACAACAGCTTTCAAAAGCTAGCCATTATATTTATCTGCTTATTTAATTTTCGCCTTTTTGTGTCCACAAGATGAGCATGTTAGAAATTAAACTCTTCGTTAAACAGCAAAAATAACATGAACTGTTCGTACATGACATACATACTACCATTAAAATGTTGTGGAATACTGGATAATTGAGCGGAACAATGCATATATATATAGCTGGGGATAGAGACATGTTAACTATATTTACTTACTTTTATTTCTAGCTACCAGTCAAACCAGCTCGATTATCTTGTTCCAACACATTAATTTCTACGCCTAATTATCTAGTCATTTACCATTTTACCAATTAGTTTTCTTTTTGAAAAACCTGCTTCAATCAATTTAAAATTTTCCGATTTGGAATAATACAGCCATTTTTAGTTAATTGAGTAAATGTCCTTTTCGGTCTCTAACCATTTGTCCGATGGACTTCCCACCCCCTAAGAAATCTAAATACCCAAATCGATCCCTATCTATTTAGATATCTGTACGTTCCAGTCCCTGCAACCGATTTCCGAGCAGGTCACTTGCTGATGTGTCAGTAACTTGTCCACGTGGGTTTCTCTCCTTCATAATTGGGACAAATCGCCCCTGTAACTTTGTTGAAACGTTGCGTTTCATTATGAGCGTTATTCCATAAAACACCTTTCTCTCCCTCTTCATTTACATTTAGCCCTAATTCTGAAACCTTTCTCTTGAAATGGTAAGGAATACTTCGTTCTCTTCTACTTACTTTATCTTTCACTGTAGTCAAGTTGAGGGGTGTGTCAGATAGTGGGACTGAAATTTGTTTTGATAAATCAGTTCTCCTCTGCATGGTGATTATGGGTGGATGGGGTGAAGCACTAGCTTTGTTTGATGAGTTAGGATTGTTGCAAAACTATAATAGTGATGTTAACTTTGAAAGTTTCTACCTTTGTGTTTACTGATGAGTTAAAAATTCTTAATTGATAGACATTATAGTCTATTTGCTGTTGATTAAGTTTGAATCTTAGCTCTGTTACTGAGTTGTGGTTTGGATTTTTACAGACGTCTGTGTTTGTTGTCCCTGTTTTTCATCATGGTGGGAAACTCAAGAAAGATCCAGATGGAGTGTTACGGTACGTAGATGGAAAGATTGAGAAATTTCCACCCATGGATGTTGATTTTGTCAACAAGAAGGATTTGGAAGAACTCTTCAGGGGATTAGGTTATCTAGAATACAAAGAAATTTACTGGCTTGATCCAGCAGCAAGAAACTTGGTGTTTGGGCTTCATATCCTTAAGGGTGACCAGGATATTAATGACATGTGTGAAGCCACCCTAAGTTGTCCAGATAGAAATGAGTTCTACATCTACTTTGAGCACCCGGTAAGTCAACCAATGGCAGTCGAACCAGAGCCAGAACCAGAGGAAGAGCCCGTTGTGGTCACAGATGAATCCTCATCGGATGACGGATACGAGAGTGCCGAGGATGAGGCCTACAAGCCTCCTCCTCCTGGTTATAAGACTGATAGTAGTGATATTGAGTCACCAAAAAGACGTGAAAAAAAAACAAAGAAAAAAGCATCGGTGTCTCCATCAAACAAGAAGTAGTCACCTAAGAAAAATGGTAAGAAATCATCAAAAAGGTACCGGGAGGAGGAGGAAGAGACATGTGCTATACGGTGAATCTAGTAAAGGAAATTGAACTGAGACACCTCCTAGTGGGTTGGGTTCTGGCCAAGGGCCAGTAGAAACAGATATGGGAGGTCCAGCAGTGGTTAATGAGAAGAGTGACAGTGATGACTACAACTATAAATATGCTTCTGAAGAGTGTCATACCCCGGTATCTTCTGAGGATGAGAGAACAATGCACGGACTTAATTTCAATGAAGAAAATGAATATGGAGAGGTTCAGTTTGAGCTTGGAATGCAATTTTCGAGTATGGAGAGATTTAAGAAGGCCTTAAAGGATGTATTTGTCTGGGATGGAAGAGATTGCATGTATATTAAGAATGAGAAGGAGAGGGTCAGGGCTAGATGTGCAGAGGAGAACTGCCCATGGTTGATATACGTGGCAAGGAACTCAAAAACAATGGCATTTGAGATAAAAACATTTCACAACAAGCATACATGTGGAAGGGATTATGGAAGCAACTTGGCCGATAGGAAATGGGTCACAGATAAGCTGGAAAAAAGGTTGGCAACACAGCCTAAGCTAACACCGAGGGAAGCAACAGAGCATATGAAACAGGACTACAATGTTCAGGTCCATCCAAAAATGATCCAAAGGGCTTTGAAAGCAGCTAGGGAAATTGTTGTTGGGAATGACCAGGCACAATATGGGAAGTTGTGGGATTATTTACAAGAGTTGCATAGGAGTAACCCAGGCAGCACGGCTGACATGTGTGTTGACCCAATTCCGCAGTCTTTACCGCTGTTTGACAAAATTTATATATGCTTAGATGCGTGCAGAAATGGGTTTATTAAGGGTTGCAGACCACTAATAGGCCTAGATGGATGCTTTTTAAAGGGTTATTATGGAGGCCAACTCCTAACTGCAATGTCACTTGATGCTAACAACCATGTATTCGTTATTGCATATGCTGTTATAAGAGCAGAAAACACAGAGAACTGGATGTGGTTCTTAACTCGGCTTCAGGATGATTTGGGAGACCATCAAGTGCGCGGATGGAACCTCATGTCCAACCAACAGAAGGTAACAACATTTGCCAACCTATTCTGATATTGTTTCTAATTCTGCAGAATATAGTTGGATTATAGTGTTGATATTGTTTAGATTATTAGAGTGTATAAAGAAGTCTGTAGCATATAATTGGGTTACATCAAGTCATAATTAGACTTCTGTTGCACATGTTGAATTATAATTAGATGTTTGTAACAGTTATAATTGGCTTATAATTGGCATATAATTTTTTGTTTTATAAATACAATTCTGCACAATATAATTGACTTATAATTAGTTTATGGCTATAGACTTCTGTTGCACATGTTGGATTATAATTAGATGTTTGTAACAGTTATAATTGGCATATAATTGGCATATAATTTTTTGTTTTATAAATACAATTTTACACAATATAATTGACTTATAATTAGTTTATAGCCATAAACTTCTGTTGCACATGTTGGATTATAATTAGATGTTTGTAACAGTTATAATTGGCATATAATTTTTTGTTTTATAAATACAATTCTGCACAATATAATTGACTTATAATTAGTTTATGGCTATAGACTTCTCTTGCACATGTTGGATTATAATTAGATGTTTGTAACAGTTATAATTGACATATAATTTTTTGTTTTATAAATACAATTCTGCACAATATAATTGACTTATAATTAGTTTATAGCCATAGGCTTAAGTTGTTTATAATTGGTTTATACCAGTGACTTCTATTGCCAGCAATTGGTTTATAATTAGATGTCTGTAGCAATTAGAAATGGCATATATTTGGTTTTTAAACCATCTTTGCAGGAACTTATGTGTGCAACAAAGGAAGTCATGCCCTATGCACACCATAGAAATTGTGTGCTGCACATTTAGAAGAATCTTCAACAAAGATTCAATAACAAGCAGGTAAAGGGACTGTTATGGCATGCTGCCAAGTGCACTACTTAGGTGCAGTTCAAAGCATCAATGGAGAAGTTTAAAAGTGAGTGCCATGGAGGATGGGAGTATATGAATCAATTTGACCCAGGAGTTTGGTGCAAGGCATATTTCAGTCATGGTATGAAGAATGACAGCCTCACCAATAACATGTGTGAAGTTTGGAATTCTATGATAGTTGGCTGAAAAACATGTTTCTGTCATACAGGATACGGCTAGGAAAAACAAGAAAAAAATGCCAAAGAGGCCGCATGTAGAGCCAGATGAGATAAACATTTCACAAACTGCCCCAACTGCAGAGGTAAATAGAGACACCATAGTTAACTTTTTTTTAAACACAAAAGATGTAGTTTTGGAGCCCAAATGTGATTCACTATTGTTTTACCATGTTCCAGAAACTGATCAAACTACTCCAATGAATCAGGCCACAACTCAGGCTCCAAAGGCTCAGCCCCATTCTGCAGCTCCAAAGTTTAGGCCCAAACAGATGGTCAGAAGGCCCCTAGGTCCTCCAGTGCAGTCCAATGAACCTCCTCACAATGTGCAAGCCCAAACAGAAGGACAAGGCTTACAGAGAACCTCTCATGTAATCTCCAATGAAACTCTGGTAGCAGCTAGCACTGGGACCTCATCAAGGCTATTCAAGTTCATTCCAACTCCAGGAATGAAGCCTCCACCAAAAAACCAGTGAAAGAACTTGCTATGTGGATATTATGTTGTTTAGGAAATGTAGAACTTTGGTTTAGGGGAGACTCTATCTTAGTTATTTTGGTTATAGTGTTCATGTTATGTGTAACACCCTACCATACAGAGTCTTATGCTTAAGTCATAAGACAGAGATGGCAAGGTATTACGACCTCTAAAACAAAAATTTAGTACGTATAGTAGTATGAATAATTGATTATCAGCTTCATACCAACATAGTGGAGATTAACATTTTCTCCCATACAAAGCCTCATACGGAGCCATTCCGATGCTCGCATGGTAACTATTATTGTATGCAAACTCTACTAAC
>NC_029792.2:44306013-44306176 GCF_000816755.2 Arachis ipaensis
AAATCAACTTTGGGATGAAAACAGGGCCACGCGTACGCGCACTCCACGCGCACGCGTGGATGGCCTCAAAAACTCATCGACACGCAAGCGTCATGCACGCTAACGCGTGGATTAAAGATTTGCCAATCGACGCGCACGCGCCAACCACGCGTACGCGCGGGTG
>NC_029792.2:44316176-44316290 GCF_000816755.2 Arachis ipaensis
AATAAATTATTATTGTACACAATCAACATCATACTCACCATCAACATGGTTCAACCCACAATTCAACCATAACCAGTCATCAAGTATATATATCACAACATGCATATTTCTCAT
>NC_029792.2:44320553-44320716 GCF_000816755.2 Arachis ipaensis
ATCGGAGGCTTAGAAGTATGAGATTTGGCTTTTAAAACTCAAAAATCAACTTTGGGATGAAAACAGGGCCACGCGTACGCGTACTCCACGCGCACGCGTGGATGGCCTCAAAAACTCATCGACGTGCAAGCGTCATGCACGCTAACGCGTGGATTAAAGATTT
>NC_029792.2:44321843-44330164 GCF_000816755.2 Arachis ipaensis
CCCCAGGCACAACACTGGCACAGTTCTGGCATAACTCTCTGGAAAATGGCTGGGCATTGGGTGCAGCACAATTGGCGCGCCTGCGCACATCACGCGCACGCGTGGATGGCGCTTTTTGGAAGATCGGCGCGTACGCGCCAGGTACGCCCACGCGCAAGGGGTCATTCTGCTAAAAATTTTCTAAGTTAAAAGCTGCAGAATTCACAGATTTAAATCGTCTTTCACCCGTTCTTTGAACGGCATGGACATCCCGGATCCAATTTCATCGTCTCAATTTCCTCTATCATATTAAGCCATAAAAATATCATTTTAGGCTTTCTAGAATAAATTCTCATTTATGGGTTAATTAGCCGTTAATTAACCGGGCTTTACATTATGATTAGGTTCTGATTTGAAGTCTACATAATACTCAGGATTGATTTAGAGATACTCATATTTTGGAGTGAACTTTTTGTAAAACACTCATGCTTTGGTTTGTGAATCACTGAATCGCTTTATATATTGGTTTCAACTTCTATGAAACTCTCAGGAATTGGAGTGTAATTCCAAATGTGTCATATATTTGAATATTTACATTGTTATCTTCATAGACATGTGTTTCACAAACTCATAATAATACAATATGATAATATCTCAATACACTATTTTAAATTCTAATAACTACATGAAATAAAATAAATTAAGTATCACTAAATTAGAGTAAATAATCATAACATGAGTTGTTGTCTTCATACAAGCTATGAATTTCAACCATAATACATTAAATAGTTGTCTTCTATTTACATAACTTTGCACACTAAATCAAATTTACATTTTTCTCAATTAACCCATTGCAAATTGATGAAATTATAAGTGTAGCTGCAATTCCAATTAAAAAAGTGGTTAAGGTTCTGCATTTAGTGTTGCCTCCAAATATTTTTTCAATTTTCTGCTTCGCCATCGTTACTTCCAGTGCCTCCAATATTTCTTCCATCGTCTTCAAACTTTCAACCATACCATTCTGATTGACATCAGCTTTATGTGAATATGACTCAACATATTCATCAAGCCAAGCAAAGTATTTGCAATGTGGAGTTACGGTCTGCAACAAACAACACTCCATGGTAATGGCAATGAATTTTGAAACAAAACTAAAATTGAAAAATGATTACCTTAAACATTGAGCAACCAAAAAAAAGCCTGTTCGGATTTCCTGCAGTGCTAGATTGAAATAATATTGCATATGTGCCACAATGACATCTGGGTGCTACAAATCTTTTCTTGCCTTGGTTTGTCTTTTCCCCTATACTCCCAGTGGAACCCAGAGTCGGACTCCAGCACAAATTTTTCCCAGCTTCACTGCTTTCCTCCACGGTTCGTGAAGAAGAGTCTCTGACTTTCATAGCCATATTGTTCTTCAGGAGAAAAGCCCTAATCTTCACTCCACACACAACGAAGACAATGAAGAACAAAGAAAAAACCCTAAATAGCTATGAACACCCAGGAGATAACTGCTCATAATGAAACGCAATGTTTCAACAAAGTTATAGGGGGCAATTTGTCCCAATTATGAAGGAGAGAAACCCACGTGGATAAGTTACTGACACATCAGCAAGTGACCTGCTCGGAATTGGTTGTAGGGACTGGAACATACAGATATCTAAATAGATAGGGATCGATTTGGGTATTTAGATTTCTTAGGGGGTGGGAAGTCCATCGGGCAAATGGTTAGGGACCGGAAAGGGCATTTACTCTGGTTAATTTAATTGAACCAATCGGTTGATTCAATTTTCAACAATATATAATATTGTAATAATTGAGTTTCATTAATTTCTAGACTCTTGGTCAATTGTCATAAATAACAATAATAATAATTAGTTAAGTACATAATATAACAATTTCGGTCGAGGATCAAATAACAATAAAAGACATTGGAACATGTACAATGGACCCGGGTTTTTTGGCGCGGTCTGGGCTCAGATCTGGGTCACGCACGGTACTGTTCACCTCAGTATGCATGCTCGGATTTTCCCGCCGTCCGGTGCGGTACTGTTAACCTCGGCATGTGTGCCCCGGGTGGTCTGGCACACTTCCCGAGCGACCCGGGCGGGTCCTAAACAGTGCACCGGTGTCGTGGCACATTTCTCGAGGCGATGATGTGGCAGTGGTGTGGCGCATTTCTTGAGGTGGTGACATGGCGGTGGCACTAAATTTTTATTTTGGTTCCTGAAATTGCACCAATTTTTGTTTTGATCCACTATAGAAAAAATCACTTTTAGCGGTCATTTATTTTGCTTTTAGCGGCAATGAAAATAGCCGCTAATACATTTATCGGCAATTAGACATTAGCCGTCTTACGTTTTGTCGCTAAAAGGGTTTAGCAGTAATTATAACATTTGCCGGGGCCCCAAAAAGTATATAACTTTTAGTGGCTATTTTCTTGGCAATTTATATGGCCACTAAAAGTAATTCTAAGATTGCAATATTGTTCACTTTTAGTTACCATTAAACCCATTTTACTAGCAATTTATATTGCCAATAAAAAAAATTCTAAAATTATAATATTATTCACTTTTAACTGCCATTACTATTGCCGCTAAAATCTTAAATTTTTTTTTAATTATACTCACTTTATTAGAACTAACAACCTATATTTTTTTAATGATGATGATGATGATGATGATGATGATGATGATGATGATTTGTATTTGAATTTTGATCAGAAAAATTTCAAATAAACTTTCTATTAAAATGCTCTTTTTGACAAACTAGAATGTTAAAAGTGGTATTTGTCAATACATAATAGAGGTTTCTTTGTCATTTCATTGACTTTGAATACATTTTGCAGAAAATAAAAAAAAAAGTCAAAATATGCTCAATTCTTCTAGGCCAATACTGCAGCAAGGACACCAACTATGAGTCCCACAACAGTTGCAGTGAAAAAAAAGATGTCAAAATATGCTCAATTCTTCTAGGCCAATATTGCGGCAAGGCCACCAACTGAGTCCCACAACAGTTGTAGCGATGCCAATTCTTATAACACCATCTGTATAACACATTGAAATTTAAGTTCAGTTAATGTTCTAATGCATGGTGAGAAAAGCTTGAGTAAGAAATAGGGATGAGGATATTGACATAAACTTAAATAAATCTACACAACCTTGGATAAAACACAGAGTTCAAGCCAACTCTCACAAGATAAAAACTCAAGTGAAACAGAAAACCTATGGCCCTGTCTTAATGCTTAAGCCAAAACTGACAATTTCACTCAGTTTTACAAAATCTAAGTTTATAACATCTAGCACCATAAAAGCCTCACACCATTCCTCTCATGCTCATTGTTGCAAGTCAGAATTCACAATTTCACATGCTCACATTCACTATCAGCATATTGCCCAGAACCATATTCCAAATTCCAATAAAGCCACCTAAAAACGAATGACAACTATCTCTATACCGTAATTTATACCCTCCATACATGCCACTTCAAATTTAATTCAAACACCACTCTCCTGCATAGTCATGTTCGGAATTTATACATATACACGTATCAAAAGAATTTAATGGATAGAGAAGTCTTGTATAATGATTTATAAAATACATTAAAGGAAAGCAAAAAAAATAAGAAAAGTAATCTTAATGAGCAGTTGGTATACTATTATGTATGGTATTAATTAATTAGTGCTGGATTCAAACAATAATAGATGGAGATATAATCTTACAAGAAATTATTATTAGCATCAAACCTGATTTCAAGTGCTGGATGGTGTTAACTCATGGCCACTATTAGCATCAGGAACCTAATAAATACAGCAATGTCAAATAAAAAAATAGCTCATAAGAAAAAATTTCAAATTTCAAAAATTACCTGCATAAAAAAAATTTTCATTAAAATCTTGAGTTATAGATGAACTTATTAAAATAAACTTACACAAAACTTGTCTCATAAAAGATAATTCAGCCAACATTTTATTTTGATTTTCTTTCATCAACTTCATTTCTTCTTCATGTTTCTCCTTTATCCCCTTTATTTCTTCTTGTAATTTTTGAGCAACCTCATTAGCTAAAGCATCTGAAGCAAATTTATCATAAGATGATTTATTATCCCATAATAAAAAAGGTGTTGGACCAAGTCCTAAACCACGTACGTAACCACTTCTATCACTTTCTAATACTTGAGAATAAACATCTCCTTCCCAAGAAACATCATTATTAGATTCTTCATTAGATAGCTCGCTGGTGCACGAAAATTACTTCACACTATGTAATTCCGCACAACTAACCAGCAAGTGCACTGGGTCGTCCAAGTAATACCTTACGTGAGTAAGGGTCGATCCCACGGAGATTATTGGATTGAAGCAAGCTATGGTTATCTTGCAACTCTTAGTCAAGATATTAATTAGTGGTTATCAATTGGCTTGCAAATAAACACAAAAGCATGAATTAAAGGTTACTTGTTATGCAGTGAATGAGAATATGTTGGAGTTTTGGAGATGCTTTGTCTTCTAAAATTCTGCTTTCCTCTGTTTTCTGATTCACTCACGCACGTCCTCCTATGGCAAGCTATGTGTTGGCGGATCACCATTGTCAATGGCTACCATCCATCCTTCCAGTGAAAAGGGTCCAGGTGCGCTGTCACCGCACGGCTAATCATCTGCAGGTTCTCAATCGTACCAGAATAGGATTTACTATCCTTTTGCGTCTGTCACTACGCCTAGCACTCGTGAGTTTGAAGCACAGAAATCCACTTCTGGGGCCCACTTGGTGTGTGCTGGGGCTGAGACTAAAGCTTTCACGTGCTTGGGGCTGTTTTGGGCGTTCAACGCCAGCTTTGGATCCTTTTCTGGCGTTGAACTCCAACTTGCAACTTGTTTCTGGCGCTGGACGCCAGAATGGGGCAGAGAGCTGGCGTTGAACGCCAGTTTACATCATCTATCCTTGAGCAAAGTATGGACTATTATATATTGCTGGAAAGCCCTGGATGTCTACTTTCCAAAGCAAATGGAAGCACGCCATTTGAAGTCCTGTAGCTCCAGAAGATCCATTTTGAATGCAGGGAGGTCAGAATCCAACAGCATCAACAGTCCTTTTTTAGCCTGAATCAGATTTTTTTGCTCAGCTCCCTCAATTTCAGCCAGAAAATACCTGAAATTACAGAAAAACACACAACTCATAGTAAAGTCCAGAAATATGAATTTTTCCTAAAAACTAATGAAAATAAACTAAAAACTAACTTGAACATACTAAAAACTATATGAAATTAACCCCAAAAAGCGTATAAAATATCCGCTCATCACAACACCAAACTTAAACTGTTGCTTGTCCTCAAGCAACTAGACAAATAAAATAGAAGACTAATAGGTTGAGAAGCAATAATATCTCAGAGTTTTTGAGTGAAGCTCAGATTCTAATTAGATGAGCGGGACTAGTAGCTTTTTGCTTCCGAACAGTTTTGGCATCTCACTTTATCCATTGAAGCTCAGAGTGATTGGCATCTATAGGAACTTAGAATTCAGATAGTGTTATTGATTCTCCTATTTCAGTATGATGATTTTTGAACACAGCTATTTTATGAGTCTTGGCCGTGGCCCTAAGCACTTTGTTTTCCAGTATTACTACCGGATACATAAATGCCACAGACACATAATTGGGGGAACCTTTTAGATTGTGACTCAGCTTTGCTAAAGTCCCCAATTAGAGGTGTCCAGAGTTCTTAAGCACACTCTTCTTTTTGCTAAACCTTAACTTTAACCGCTCAGTCTCAAGTTTTTACTTGACACCTTCACGCCACAAGCACATGGTTAGGGACAGCTTGGTTTAGCCGCTTAGGCCAGGATTTTATTTTCTTAGGCCCTCCTATCCACTGATGCTCAAAGCCTTGGGATCCTTTTTATTACCCTTGCTTTTTGGTTTTTAAGGGCTATTGGCTTTTTGCTCTTGCCTTTTTGGTTTTAAGAGCTTTGGCTTTTTCTGCTTGCTTTCTCTTTTTCTTTCTAATTTTTTTTTCTACAAGCTTTGTTCTTTGTTGCTTTTTCTTGCTTCAAAAATCATTTTTATGATTTTTTAGATTATCAATAACATGTCTCATGTTCATCATTCTTTCAAGAGCCAACATATTTAACAGTCTTAAACAACAAATTCAAAAGACATATGCACTGTTCAAGCATTCATTCAGAAGACAGAAAGCATTACCACCACATGTAACTAATTAGAATTTTTTTTATTAAAAACTTGAAATTTTATTGCCTCTTATTCAAAAGATCTACTATTTTATTCATGTTTGCTGATGATGAGAAAAATAGACTATAACTTAATTGGAGATAAAATCAAAATAGATACTAATTACTACTATATGACTCCTAAGGTAAACTCCTATAACGACAACTATCACAGAGTTAAAGCAAAAATTGGAATTTAACAACCTTTGTTCTGGGAAGTGGATGTTCCTCGGATCTGTGGGGTGCTTGGTCCTTCAAGAGATAACTTCTGGCGCTTCAATTCCCTCAAGTCACGCCCTTGCTCCTCTTGTTCTTTAATCAAATAGCAAAGAATTTGACTTTGTTCCTTCTGTTCTTTTATTATCTGTTCTATAGCTTCTTGCATCTTGGTAACTGATGTTTCAAGATACTCCCAGTATTCAGATTGAGGGATTTCTGGGAGAAATTCCTGTGTTTTCTTCTTGATGGGATCATCCTGTGCTTGTTGTTTTTCCATTGATGCTTTGGTGATTGGTTTCTCAACTGAGATATACTCAGTTATTCCCATCCTTACTCAAGCGTCCTTGCAGAGCAGAGAAATCAAGCTTGGGTAAGCCAACCTGGCCTCTTTAGAATTTTTGTTAGCAATTTTGTAGAATTCAGTTGAAATCAGTTGATGAACTTCCACTTCTTTTCCCATCATGATGCAATGGATCATCACTACTCTTCTAACAGTGACTTCAGAACGGTTACTAGTGGGCAGCAGAGAATGCCCAATGAAGTCCAGCCATCCTCTGGCGACTGGTTTGAGATCTTCTCTTTTGAGTTGATTTGGGACACCCTTCGTGCTGGTGGTCCACCTGGCTCCAGGAATACATATATCCTCTAGAATCTTATCCAGGCCCTTGTCTGTTCTCATCATTCTTCTGTTGAAAGAGTTTGGATCATCTTTCAGCTGAGGTAGCTTTAAACTTGAATGCTGTTCTGTAAGCCCACAGAGCATCATCCAAGCTCCGTGCCCAATCCTTTCTGCGGGTATTTACTGTCCGTTCTTGGATTCTCTTTAATTCTCTGTTAGAGACTTCAGCTTGCCCATTAGTTTGTGGATGATATGGAGTAGCCACCTTGTGGCGAATTCCATACCGAACCATGGCAGAGTAAAGCTGTTTGTTGCAGAAGTGAGTGCCCCCATCACTGATCAGTACTCTAGGGACACCAAACCTGCTAAAGATATGTTTCTGGAGGAACTTCAGCACTGTTTTAGTATCATTGGTGGGTGAGGCAATGGCCTCAACCCATTTTGATACATAGTCAACTGCCACCAGAATATAAGTATTTGAGAATGATGGTGGGAAAGGTCCCATGAAGTCAATTCCCCATACGTCAAACAACTCAATCTCCAAGATTCCTTGTTGAGGCATGGCGTAACCATGAGGCAGATCACTAGCTCTTTGGCAACTGTCACAGTAACGTACAAACTCTCGGGAATCTCTATAGAGTGTGGGCCAATAGAAGCCACATTGGAGGACCTTGGTGGCTGTTCGCTCACCTCCGAAATGGCCTCCATATTGAGATCCATGGCGATGCCATAGGATCCTCTGTGCTTCTTCTCTAGGAACACACCTACGGATTATTCCATCTGCACATCTCTTAAAGAGATAGGGTTCATCCCACAAGTAGTACTTGCATCAGTGATTAATTTTTTCTTTTGTTGCCTGTTGTACTCTTTGGGTATGAACCTTGCAGCTTTATAGTTTGCAATATCGGCAAACCATGGTGTTTCCTGAATGGAAATAAATGCTCATCCGGAAAAGTCTCAGAGATCTCAAGAGAGGGGAGGGACGTCCCTTCTACTGGCTCTATCCGGGACAGATGATCAGCCACTTGGTTCTCTGTCCCTTTTCTGTCTCTTATTTCTATATCAAACTCTTGCAGAAGCAACACCCATTTGATGAGCCTGGGTTTTGAATCCTGCTTTATGAGTAGATATTTAAGAGCAGCATGGTCAGTATACACAATCACTTTTGATCCTACTAAGTATGATCTGAACTTGTCAATGGCATAAACCACTGCAAGTAATTCTTTTTCTGTAGTTGTGTAATTTTTCTAGGCATCATTTAAAACGCGACTAGCATAATAAATGAC
>NC_029792.2:44331569-44332422 GCF_000816755.2 Arachis ipaensis
AGTCTTTCTAGCCTTTCTAGCATCTGGTCTATGAATGGTAAAGGAAAATGATCCTTTCTGGTGGCTGTATTGAGCCTTCTGTAGTCAATACACCCTGTAACTNGGATAAATGATAAATAATCCCAGCCTCTAGTAATTTGGTGACCTCTTTCTGCACCACTTCCTTCATGGCTGGATTCAGCCGCCTCTGTGGTTGAACCACTGGTTTAGCATTATCCTCCAATAAGATTTTATGCATGCAGGGCTTATGCCCTCCTGTAACTATTCTTGTAGGAACCAGTTCATTTTTTTTCATTATGAATCACTGTCATGCCTCCCTTTTTTGGGACGACTTGGACAGGGCTCACCCAGGGGCTATCAGAAATAGGATAAATAATCCCAGCCTCTAGTAATTTGGTGACCTCTTTCTGCACCACTTCCTTCATGGCTGGATTCAGCCGCCTCTGTGGTTGAACCACTGGTTTAGCATTATCCTCCAATAAGATTTTATGCATGCATCTGGCTGGGCTTATGCCCTTAAGGTCACCTATGGACCACCCAAGAGCCGTCTTGTGTGTCCTTAGTACTTGAATAAGTGCTTCCTCTTCCTATGGGTTTAAATCAGAGCTTATGATCACTAGAAAAGTGTCACCTTCTCCCAGAAATACATATTTCAGGGATGGTGGTAATGGTGTGAGCTCGGGTTTAGGAGGTTTTTCCTCATCCAGAATAAATTTCAGAGGCTCTTTCATGTCCTCTGAATCCTCTAAATCAGGCTGAACATCTTTAAAGATGTCCTCCAACTCTGATTCGAGACTCACAGCCATGTTGATCTCTTCTACCAAAGAGTCAATAAGATCAACTTTCATGCAGT
>NC_029792.2:44333316-44344750 GCF_000816755.2 Arachis ipaensis
GGAGTTTTTGAGGATAAGGTATCTTGGCTTTATATTCCTCAACCTTAGTTGCTGTAAGTTTATTGCCTACAGAAGTGGTTGAAGAAGCCTTTTTAGAGGGGTTGTCATCAGCACTTGTGTGTGTCTGATCTCTCACTGGCAATTGAGTGCCAGAGTTAGAAGCTGGAGTGACGTTAGACGCCAACTCCTTGTCTGTTCCTGGCGTCTGAACGCCAGAACTGTGCCCATTTTGGGCGTTCAACGCCAGATCCTGCCCATTTTGGGCGTTCAACACCAGATCCTTGCTTGTTTCTGGCGTTGAACGCCAGTCCTTGTTTGTTACTGGCGTTGAATGCCAGTCTTGGGCATGGTCTGGGCGTTCAGCGTCAGCCTTCCACCAGATTTCTGGCGTTTTAGCGCCAGAATTACTTTTCCCTGGGCTCTTACTGTCCTCAGGTGAATTTTGGGTGGTTTGCTCACTCCTTAGCTCTTTGCTGCCTTGAGGTGGGGTATTTAATGTTTTCTCACTTCTTAATTGAGCTGCTTGACATTCTTCTGTTATTTGTTTTGATAGCTACTGCTTTGTTTGCGTTAGTTGTACTTCCATGTTTATATTGGCCATCCTTGTCTCTTGTAGTTTATCCTTGAATTCAGCTAACTGCTTTGTTAGAAAATCTAATTGCTGATTGAATTCAGCAGCTTGCTCTACAAGACTGAGTTCAGCAGTTACTGTTTTAGCCTCTTCTTTCATGGAAGAGTCACTGCTTAGGTACAGATGCTGATTTCTAGTAACTGTATCAATGAGCTCTTGAGCTTCTTCAATTGTCTTTCTCATGTAGATAGATCCACCAGCTGAGCAATCTAAAGAGATCTGAGCGCTTTCTGTAAGCCCATAATAGAAGATGTCTAACTGAACCCACTCTGAAAATATTTCAGAGGGGCATTTTTGTAGCATCTCTCTGTATCTCTCCCAGGCATCATAAAGAGATTCATTATCTCCTTGTTTAAAGCCTTGGATGTCCAGTCTTAGCTGTGTCATCTGTTTTGGAGGAAAGTATTGATTCAGGAATTTTTCTGTCAGCTGTTTCCATGTCCTTATGCTAGCCTTAGGTTGGTTATTTAACCACCTCTTGAATTGATCTTTTACAGCAAATGGAAACAGTAATAATCTGTAGACATCCTGATCTACCTCCTTATCATGTACTGTGTCAGCAATTTGTAAAAACTGTGCCAGAAACTCTGTAGGTTCTTCCTGTGGAAGACCGGAATACTGGCAGCTTTGCTGCACTATGATAATGAGTTGAGGATTCAACTCAAAGCTACTGACTCCAATGGAGGGTATGCAGATACTACTCCCATATGAAGCAGTAGAGAGGTTAGCATATGACCCCAGAGTCCTCCTGGACTGTTCATTTCCACTTAGATCCATGATGGAGAAAGGGAGATGATGTAAAATAAAAAAAATTTTATTTATTTATTTATTTATTTATTTATTTTGAAAATAAAATAAATTAAAATAAAATAAATAAAAATGATTGAAAATTTTCGAAAAAAATTGAGGGGAGAGAAAGTGGTTAGGAAGTTTTGAAAAGGATATGATGATTTTTTTTTGAAAAAGGTTTTAAATTTTGAAATAAAAATCTGATTTTTAAAGGTAAATTTCGAAAATTTGCTTTAAAATAGAGAGAAAAGAAATTTTTGAATTTAGAGAGGAGAGAGAAAAACAATAAGATAGCACAAGATTTAAAAATTTTTAGATCTAATGCTCCTTGTTTTTGAAAATTTTGGAGAGAAAACACCAAGGAACACCAAACTTAAAAATTTTAAGATCAAAACACAAGGAAAACTCAAGAACACGTTGAAGACTTACAAGAACACCAAACTTAAAATTTTTAGAAAACCAAACTAAAATTTTCGAAAACCAAAGGGGAATCAACAAGAAAACACTAAACTTAAAGTTTGGCACAAAATTTAATAGAGAAATTATTATTTTTGAAAATTTTTGAAAAGAAAATAAAAGACTCTGACTCAAAAGACAAAAATTTCCTAATCTAAGCAACAAGATTCACCGTCAGTTGTTCAAACTCGAACAATCCCCGGCAACGGCGCCAAAAACTTGGTGCACGAAAATTACTTCACACTATGTAATTCCGCACAACTAACCAGCAAGTGCACTGGGTCGTCCAAGTAATACCTTACGTGAGTAAGGGTCGATCCCACGGAGATTGTTGGCTTGAAGCAAGCTATGGTTATCTTGCAACTCTTAGTCAGGATATTAATTAGTGGTTATCAATTGGCTTGCAAATAAACACAAAAGCATGAATTAAAGGTTACTTGTTATGCAGTGAATGAGAATATATTGGAGATGCTTTGTCTTCTGAAATTCTGCTTTCCTCTGTTTTCTGATTTACTCACGCACGTCCTCCTATGGCAAGCTATGTATTGGTGGATCACCGTTGTCAATGGCTACCATCCATCCTTCCAGTGAAAAGGGTCTAGGTGCGCTGTCACCGCACGGCTAATCATCTGCAGGTTCTCAATCGTACCGGAATAGGATTTACTATCCTTTTGCGTCTGTCACTACGCCCAGCACTCGTGAGTTTGAAGCACGTCACAGTCATTCAATCCCTGAATCCTACTCGGAATACCACAGACAAGGTTTAGACTTTCCGGATTCTCTTAAATGCTGCCATCAATCTAGCTTATACCACGAAGATTCCGATTTAGAGATCTAAGAGATATTCATTCATTCTACAGTGGAATGTAAGTGGTTGTCAGGCACGCATTCATGGAGGAATGATGATGATTGTCACGTTCATCACATTCATATTGAAGTGCGAATGGATATCTTAGATAGGAACACACATGTTTGAATGAAAAACAGAAATACTTGCATTAGTTCATCGAGACACAGCAGAGCTCCTCACCCCCAATAATGGAGTTTAGAGACTCATGCCATCAAAAGGTACAAAGTTCAGATCTAAAATGTCATGAGATACAAAGTAAGTCCCTAAAAGTTGTTTAAATACTAAACTAGTAACCTAGGTTTACAGAAAATGAGTAAACTATAACAGATAGTGCAGAAATCCACTTCTGGGGCCCACTTGGTGTGTGTTGGGGCTGAGACTAAAGCTTTCACGTGCCTGGGGCTGTTTTGGGCATTCAACGCCAGCTTTGGATCCTTTTCTGGCGTTGAACTCCAACTTGCAACTTGTTTCTGGCGCTGGACGCCAGAATTGGGCAGAGAGCTGGATTTGAACGCCAGTTTACGTCGTCTATCCTTGAGCAAAGTATGGACTATGATATATTGATGGAAAGCCCTGGATGTCTACTTTCCAACGCAATTGGAAGCACGCCATATGGAGTCCTGTAGCTCCAGAAGATCCATTTTGAGTGCAGGGAGGTCAGAATCCAACAGCATCAGCAGTCCTTTTTCAGCCTGAATAAGATTTTTTTGCTCAGCTCCCTCAATTTTAGCTAGAAAATACCTAAAATTACAGAAAAACACACAACTCATAGTAAAGTCCAGAAATATGAATTTTTCCTAAAAACTAATGAAAATAAACTAAAAACTAACTAGAACATACTAAAAACTATATGAAATTAACCCCAAAAAGCGTATAAAATATCCGCTCATCACTCGCCATTGTTCAACTACTCTTTAATTAGTTCCTATATAGAAAGAACTGAATGTTACAATTGAGTGAAGCTAAAAAGGAGGATACATCACAACAACAAGAAGATACAAATTGATAAATTTTACCACTGCTTTTGCAGACTCCTCATCAAATAATCTACCATCCTTACGCCTTTTATGAATTTTAAGAAAAATCTCTGCTCGTGAAGGTTCGATTCCATCCTTGGCCTAACAAAATGACAAAGTCAAAAGAGAAGTGCAAATGTGCAAATGTGCAAATGTTCAAAAAAGGAAAATTTTCAGTGTTCTCATATTATATATATTGTGCTGCGTTGCTAATGGTTCCAAAAAAAAAAAACAGTGCATTATTTTATAAAATATATGAAATAAAAATTACGCATAAGTACCAGTTCATCCATCAATGTTGCAATGCTTTTGGATCCTCCCGTGTGAGGCATTTTTTGCTTTGCCCTATTAATCCTATTTGTTTGGGTACGTTTCTACCATAACAACACACAAAAAAATTATTTAAGATGAAAGCACTTCAAAAATTCTCTTAGTAGTGCATCCTGCTTCTACCTAGCACCTACCAGTGCATATCAGATATACACTGCTACACATACATGCCATTATTTCTCAATTTTCTTATTTTCTATATCTATACAGTTTCAGTAAAATAGTAAATTCTATTTCTCCATGTATGTTCATGAAATCTACTTTGGCCTAAGTAATTTGCTACAGTTATGGCAGAATTAGAATTGAAAAAAATAAGCAAATGCTAATAAAACAAATGAAGACAATCATTATCAGATTTAGGAATAATATTTATCTTATATTTACGTGTTAGTTAAGGCTTTCAAAGTACCTTTGCTTTATCAAAGAACCAATATGAGACAAGACCAATCCATTGATCTCTTGGGATTCTTTTCGGTCTATTCTTCAATAAAACATCTTTGGTTTTGTATTATCCCAAATACATACCCTTTAAGTCACATTTATAATCTTTTCATTTCTTCCCAATTGATTTTTTTACAAATTTCTCACCATGTATTGGGATAGGAAACTTCTTCTACAAAATGTTTAAGCAATTTCTTAATAAATCAAATAAAATAAAATTAAAATCCATTAAGAATAATAAATTCTTACCCTCACAAATTTCAGCAACTTATTTTTCTCCTCTTTATCATAACATCTCCAATCATCTATGTTTAAAGACATTATTGAAGGAGTTCTAGCTAGAATACCAAGAAAACTAGTAAGTTTTTTGCCTTCTTTTCTTATAGCTTGGCTGCGGTTATTAAATTGCACATCAATTGTCTTTCCACGAGGTATGTTCTAAATTTTTTTTCAACAATGTAGGTCCTTTAACCCTCTTTGTCTCTGGATAACCTAACAAAAATATGCAATTATTCAGTGAAAAAAAATATTAAAATATAATATCATATTTAAAGCAATAATAATATCACCTAATTCTTCATCTTGCTCAGAATTTATACTATTAGAAATATTGGGAGTTTGAGACAAATCCTCATCATTCAATAGTTGCTCCATAAAAGGCAGCACTTCATCAGCATAATTTTTCTCTTCAACAAATTTGACACGACTCTTTTTAGGCACTTTTAAATCTGTACTTGAGACAACACTCTCAAGATCATTATCCTCAATAAGTTTGTGTCTTTTGCTTGCCATTGAAGCACTGATTTCTTGCAATCTCTTTCTCTTCTTTTTTCTACTAGTGAAGCCCTCTTCTTCCCAATTCCTTGTAGCTTCTCCATCAATGTCATGCCTTCTCTTTCTCTTCTTATGTTTTTCCTTTTTATTTGACTCTAAATTATTTTTCAAACTATTTTCTTCAATATTGGACTTTTTATAGTTCTTCTTTGATGCATCCATATCCTACAAATACAAAGTCAATAGAATTTAAAGTATAAAACCTTTACATTAACAAAACAAAACAAAAAAATAGATTACGAAAAAGAGAAAAAATTATCAAAAAACAGAATCCAAGGATTCTAACCTGAATTTCCAAAGCTTCCATGTAATAGTAGAACAAGGGTAAAGTGAATCAAGTTATATTATACCAGCTTTATCAGAGAAATCAGATTCTTACTAACATGAATGTCATTTCACAATGGAAAAAAGAAAAAGGTAAAATAATATATAAACTCTCTAGGTCAACCTTAATGAACAGAATAAGTAATCAATCTTAAGACATAAAAGATTCTTCAAACTCAAAGGTCAAAATTCAAAACATCAAAGTAAGAGCTATATATCAAAGTAAGGGCTGCATCTACTTCTCCATGCGTGTACCAATACCTCCCCAAACGAGCATGTGCAGAAAAATGCAAGTCACTTGGTAAACCTTTTTAAATAAAAAAATATAAAATTAATAAATAAATATAAGAAAAATGCAGAAAATGAGAATACAAAATGTAAGAGTTTTCAAAATATTACCTAACTTACTCAGAATTGTCATCAGTTTGATTTGGTGAATGCCCATGGTCAATTACTATACCTTTAACCCCACTTCTAACTCAATCATTATTCCCATTCTTAAAGTGACGAATTTCCTCTAACAAAGTTAAGTCACCATTATCATTTTGCATTAATTGCTCAAACTGCATGATTTTCTCGTCTCCCATATTATATATGTCTCGAGGACTAATTAGCCTAGGGACAAACCATTCATGATCATGAGGATCTTTCACAAATATCACTTGTCGAGCTTGGTTTGCAAATACAAAAGGTTCATCACTCTCTTGATCACCGGTATGTATTAAGTGTGAAAAGTTCACTAGTGTGAAACCCAGGTCATCTTTCTTAACTCTTCTACCTTTGGTTATGTCAACCCAGTCACATTTAAACGAGACAACCTTAAATTCTTCAAAGTAACTTAACTCTATAATATCAGTCAATCTTCCATAATAATTGATATTTTCTGACTTGGGAGCATTGTCACTTGCACTTGCATAGCTAATCAGCTTTGAGACCAGAATTTTGTGTTGCCTTGGACTCTTCATGCTTCTTTGTTTGAAATCGATACCCATTGTTCAAATCAAAACCTTTGAATCGTCTTGCAATGTAACTTGGACCTCGTGAAAGGATTCTTATATCACTTTGGGTACCAAATGTGATATCCAACTTGTTAATCTAACTAGAAAATAATATAGAACCTATAAATTTTTGAGAAAGTAACATGATATTAACCAAAAAATAATAATTAAATCCTTTACTTACTTCATCCTTGAACCATTCATGAAATGAATTAAAATGCAAGCGAGCAAGTTGATGTGGAGAAAAGTGACGCTTGCGATGTATTCTCTTGATCTCACTAATATGTTCACTGTACATGTGACCCATATATATGTCACTAATAATGTTATATATGGTAAACAATAAATAGAGCTAGATGATCACTTACTTTCTATAATCTTCAACCACTTTAGAAGCACAATTGAAGATCACATATCGATGGGTTTGCAACCATATTTTATCATCCATTAGAAATGCTTCTTCTTTGCCAAATGGCTTCCCAATAGAAGAAAAAAGGCATCCATCTTGATCAGCCTCATGCTCAATATCCATTTTATTTTTTGTTGACCAATAAGATCTTGAATCCCCACCTTCCATATATAGTAAACAAAATGCCAAACACTCATTTGAAATATATCCCTCTGCGATAAAACCTACTAGACATGCTTGATTTCGAGCATATGATTTTAAAGTGCATAAATACCTATAACGTAAGTTAATATTATTCTACTATATATGAAAATGGACTGAACCTGTAATTTAAATCTAATATATATAATTATTCGTACCTTTCTATTGGATACATCCAGCGATATTGGACCGGACCTGCAATTTTAGCTTCAGTTGCTAAATGAATAACCAAATGTACCATAATTGTGAAAAATGATGGGAGGAAGAGCTTCTCCATGTCACACAATACTAAGGCAATCTTCTCCTCAAGTAGTGTTAATTTTTCCACTTCAAAATTTTTACTGCATATCCCTCAAAAGAATGTGCACAATTCGATCAAAACAGAGCTCATCCTTTTATCTACTGTTCCTCATAAAGCAAGTGGAAGAAGTTCTTGCATTATAACATGGCAATCATGAGATTTTAGCTCTGATATTTTTTGTTTTCGAATGCAATGAGAAACATTAGATGCATAGCCATGTGGAAGCTTAACATTTTCTAGTACTTCATAAAACAACTTCTTTTCAGCAGAAGACATTGAGAAATAAGAAGGAGGGAGAAATGTCTTTCCATTAGCTTGCTGTTGAGGCCATAAGCTAGGTCTTATATTCATCTCTTTCAAGTCCAACCGAGCCTTCAAGTTATCTTTCGACTTTTTACCCGGACCTAACAATGTATATATCAAGTTATCACACACATTTTTTTCTATGTGCATCACGTCAAGGTTATGTCGCACCAAATTTGTTTTCCAATAAGGGAGATTGAAAAAAAATGCTCCTCTTTCTCCATGTATTTTTTATCACCCCATTAACATCTTCACCAAGCTTACCAAGGAAAAAATTTATGCCTCTAGTTTGATTCAAAACTGATGACCCTGATATTGGGCCAGGCGCAACTCTTGATTCTTTAGTCCCATCGAAAGATCTTGCATCATTTTGATATTTATGATTAGACTTCAAGAAGCGTCGATGATCCATGTAGCAATACTTTTGACTTTTTTTGAGCCTTATAGAATAAGTGTTTATATTGCAAGAAGGGCAAGCAAATTCACCATAAGTGCACCAACCAGATAAGTTACCATATGCTGGAAAATCATTTATTGTCCACATGATTGCTGCTTTCATATTAAATGTCTTTTTATCAAAGGCATCATAGGTTTTCACCCCAACATCCCATAATTCCTTTAACTCTTCTATCAAAGGTTGCAAGAAAACATCAATATTATTTCCAGGCACTATTGGTCCAGGAATGAGTAACGACAAAATAAAAAGCTCTTGCTTCATGCACAACCATGGTGGAAGGTTATATGGCATTAAAATCACTGGCCATGTGCTATGTTTACTTTGCATTTTACTATATGGATTAAATCCATCAGCAGCTAATCCTAAACGAATATTACGAGGATATTTAGAAAATTTCTCATGAGAATTGTCAAAACTTTTCCACGCTTCAGAATCTGTAAGATGTCGCAAAGTCCCATCTTTATTGCGTTCATCATGATGCTATCTCATCAATTTAGAAGTTCTTGAATACACAAACAATCTCTACAACCTTGGCTTAAGGGGAAAATACTTTAGAACCTTAGCAGGAATTTTTTTTCTTATTGTTTTTCCACCTAGAAGCTCCACAAACTGAGCATTCGTTGATGTTCTTATTAGCCAATTCATTCCTAAAATGCATATAATCGTTGGGACAAGCATGGATCATTTCATACTTCAAGCACAATCCCTTAACCATCTTTTTAGTATTATAATAAGAACTAGGTAACTTCTCACCATCGGGTAATACTTCCTTTAATAATCCTAGCAACGCATTAAAAGACTCGTTTCTCCATTTGAATAATTGCTTTAGATAGTAAAGTTGCAATAGAAAAGAAGGCTTGCTGAATTTCTTGCATCCAGGATATAATTCTTCATCTGCATCTTTTAGTAACTTGTCAAACATTTTCACTTCTGGATGAGATTCATTTCTTAACGCATGTTTGGCTCCTCCAAGTTTGGCTCCTCATCACCACTTTCTGAAGGTTCATTATCTATGCTATGGGTAAAGCCATTATAAACATCCTCTATCATTCCTACCATATAATCACCCCTAAAAGTTTCTTCTATACAATTAGTTTCTCCAATAAGAGTAGTGATTTTAATAATTCCCCATGACAAAACCAAGTGTCATATGATGGCATAATGCCATTAACCACAAGGTGATCATAAGCTATTGTCCGATCCACTAAATAGTGTAACACACATTTCTTACAAGGACAAGCAATTGATTTTCCATTACTATGATGAAAGGCATGGTCTAAAAACTTTTCTAATCCCTCTAAATACTCTTTACTAATTCTATCACATTGCATCCATCTTCTATTTTTCTAGAATTGTTCATGATCCTTCTATAGATATTTTATATCCTAATTAAAATGAATAAATTAAAAATATATAAGCATCAAACATTAAAGACTAGGAAATAAGGTAACCAATCTCTAACATAGGTAAATAGAAAAGTTAGTTAATTATCACCGACCTTAAAATTGGTAAAAAGCTGAATTGTAACTGCTCAACTTTGGCATAAGTTGTAGGTACAATTTCTAGTTTTTCTTTTTAATTAAGTGGTATGAGAAATTGTTACTCAGGTTGTGAATTGTTGTTCGAAATTGATTCCCTGGCAATGGCACCAAAAACGGATGCACAGAACCATGGTCTAAACATATCTTCACAACTTCGCATAACTAACCAGCAAGTGCACTGGGTCGTCCAAGTAATACCTTACGTAAGTAAGGGTCGAATCCCACGGAGATTGTTGGTATGAAGCAAGCTATGGTCACCTTGTAAATCTCAGTCAGGCAGATATAAAATAGTTATGTAGTTTTCAAAATGTAGTAATAGAAAAAGGATAGAAATACTTATGTAAATCATTGGTAAGAATTTCAGATAAGTGTATGGAGATGCAATCGTTCCTCTGGACCTCCGCTTTCCTGCTGTCTTCATCCAATCAGTCCTACTCCTTTCTATGGCTGGCTTTATGCAAGGGCATCACCGTTGTCAGTGGCTACATCCCCTCCTCTTGTGAAAATGGTCCAAGATGCCCTGTCACGGCACGGCTAATCATCTGAGGTTCCCGATCATGCTGGAATAGGATTTACCCTCCTTTTGCGTCTGTCACTACGCCCAGCACTCGCGAGTTTGAAGCTCATCACAGTCATTCAATCATTGAATCCTACTCGGAATACCACAGACAAGGTTTAGACTTTTTGGACTCTCTTGAATGCCGCCATCATAGCTTACACCACGAAGATTCCGATTAAGAGATCTAAGAGACACTCATTCAATCTAAGGTAGAACGGAAGTGGTTGTCAGGCACGCGTTCATAGGGAATGATGATGATTGTCACGTTCATCACATTCAGGTTGAAGAGCGAATGAATATCTTAGAAGCGAAATAAGATAAATTGAATAGAAAACAGTAGTACTTTGCATTAATCTTTGAGGAACAGCAGAGCTCCACACCTTAATCTATGGAGTGTAGAAACTCTACCGTTAAAAATACATAAGTAAAAGGTCCAGGCATGGCCAAGATGGCCAGCCCCCAAAACGAGATCACAGGATCAAAATACCATCCAGGATGTCTAATACAATAGTAAAAGGTCCTATTTATAATAAACTAGCTACTAGGGTTTACAGAAGTAAGTAATTGATGCATAAATCCACTTCCGGGGCCCACTTGGTGTGTGCTTGGGCTGAGCTTGAATGTTACATGTGCAGAGGCTCTTTCTGGAGTTGAACGCCAGGTTGTAACGTATTTCTGGCGTTCAACTCTGGTTTGTGACTTGTTTCTGGCGTTTAACTCCAGACAGCAGCGTAGAACTGGCGTTCAATGCCCTTTTACATCATCTAAACTCGGCCAAAGTATAGACTATTATATAGTGATGGAAAGCTCTGGATGTCTACTTTCCAACGCAATTGGAAGCGCACCATTTTGAGTTCTGTAGCTCCAGAAAATCCACTTTGAGTGCAGGGAGGTCAGAATCCAACAGTATCAACAGTCCTTCTTCAACCTCTGAATCTGATTTTTGCTCAAGTCCCTCAATGTCAGCCAGAAAATACCTGAAATTACAGAAAAA
>NC_029792.2:44347323-44348844 GCF_000816755.2 Arachis ipaensis
ATTTAAGAGAGGTGATGGATTCATAGGACATTCATAACTTTAAGACAAAGTTACTAAATACTAATGATCATGCAATAAGACACAAAAATGGATAAGCACTTAACATAGAGAAAACGAAAAACAGAAAGTGAGAACAAGGAATGAGTCCACCTTAGTGATGGTGGCGTTTCCTTCTTGAGGAACCAATGATGTCCTTGAGCTCTTCTATGTCTCTTCCTTGTCTTTGTTGCTCCTCCCTCATTGCTTTTTGATCTTCTCTTATTTCATGAAGGATGATGGAGTGCTCTTGATGTTCCACCCTTAATTGTCCCATGTTGGAACTTAATTCTCCTAGGGAGGTATTAATTTGCTCCCAATAGTTTTGTGGAGGAAAATGCATTTGAGGCATCTCTGGGATCTCATGGTGATGAGATTTATGCGCCTCTTGAGCTCCATGTATGGGCTCTCTTGCTTGCTCCATCTTTTTCTTAGTGATGGGCTTCTCTTCCTCAATGGGAATGTCTCCTTCTATAAAAGCTCCAGCTGAGTAACATAGATGGAAAATAAGATGAGGAAAAGCTAGCCTTGCCATGGGGGATGACTTTTCGGCTATTTTGTAGAGTTCAAGGGAGATGACTTCATGAACTTCTACTTCCTCCCCAATCATGATGCTATGGATCATGATGGCCCGATCCACAGTAACTTCATATCGGTTGCTAGTGGGGATGATGGAGCGTTGGATGAACTCCAACCATCCTCTAGCCACAGGCTTGAGGTCCAATCTTCTTAGTTGAACCGGCTTGCCTTTGGAGTCAATCTTCCATTGAGCTCCTTCCACACATATGTCCATAAGGACTTGGTCCAACCTTTGATCGAAGTTGACTCTCCTTGTGTAGGGGCGTGCATTCTCTTCCATGTTTGGCAAGTTGAACGCCAACCTCACATTTTCCGGACTGAAATCTAAGTATTTCCCCCGAACCATGGTGAGATAATTCTTTGGGTTCGGGTTCTTACTTTGATCATGGTTCCTAGTAATCCATGCATTAGCATAGAACTCTTGAACTATTAGGATGCCGACTTGTTGGATGGGGTTTGTTAGAACTTCCCAACCTCTTCTTTGAATTTCATGTCGGATCTCCGGATACTCATTTCTTTTGAGTTTGAAAGGGACCTCGGGGATCACCTTCTTCTTGGCCACAACATCATAGAAGTGGTCTTGATGGGCTTTGGAGATGAACCTTTCCATTTCCCATGACTCGGAGGTGGAAGCTTTTGTCTTCCCTTTTCCTTTTCTAGAGGATTCTCCGGTCTTAGGTGCCATCAATGGTAATGGAAAAACAAAAAGCTTATGCTTTTACCACACCAAACTTAGAATTTTGCTCGCCCTCGAGTAATAGAAGAAAGAATAGATGAAGAAGAAGAAGAAATGGATGAGAGGGAGAAGGGGTTGTGTTTCGGCCAAGAAGAGAAGAGAGGGTTGTGTTGTGTGAAAATGAGGAAGAATGGAAGGCTTTATATAGGGAAGGGAGGGGGGGTTAAGGT
>NC_029792.2:44349593-44353582 GCF_000816755.2 Arachis ipaensis
AATGGAAGGCTTTGAGGGGGAAGGGAGGGGGGGTTAAGGTTCGGCCATTTAGGGTGGGTTTGGGTGGGAAATTGATTTTGAATTTTGAAGGTAGGTGGAGTTTATGAGGTAGGTTTATGGGGAAGAGTGGATGGATGTGAGTGGTGAAGAGGTGATGGGAAGAGAGATTGAGGTGATTGGTGAAAGGTTTTGGGGAAGAGTGTTTATGGGATTGTGTGAAAGAGGGGTGAGAAGAAGTAAGTGAAGGTAGGTGGGGATCCTGTAGGGTCCACAGATCCTGAGGTGATCCTGTGGGATCCACAGATCCTAAGGTGTTCAAGGATTTACAACCTTACACCAAATTAGGCATGTAAAATGCCCTTGCACACAACTCTGGGCGTTCAGCGCCAGGTTGGTGCTTGTTCTAGGCGTTGAACGCCCATTTGTAGCCTATTTCTGGCGTTGAACGCCAGAACCATGCTTGTTCTGGGCGTTCAGCGCCAGCTCTCCTCCAGGGTGCATTTCTGGCGTTCAAACGCCCAGATGCTGCCCATTCCTGGCGTTCAGTGCCAGAACCATGCTCTGTTCTGGCGTTGAACGCCCAAAACATGCTTCTTACTGGCGTTTAAACGCCAGTAAGGTCTTCCTCCAGGGTGTGATTTTTCTTCTGCTGTTTTTTATTCCGTTTTCAATTTTTATATTTATTTTGTGACTCCACATGATCATGAACCTATAAAGACATATAACTAAGAAAAATATAGTTAGATAAATAAAAATTGGGTTGCCTCCCAACAAGCGCTTCTTTAATGTAAATAGCTTGACAGTGGGCTCTCATGGAGCCTCACAGGTGTACAGAGCTTTGTTAATAGGCGTCCCATTACTCATAGGATTCCTCTCAGAAGTGTACATGAACTGGTTATTAGCAACCATGTCAATGAGTTCTTGAGCTTCTGCAGGTGTTTTCTTTAGGTGAATGGATCCACCTGTAGAAGTATCCAATGACATCTTTGATAGCTCAGATAAACCATCATAGAATATATACAGGATGGTCCATTCTGAAAGTATGTCAGAAGGACACTTTTTGGTCAGCTGTTTGTATCTTTCCCAAGCTTCATAGAGGGATTCACCTTCTTTTTGTCTGAAGGTTTGAACATCAGCTCTAAGCTTGCTCAGCTTTTGAGGAGGAAAGAACTTGGCTAAGAAAGCCGTAACCAGCTTATCCCAAGAGTTCAGGCTGTCTTTGGGTTGAGAGTCCAACCATATTCTAGCTCTATCTTTTACAGCAAAAAAGAAAAGCATGAGCTTGTAGACTTCAGGATTTACTCCATTAGTCTTAACAATATCACAGATCTGCAAGAATTCAGTTAAGAACTGAAAAGGATCTTCAGATGGAAGTCCATGAAACTTGCAGTTCTGCTGCATTAGAGAAACTAACTGAGGTTTCAGCTCAAAATTGTTTGCTCCAATGGTAGGAATGGAGATGCTTCTTCCATGTAAATTGGAATTAGGTGCAGTAAAGTCACCAAGCATCCTCCTTGCATTATTATTATTTTCGGCTGCCATCTCCTCTTCTTGTTCGAAAATTTCTGAAAGGTTATCTCTGGATTGTTGTATTTTAGCTTCTCTTAGTTTTCTCGTCAGAGTCCTTTCAGGTTCTGGATCTGCTTCAACAAGAATATTCTTGTCCTTGCTCCTGCTCATATGACAAAGAAGAGGGCACAGAAAAAAAAATAATAATAATAATATGGATCCTTTATACCACAGTATAGAGGTCCTTGTGTTAGTAGAAGAAAAGAAGAAGAAAATCTGAACTCAGAGAGAGAGAGAGGGTTCGGATTTTTGGTGATGTGAGAAAGAGATGTTAGTAGATGAATAAATAAATAGAAGGAGATGAGAGAGAAGGAATTTTCAAAAATAATTTTTGAAAAAGAGTTAATGATTTTCGAAAATAGTTTTTGAAAAATGTTAGTAATTTTCGAAAATTAAGATTTAAAAATTAAAATAATTAGTTAATTAAAAAGAATTTTTTTGAAAAAGAGGGAAGATATTTTCGAAAATTAGAGAGAGAGAGAGTTAGTTAGGTAGTTTTGAAAAAGATAAGAAACAAACAAAAAGTTAGTTAGTTAGTTGAAACAAATTTTGAAAAAGATAAGAAGTTAGGAGGTTAGAAAAGATATTTTGAAATCAAATTTTTGAAAAAGGTAAAATAAGAAGATATTTTTGAAAACATATGATTGAAATTAGTTTAAAAAAAAAGATTTGATTTTTAAAATCACAATTAATGACTTGATTCACAAGAAATCATAAAATATGATTCTAGAATTTAAAGTTTGAATCTTTCTTAACAAGCAAGTAACAAACTTGAAATTTTTGAATTAAAATATTAATTGATGATGTTATTTTTGAAAATTATGATATAAAATTAAGAAAAAGATTTTTGAAAAATATTTTTATAATTTTCGAAAATAACTAAGAAAAATGAAAAAGATTTGTTTTTTGAAAAAAGGTTTTGAAAAAGATAGGATTTTTAAATTGAAAATTTGATTTGACTCATAAAAACAACTAGATTTTAAAAATTTTTGAAAAAGTCAAATCTAATTTTCGAAATTTATGAGAAGAAAAAGGGAAAGATATTTTTTTTATTTTTGAATTTTTATGATGAGAGAGAAAAACAAAAAAAATGATGCAATGCATGAAAGTTATGGATTAAAATAATGAATGCATGCAAGAATGCTATGAATGTCAAGATGAACACCAAGAACACTATGAAGATCATGATGAACATCAAGAACACAGTTTTGAAAAATTTTTAATGCAAAGAAAGCATGCAAGACACCAAACTTAGAATTCTTTAATGCTTAGACATAAAGAATTCAGGAATGCATATGAAAAACAAGAAAAGACACAAAACATGCAAATGCAAAGATCAAATAAGAAGACTTACCAAGAACAACTTGAAGATCATGAAGGACACTATGAATGCATGAATTTTTTTTCGAAAAATGCAAGATGAACATGCAATTGACACCAAACTTATAACATGACTCAAGACTCAAACAAGAAATACAAAAAATATTTTTGATTTTTATAATTTTCTAATTTTTTTGGATTTTTGTATATTTTTTTTTTCGAAAATCATTTTGAAAAAAAAAAGAAAAAATAAGGATTCCAAAATTTTTAATATGAATTCCAGGAATCTTATGCTCTTTAAACTAAAGAAACTAACCAGCAAGTGCACTGGGTCGTCCAAGTAATACCTTACGTGAGTAAGGGTCGAATCCTACGGAGATTGTTGGTATGAAGCAAGCTATGGTCACCTTGTAAATCTCAGTCAGGCGGATATAAAATAGTTATGTAGTTTTTGAAATGTAGTAATAGAAGAAGGATAGAAATACTTATGTAAATCATTAGTGAGAATTTCAGATAAGCGTATGGAGATGCAATCGTTCCTCTGGACCTCCGCTTTCCTGCTGTCTTCATCCAATCAGTCCTACTCCTTTCTATGGCTGGCTTTATGCAAGGGTATCACCGTTGTCAGTGGCTACATCCCCTCCTCTTGTGAAAATGGTCCAAGATGCCCTGTCACGACACGGCTAATCATCTGAGGTTCCCGATCATGCTGGAATAGGATTTACCCTTCTTTTGCGCCTGTCACTACGCCCAACACTCGCGAGTTTGAAGCTCGTCACAGTCATTTAATCATTGAATCCTACTCGGAATACCACAGACAAGGTTTAGACTTTCCAGACTCTCTTGAATGCCGCCATCATTCTAGCTTACACCACGAAGATTTCGATTAAGAGATCTAAGAGACACTCATTCAATCTAAGGTAGAACGGAAGTGGTTGTCAGGCATGCGTTCATAGGGAATGAAGATGATTTTCACGTTCATCACATTCAGGTTGAAAAGTGAATGAATATCTTAGAAGCGAAATAAGATAAATTGAATAGAAAACAGTAGTACTTTGCATTAATCTTTGAGGAACAGCAGAGCTCCACACCTTAATCTA
>NC_029792.2:44353956-44362775 GCF_000816755.2 Arachis ipaensis
TGATTTTTGCTCAAGTCCCTCAATTTCAGCCAGAAAATACCTGAAATCACAGAAAAATACACAAACTCATATTAAAGTCCAGAAATGTGAATTTAACATAAAAACTAATGAAAACATCCCTAAAAGTAACTAGATCCTACTAAAAACATACTAAAAACAATGCCAAAAAGCGTATAAATTATCTGCTCATCATTAAGCTAGAGATTTTTTCTCATTTCTTTCTTTTTCTTTTACTCTTCAATCTGCAAATAATTAAATCAAGCAAGTTAAGACATGATTAAATAAAAATTTACTTAGTGTATTTTTGATACTTAATAAATAAAGCTATCGACACAATATATACTAGCTCTCTCATAAGTCACTATTGGATTAATTTGATGAAAATAATAAAATAAGAAGTCCAATAATTTAAACCATTGATAAATATATGACATGGAATGGGTCTTGGATTAAAAAAGATTCATGTACTGCATATGAACTGGTGGAGTACATATACATACAAAATTAAAGATTTAAAGGTTAAACCTAATTGATACACTAACGATACTAAAACAATTTTCATGGATCATACAAAAGAACAAAACAGTCGCATAGGGAGAAATCAGAAATTCACCAATTTTACTTTTTTTTTCTCAATGTTTATTTCATGTATGTGTGGCATTTATATCTAATGTCAACTTCGTGAGCTAAAAATTAATTAATATTTCATTATAAAATATTAGAATAAAAAGGTATATTTTTTCTGTGGGGGTAAAAGAGACACGAGTGTATGGTTTAGGTGAATAATAAGAATAATAAAAATAGTGAAAATAGTTGAATATGTATGTACGGTAGAAGAAAGGTCCAATGGCACCAGCTCAACTTTGGCATAAGCTTACCAAAAGTTAATAGTGTACAACTTGGGATCAACAATATTTGCAAAAATTTGGAGGGAAATTAATTCATACTGTTTCATGTGGCAGCCATATGGAATCAAAATTTGGTTAAATGATTACCAAACAACAAGACATGAACCTCACACAAGAAGAAAGCCTTATTTTCCCCTAAATCTATCTTTCAGAAACAGAAAATAAACATTATAGAACCAAGTTTAAGTTCACAAGTAAAATAGAAATGGAACAATTATACTTTAACACTAGTGAGGTTTTGACAGAATGAAAAATGAAGTTAAATTCATCACTCCATGAGAAATATCAGGAGCTTAGCAACTAGCAAAAAATACAATATAGTAATAGCTGGCATGTTCTCCATATTTCATAGGAGTATGGTATCAGGTCAAAGAAAAAATTAACTTCGTAACTGAAGAATTAATTACAAAAATACTTCATAAACTAATACTGGATACTGGATATTGATAAACCTCAAACTAGAAACATATTTTTTGGTGAGGAAAAGGGATTAAAGACCCCAAACTAGAATAGCCAGAGCAAAATAAAACAATTGGCTATTCACCAAGCTCAAGAATCTAGCAGCTATCAATAGACCAATTGGTACAGTATCACTATTCGCCACATGAACTAAAGAGAGACATAAATAAAACCTGAAAGTTCATTTCGGCATTTTATCAAACACAAAACTGGCAGCCCATAAATCAATACATACTTAGTAGACTTACTAATGTTCAGATTAATGATTGTACAAAATTTAGGCGAGCCACTATATCAAAAGATAGACAATAGATACTATATAACTACTCGATGACTGGATAAGTTTCAAACCTGAATCTAGCTTCAGAGTTGACCCAGCTTGAATTTCTGGTAACTAAACCAAATTAGAATGACATACTACATGTTACAACACTTCTAAAAAGAAAAGCAACAATAAAAATTACATGTTCCTGTGAAGCCTCTTTCAGATGAGATACAAGGCTAGCTCTAGAAGATTCTATAGCTGTTAGTTGCTCAATGCAATCCCTAAGTATGGCATTATGTCCCTGGAGTTCATCCACTACTGCAGATCCACAGAATTGCCCTACTTATTGAAGATTAAATAAGTAAGGAACATCCAAATAAGATGAAATCAACAAGACTCCCGTTACACACATTACCTAACAGTCTACTTACATTACAACTAATACACAAGCTGTTTGGATGAAAGTGTAATATCAAATAAATGCAGGGAGTGTATTAAATAAAATAAAATAAATTAAAAAAGATGAAAATAATAATAATAAAAACATTTTCTAGTTGTTCAGACTTTAGATCCCCTGTTTCTATGAGGCAGTCACTTGAACAAAATCCATTTGATCCCAAACGATTGTCTAATTTTAGTAATACACATGAATTGGAAAAATAATAACAAATCTTATGGTTTTATATATAGATTAAATTAATTGCACAAAAAATTACTTTCTTTCCTAAATTTAATAGGATTATTCATAGAAAAATAATTATATTAACTAACTTTTCTGAATGAACATTTATTTAGGATCAAATAAAATTTGAAAACTAGACAATTATTTAGGAGAATAAAGAGTACTATATTATAAAATCATAAATTAGAAATTAAAACAAAAGGAGTGAAAAGAAAAGAAAAACAGCATAGAATGTCAATTGTCAAAGTCAAAATGAAACCACTTACAGCCAAATTGAATTCAGCGCAAATTCCTAAAGCGTGATTGAGTACGGCTTCAGTGATACGCTTCTGGTGAGCCTCGATCGCCGCCGTGATCGCCGGTACTTCCAGGTCAGCTGTTCAATAATCCAAAACAATTAAATTTCCCAAATAATAATAATAATACAAAATAAGGTTGATTGAAGTCGAGTTACTTGGGCCGCCGAAGGGGATGGCGCCGGGGTTGAGGCCGGTGGCGATGGAGGGTGGGGATTGGACGTGGAGGACGACAAAGGATCCAGCGTTGGTGGAATCGGAAGCAGGTGATCGTAGCTTGAGGTTTTTAGGATAAAATAAAATTTTAAAATTAAATATTTTATTTTAAAAAATAAAAATAACTCCCTTTACCTACTAGCTCCAAAGAGTATCAAAGACAGACAGCTTGCTAATTTTTTAACAATCCAACTATTCACCTCCTTTAGCATCACACATAGTATGTTAGATAGTTGGGTTTTTGGTCTTTCAAAGTTATCAAAATTGAGCTAAACAGCAGAAAGCATACCTCACCTTGAGATCCTGACCCAAAAGACAAAAGCATGGATCTTAGTGAAGGGTAGCACCAGAAATAAAAACTGGTGCTTATCCCTTCTGGTGGCTCACCTCAGTACCTTCAACCTCCCCAAACATAATTAGACTACATAAACTAAGCACTACATCCACACAGTCTAAGTTCCAAACTAACAATATTCATACTTAAAAATAAAGAATCAAGAACAATGACTTAACCAAACACTTGGCAACACTGAAAAAGTAACAATACGTCAAACAAATGACAGTGTTGAATTAACACACAATAAAACCAAGAAAAATCTGCCAGATTCCTAATCTAGAACACTCAAACTAAGCTCGTAAGCTAAAATCACACATCCAAAGGCACATTAATTAGGCATCATCCAAATTGCAGATTCCTTTATCATCTCACATCTTAAATTGAAAATAAAAATAAACAAAATGATAGCTCAATTGACGACACATAGCTTCAGTTTCACGAACAAGAATTAGCATTAATAGCAGAAAACTAAATTCAAAGCTTAAGAACTGGAACCGTAAGATCTAAAACAATGAAAATAATGAGTAACGCAAATGTAAGAACCGCAATTAATCGAACCAGTTAATTAAGTGGTTAAATTGCCCAAATTTGATTCCGAAAAGTTGTAGTGAGAATTTGAGGTTTTAAACATCATTTTTGGACTCAATGGGTCTTTCCGAGTCAGAAAATATGTTTTCTACGAAAAACCGTAAACCGACAGTTGAACCAGTTGAAGTCTGCCCGGTGCTGCTCGAGAGAAAGTGGAAACAGTCAAAAACCTTAGAAAAATATTAGAAATAGAAAACCAGGCGTTAATTTTAAAGGTTTGGCCCGAAGTTGGGCCAAACGGGCTAAAAACGCTAACGGGTTGAACCGGACCTAAGTTGGGCCCAAGTCCAACATATATAAAGGTTCATTTAATGAACCCTAACCTCATAAACACACACACACTTCAGAAATTGAAAGAGGGAGAGGAGAAGAGATTGAACACTATTCACCTCAATCTTCCCAAGCTCATATCTTGAGCTACGGTGCTCCGATTTACGTGCCGTCAGTGGCTACGCATTCCTTGTGAAGAGCTCTACAAAACTCATGGAAGAAACTGGTAAGAAAAATTCGAAATCTTCTCAGTTCCTCTCTTAAAAATTTCGGGTACCTAGGGCTTGTGATTAAGTGAGTTTTTGTGATTCTTGGTGTTTAGGTTCACTCTAATCCTTGCTTAGCTTTGGGTTTTGACATCCAAATCTGTTGGAAAAGGTAAGAGGCTTTGAATTCTTGTGAAATTTTGATTTATGTTGAGCCCTAGGTTGATTTTGTGGTGATTTATATGTATATAGCTTGATTATTGTGAGTTTGGGGCTTGTTGGTGCTTGTTGGAGCTACATTGGTGGTTGGATTTTGGTTGAAGGCTCATTTGGTTCATATTGGGAGATCGACCAAGGTATGGTTTTGGTTTCCTCTATGTAGTATATAATATTCATGGACACTTAGGCTAGTGACCCATAGGATAGGATTGGATTTGAATGGTTGATGAGTTGTTGGATGTTATTGTATGATGATATTTGATGAAATGATGATTTTGAGTTGATATTGATGATTAATAGTGATATGAGGAGGATGAATGACTTGTGAAGTTGAGTAGTGGATTATGTTGATAAATATGATATTGGTGTTGATCGATTGGTAATGTAGTTGGAAAATTGTTAATGAAGTTTGATATATGAGATATATTGTTGTTGATGTGTGGATGAGGAAAGGTGAAGGAAAAATGTGATAGTTTTGGGGTAGTATGACATAGAGGGTTGATTTTGATGAAAATTGGGGTTTGGAATGGTTTGGTTTGGTTTTGGTTATGTTTTATAAAGGAATTGTGGAAATTGTGATTTTGGGAAAAAGTTGAATTTTGGTGAACTTTGTCCAATCATAACTTTTGCCTCGATTTTCAAAATTGATTGAAATTTACTTAGAATTAAAGATCTTTGAAAACCCTTTAAATTGATATAAAGTTTGCAAAATTTGAAATTTTGTGGAGGATGTTATGATCATTCAAAGTTGGTGTTGAAAATTTGAAAATTCTGCAAAGTTACAGAATTCTGAGTTTTCTGGTATGTGCGCACGAACAGCCTTGTGTGCATGCACACTCTGCGAAAATTTTGACCTGTGTGTACGCACAGATAATAAACCACTATTTTATAGTTTATCTTGTGCTCAATTGAGTGGTTTTTATCAAGTCTTTGCACACTTATTCATACTAATTGCATGGTTTTACATTTTCCTTGTTAATCTTGTGCTATGATTGAAAACATGCTTCTTTGGCCTTAAATTTGCTATGTTTAATCCCCTCTTATTACCATTCGATTCCTTGATATGTGTGTTAAGTGATTTTAGGGTTTATAGGGTAGGAATGGCTTAAAGGATGGAAAGAAAGCATGCAAAAGTGGAGGGAATACAAGAAGTTGAAGGAATTGCTAAGCTATCCAGCCTGACCTCTTCGCATTAAATTGACCATAACTTGAGCTACAGAAATCCAAATGAGACGGTTCTAGTTGCGTTAGAAAGATAATATCTGGAGCTTCGAAATAATATATAATTCGCTATAGTGGCCATAGAGATAAACAATGCGCACGCGTTGTTCTCTAGAAAATCTAGCGACCTGTACGTATTTGAATTCGTCCCCAGCGATTTCTGGGTTGTTTCTTACCCAGTTTTTGCCCCAAAAAATACAAATTAGAGGCTGTAAAGTTGGAGAATCTATGCATTCATGGATACAACTTCTCATTATTCAATAATTTAGGTTTTAGATGTAGCTTTTAGAGAGAGAAGCTCTGTCCTCTCTCTAGGATTTATGATTCCTAGCTTTATGCTTTTGAGTTTGATATTGACAGAGTCATTACCCCCATTGAAGCTCCATTATTCTAGTTTATTTTCTTATTCCCTTACTTTTTATTGTCCATTAACCCTATTTGGATAAGTATGTTTATGATTTTGGGATTTATTAATGCAAAGAACTATTTTTACTTTTAATTAATTTGTAGTTATTGTCTATCATGTCTTCTTTCTATTCCCTTTTCATGTATGCAAAATTGGCTTCCATGTCAATAGAGTAGACTCCCAACTTGACTTGGGAGTTGATTAAAAGGAGACCCTTGAGTTGGAATGCTCAAGTGATTAGTTAAATTGGAAGTTGTTGGCTAATTCTCTATTTACTAATGCTAGTCCTTCCCAAGGGAGAGGGTTAGGATTTGTGAATAAGAGTTAGCTCAATCACTTGAATTTTCTTTATTTAGTAAGGGTTAACTAAGTGAAAATAACAACCTTTTGATACTACATTTGAGAAAATCCAACAAGGATAGAACTTCCAATTAGCTTTTTATTTTAATTACATAAAACCTCTTGTTAATTTTCATTGTTTTAATTTATAATTATTTATTTTCTCATTCCTCATTCCAAAATTTCTCAGAAAATTCATAACCAATAATAACTACACCTTCCTGCAATTCCTTGAGAGACGTCCCGAGGTATAAATACTTCAGTTATAAATTTTATTGGGTTTGCTTTAATGACAAACAAGTTTTTGTACGAAAGGATTCTTTGTTGGTTTAGAAACTATACTTTCAACGAGAATTTATTTGTGAAATTCTTTACCGACAGAAAATTCGTTCATCAAAATGGCGCCGTTGCTGGGGAATTGCAAACGTGTGCCTTATTATTGGTTATTGTAAATATTTGCTTTTTGCTTGTTTATTTGTTTTTGTTTTTAATTTTTGTTAGCTACTATGAATTCTCACCCATGTCGCTATGAGTTTGGTTCCAATGTTGTTGTAAGGAATGGAAGCTATAATGAGAACAGGCATCAAGGTTGGAACAATCAACGGTGGGAGGAGCCACAAGGATTTGATCAACCCTCTTGGCAACAACCCCCTCCAATGCGCTATAACCAACAACCACCCTATGATGCATACCAAGACAATAGTTATGGTGGACCTCTTCGTGATAACCAACCTCCACCAAATTACTATGGTCAAGAGCCATTCCAGGGTGCGTACCAAGATGATGGATATGGTGGACCCCCTTGTAGTTACCAACAAGTCCCATCATATACCTATGAACCCCCTCCTCAACATAGCTTTGAACCACCCTACTCACAAGCCCCTTTTCCCCATTCACCTTCATATGACCCCAATCCATATCCACCATGCCAATCCCCATATGAACCATACGAACCATACTTAGAACCACCCCCATTCCAACACAATTACTCCCAAGAACCACCACTTCAATATACACCATCTCCATATCCTTATCAAGATGAACCACCTTCTTATCATGAACCCTTCCTCCCAAGTAATGAACCCTCATATCCACCCCAATCTCCAATGAATGAAACCCTTGGTGTACTTCTTCAAGGGCAAGAAGAGATGGAAAAGAAGGTACTAAAATTGATGGCTGCCTTGGCTGAGGTAGTAAATCGATTAGCTTCCTAACATTTGGACACTCAAAGAACTCCCATGGCTACATGTGGAGAACCAATAGAAGAGTGCAGCATGAAGGAGAGACTTTGTATTGGAACAAGTGGACAATGAGGAACGTGACTTTGTATTGGAACAAGTGGAGAAAGCCGCAATAGATAAAGAGGAAGAAGTGGTTGAAGACTTAGGAGATGCAGAACCTCCATGGAAAACTCAAGTCATAGAGCCTCCTTCTAAAACGTTTGAAATTGATGTTGAGGAGGTGTACAACCTCCGAGGCATATCATGGTTGAAGACTTTGCAGAGGTTGATCAAGAGATGGAGATTACAGAAGAAGAAGCACAACCTCCTATGCCCTTGGTAAGTAATGAAGAAGAGATTGAATTGGAAGAAAGCTACCAAGAGGAAGATGTTGAAATTGAAGAAGCTTGCAAAGAGGTGGAAGTTGTCAAGGAAGAGCTCAAGGGAATGGAGCTGGAAATCACCTTGCCAAAGTTGTTGGAGACCTCTCCCTCAAAGCCATTACCGTCCAATACAACATTCAAGTGGGTAAAATTCTTATCCTTGACCTTTACTTTTCCACTTGAATATAGTCTACTTGAGACAGATGGTCAGCTTAGAGCTCTTTGTGGCTTTAAGAGTAAGAGAAAGATATTTAGTGGTTGGCAACACAATCCTAGGTTCATTGTGGTTGGGAACTCAAAATCTAAATGCAAGGGTTGATGTAGAGCTCGAATGAATGGGTCTAGGAAGCTGTTTGGATGCCTTAGTGAGAATTCGGATTGCTTATCACCTGGTTAGAACAATGATGATAAACAAAAAGACAGGTGCAAAAGCAAGGTTTGGGACCCCGGAATTTATTCTAGCAATCAACATTCTTGGGGCCTTGCCACTTGCTTTAACTTACTTGCAGGCTTTATGCAACTAGTGTGGGATCCCGGAGGCTATTGGAATTACAAACACTGGTGGAGATTCCTGGATGAGTTCAAGCACAAGCTTCCATGACAAGGAGCTCACCAAATGTCCAACTTAAGGACTCTAACTAAAAGTGCTAGGTGGGAGACAATCCATCATGGTATGATCTTTCATTTTTATTCTTAGCTTTATTTTATTTTATTTTATTTTTATTAGTTTTCATTCATAATTTCGGCATAATCATCTACATTCTGCATTCTACATTTTGCATTCTGTATAAAAAAAAGGGGGGG
>NC_029792.2:44362811-44364642 GCF_000816755.2 Arachis ipaensis
GTCATTTGTGTGTGCACACCTGAACAGAGAGTTACGCGAGAGACGCGCGGGAGGGGGTGTGTTGCGCACAAGCCACCCCACGTGTACGCGTATCTCACGCGTACGCGTCCCTTGCATAAAAGTTCGACCCACGCGTAAGCGTCAGCAACGCGTACGCATGGGCATGAAAAATTGGCGTAAAAGCGTGTTGAACAGAGAGCTGTAATGGTCTGGGGCTGGTACTGTGCTAGAGGCACAACATCACCCACGCGTACGCGTCCCTGACGCATGCGTGTCCTTTTACTTCCAGACCACCCACGCGTACACGTGGGCGATGCTTACGCGTCTTACGGTCAACTCAGTTTTCACGCGTACGCGTGATGCCCGCGCGCGCGTCGCGCCCCGTTTTTTTTCAATTCTCACCTCTTTCTCCTCTCTTACTCCCTCTTCTTCTTTTCTCACTTTCTTCTCATCCTTATTCTCTTTCGTTCTCTTTTACATACTGCATTTGCATACTTTCCTTCATTGTATTTTAATTTCATTCATATTTTTGTCTTCTTTTCTGATTTCCTATTTTATCATTGGTGTTAGATGTTTTTATTCAACTGTTGTATCTTTTTTGGTATTATTTTGGTGCTTAGTGACTTGTTTTACAATGTTGGATGATATTATTTTTTTTATCAATGTCAATCTTTTATGATACCTGTATCCCTTTTGCATTGACATGAATTTATATTGTCTTTCATTATCTACTATCTCTTTCCCATTGTTGCAATTTGTTCACTATTGATATGCCCTTTGCTTCTACTATTTTCTCACTTGCATGTTGTAGCTACCATGTACTTGAGACTCTTATTATTTGGCATTAACCCACCCATATTTTCTTTCTTTTCTATCTTTATTTCTGAGTTACTTTTCTCCTTTATCTCTCCTTTCAGGTTGGCCACCGAGCAAGGAAAGGGAACGCTTCTAAATGGGGAGACAAACAAGTCCATCAGCACAATCCTTGGAGAAAAGCGTCAGTTGGGACAACCCCTGTCCACTTGCACATCTTTGCATGCACCGAGGACGGTGCAATCTTTAAGTGTGGGGAGGTCGATACCGACTTCCGTGGGTTAGTTATTTCCTAATTAACACTAATGTTTAATTTTCTATGGTAATTTAATTGTTACATTTGCATATTTGATTGCATGTTTGTTTGATTTTGTGCATTTAGCTACTACTTGGTTGAAGTAATATTTTCTTTTTCAAGACCCTTTTTATAGCATTTCACTAATCTAAATTGAAAATTTTTTGTTAAACTTATTTGAGGATTGTAATTTGGAACATGAATTATAGCTAAGAATATACAAACTTGTGAGATTTGAGCTTAATTACATGGTTACACTATTTAACCATAACATTATATTCATGTGTGTTTTCTTCTCTATGCTTGTATCTTCACTTTGTTCCATTGTATATGTCCAATGTTTAATGTGTTATATGCATGCATATGATTGAGGTCATTATTTGATTTTTGCTCACTTATCCCAAATAGCCTACCCTTTCAATCACCTATGTTTGCCACTTTGAGCCTTTTAATCCTCATTTATTCTATATTTCACCACATCACTAGCCTTAAGCAGAAAAATAAATTAATTACTCTAAATTGAATCTTTGGTTAGTTTAAATTAGAGATTGTGTATCAATTAAGTGTGGGAAACTGTGGGAACTTGGGTTGATGAAAGCGTACAGTGTTTCATTAATAAAATATTGGAAATTTGGGTACCTACTCATGTGAGACCAGAAAAATTAAAAAAAAATAAAAATAAAAATAAAAATAAAAAAGAAAGAAAAAAAAGAAAAAGAAAAA
>NC_029792.2:44364672-44383226 GCF_000816755.2 Arachis ipaensis
ACATATATATAAAAAAAGAAAAAAGAAAAAGATAGGAATAAATAAATTAAATAAATAAATAAGGGGATAAAAATACCACAATGCTAAGTTCAATAAAAGATCAATGCATATGTGGTAAAACTAAAGAAAAGTTGATGCATGAGTATGTGAAATATACAAAAAGGAGATTTTGGGTAGCTAAGCATGATTTTAGAATTACGTAGAGTGTGTGTGTGTGTTAGGTAAGAGCTTAGGTTAGTCAAAGATTCATATTATAGCTCACTTGGCCATACATATATCCTCACCCTTACCTTAGCCCCATTACAACCTTGAAAATACCTCATGATGTTTGTATTGGTACATTAAATATTTGTTGATTGGTTAGATGAAGAACAAAGTTTTAGAAAGCATGACTAGAGAAGAGTAGAGTGATTAATCCTAGACACTTGAGAGAATTAGAGTGCATATACACTACCAGTGGGGTTCAATGCTTGATTCTATGTTCCCTGCTTTCATGAGCTACCTTCTTACAAGTTTACTTGTCTTTTATTATGTGATTTGAATTAGTGAAATCTGATTTATGTTTGTCTTGGAGAATTTGTTTACTTTTAATCAAGTAGGTAGAAGCATTTTTGCATGTAGTCGCATTCATATAGATAGGTTGCATTTCATAAGTTTCACCATTCCTCTTCACTCCTTTATAGCTTCTCTTGAGCTTAGCATTAGGACATGCTAATGTTTAAGTGTAGGGAGATTGATAAACCACTATTTTATAGTTTATCTTGTGCTCAATTGAGTAGTTTTTATCAAGTCTTTGCACACTTATTCATACTAATTGCATGGTTTTACATTTTCCTTCCTAATCTTGTGCTATGATTGAAAACATGCTTCTTTGGCCTTAAATTTGCTATGTTAAATCCCCTCTTATTACCATTCGATGCCTTGATATGTGTGTTAAGTGATTTCAAGGTTTATAGGGCACGAATGGCTTAAAGGATGGAAAAGAAGCATGCAAAAGTGGAAGGAATACAAGAAGTTGAAGGAATTGCTAAGCTGTCCAACCTGACCTCTTCGCACTAAATCGACCATAACTTGAGCTACTGAGGTCCAAATGAGGCAGTTCTAGTTGCGTTGGAAAGCTAACATCTGGGGCTTTGAAATGATATATAATTTGCTATAGTGTCGATACAGATATACGACACACACACGTGCATTACGCGCACACATCGTTTTGTAGAAAATCCAGAGACCTGTACATATTTGAATTCGCCCCCAGCGATTTCTGGGCTGTTTCAGACCCAGTTTTTGTCCCATAAAATACAAACTAAAGGCTATAAAGTGGGAGAATCCATTCATTTATGGATACAACTTCTCATTATTTAATAATTTAGGTTTTAGATGTAGCTTTTAGAGAGAGAGGCTTTCTCCTCTCTCTAGGATTTAGGATTCTTAGCTTTATGCTTTTGAGTTGGATATTGACAGAGTCATTACCCCCATTGAAGCTCCATTATTCTAGTTTATTTTCTTATTCTCTTACTTTTTATTGCCCATTAACCCTGTTTGGATAAGTATGTTTATGATTTTGGGATTTATTAATGTAAAGAACTATTTTTACTTTTAATTAATTTGTAGTTATTATCTATCATGTCTTCTTTCTATTCCCTTTTCATGTATGCGAAATTGGCTTCCATGTCAATAGAGTAGACTCCCAACTTGACTTGGGAGTTGATTAAAAGGAGACCCTTGAGTTGGAATGTTCAAGTGATTAGTTAAATTGGAAGTTGTTGGCTAATTCTCTATTTACTAATGCTAGTCCTTCCCAAGGGAGAGGATTAGGATTTGTGAATAAGAGTTAGCTCAATTACTTGACCTTCCTTTATTTAGTAAGGGTTAACTAAGTGAAAATAACAACCTTTTGATACTACACTTGAGAAAATCCAACAAGGATAGAACTTCCAATTAATCATTCTCCCAGTTAAGGCTTTTTATTTTAATTACATAAAACCTCTTGTTAATTTTCATTGCTATAATTTATAATTGTTTATTTTCCCATTCCTCATTCCAAAATTTCTCAGAAAATTCATAACCAATAATAACTACACCTCCCTGCAATTTCTTGAGAGACGACCTGAGGTTTAAATACTTTAGTTATAAATTTATTGGGTCTGCTTTAGTGACAAACAAGTTTTTGTACGAAAGGGTTCTTTGTTTGTTTAGAAACTATACTTTCAACGAGAATTTATTTGTGAAATTCTTTATCGACAGAAAATCTGTTCGTCAATAGACCTGTGCGTCTGCACACGCAGAGGCAGGCACTCTGCTTGCAGCGCTGGCATAGCTTGTGCGCGCACGCACTAATGGGAAATTGCAACCTATGCGTACGCACAGACCTGTGCGCACGCACATGTTGAGAAGGCCAGTCTGTTAGGGGGCGCTGCCACAGGTTGTGCGAGTGAACAAACCTTTTTTAGTTTTGACACCTGTGCATACGCACACCCCTGTACGTACACACACCTTTAAAAATTTCCTGGGCCTACGCACGCACACCCCTGTGCGGACGCACACGCCCTGTTTCTCAAATTTTGCTTTGTTTTTAACTATTTCACCTTCCCGACGAGGTTGTAAGCTTCTATAACACTTTTTCAAGACTTTTGGGCATATTTTTGGGTGCTCAAATATGGGAAATGGTGTAAGGGTTTTAGACACTATTATTTGGAAAAAGTTAGCGAACTGAGTACTAGGTTTCTGTTGTACTGGGGAAGGTTTGATGATGTGTGATGAATGGTTGATGAATGAGATGCGAAAGCAATGAACTGAAATGTGAATGGACAGTGGTTGAAAGGAGTCGAGAACTCTGAATGAAGTGATGGATCCATCTTGTACTAAAAATGTTTTTGAAAACCACTGTACCACTTTTTCGTTGAGATTATGGGACACTATACGCCTGACAGGGGCCGAGGTTGGATCCCGCCTGTCGAGGTAGCGGCGGCAGTGGTTCGTCCCACTTGTGCTTAGATGTGAGGTCGGTGGCATTAGATCCCGCTCGCATCCCTTCGGATCATCAGAGCGTATAGGCGCAAAATCCTGGATAGTGAAATGAGCATTATATCTCGGGGGTTCCCACACCATGAATCTGAAGGGCAACATCTCCATGGAGATGTGTCGGATTGGCAGTTGAACCGACAATGTGATATCATAGCCAGTAGGGCAGGCATTCATCATATACATTTTCTACCTGTTTGTATGCTTTGCCGAATTGATATTGTTTTCCCTATCTATATAACCTGTCTAATTGCTATTTGTATTAATTGCTATATATGATCCTACTTGTGTTTTACTTGTATTATATATACTTGTGCTTTTACTAGAATTGAGGAGGTTCAAAAGGCAGTGGCGATGGGATCGCATGGCAGATCAGTTGGTGAAGGCTATGGGACAGCTGTGTTTGATTAGAGTAGAAATTCCCTAAGATAGATTACCCTTTTTATGGTACTACGGTTTAAGTTGTATTAAGGAATTACATATTATGCTGATTTGGTTTAGAATGCTTTAAGTTTGAATTCTTGCGATGGATATGGAGTCTAGGATTGCCTTTGGCATCCCAGGGTCTTATATCCTACATCACTGGGCACTGTTACCATACTGAGAACCTCCGGTTCTTATACCATATTTCTATTGTGTTTTTCAGATGCAGGTCACAACCCACCTCGGTGAGTTGTCTGGTTGGTGACAGAAGCGGAGGATCCGGATACTTCTTTTGAGTCTTTGATGTATTTGGAATATGTCTCTCACTTTTGTATTTTGTTTCACCTAGAGTCTTGTATTTGAGAGAACAAAACTTGTATAAGCTATTTTTTTACTGTCTGGTTTCATATATGGTCTGTATATGGCTAGTCGGCTTAAACTCCGTGAGTCATGGCTAGCGTCTTATGATATTATACTATTATACTATGATGTTTTGTTATTAAACACCTGTTTCTTATGCTTTAAGTCAGTAGCTTCATTAGTACGTTCTGCACTTTTGAAATCCTATTTTTGAGCTATATTCTTCATCGGGCTTCTAGATATTATTAATTCCTTCTATATAATATATGTATAAGCTTATGACTGTCGTAACCTTTTATTAACCTTTGCTTTACGATGCGAGGTAAGGTTTAGGCTAATTAGGGTGTTACACAAACGCGAAGATCTAACTTGTAAGAGAATGAAATGAAGGAGTTGTAAGAGAGAGCACAGTAGATCGAAGCTGCGAATGAGTCGACTCGGCGATACCTGAAGGAGCAAATCGGAGCTGCAAGAAGGATCTGAGTCAAAGAGCAGGTTCGTGAGCCCTAAATAAAAAACTAGAGAGAAAGATAGAAAGCGATAGGTATGAGCCTTTTCTTGATATGAATTGCGGTGGCAAGGGCGGCAGCGACGACTACGGCGAGCTTCGGCGGTGAGGTTAGGCTCTCTTTCCTCTGAGACCTCTTTCTTTGGTTTCTGTGAATCTCTTATTTCCTTAGTTCAGATACAAATTATTTTAATAAAAACAATACTAGCCATAGTTCTATGACCACTAAAAATATTTTATTAAAAAGGTAGTGATAGTAATAAATTAATAATAATAATTGTCATTACAATATAATTTTAATAAGAATAATACTGACAATAATTTTATGGTCACTAAAAATTTTTTACAAACAAAGCTTTTTTTGTATTTATTAGTGGCAATAAAGACAATTACCATTATAAGATATAGTAATAATGGCAAATATATAATTGCCGCAAAAACATAACTTAAATTAAGGAATTAATGGCCATTATGTTATTGCCACTAAAAGTTTGTTGCTAAAATATTTTTTTTTGTAGTGTTTGAATTCAAAATTCTTATAGTGGTATTCTAAATATAGCTCCTCTATTTTGATCTTTGAAATTTAAAATTCTTATATTGGTATCCCAAATACAGCTCCGAGAACCATTTTAATTTCTAACTTCTTTTTAATGCTGAGTCAGCGAACGAAATGTTTGTGACAAAATATTGACACGCTAGATATGCTGCAACAACTAGCTAAGTAACGTGGCAAGATTTGATATAGGACTCAATTTAGTCTCTGAAACCCTAATTTATACATATTATTGATTTGAGTTCCTAACTTTTTCATCCTCTTCTTCTTGGCTACTAAGGATTAACATTAGTATATTCTTATTCTTATTATATTCGAAAGCACCTACAAACACACCATTCTCCATAACCTGCTTTACCTTTGCATTTTTCAAGAGCTTACACCTTCTTTAGATCTTCCTGCAGCATATCTCAATGCGGTGCCACTTTATCATATTCTTGTTCTTATTGTCATCACCATTGTTGTTAATATGCCTATCACCACTTATCTGAAGCATCCTTCCATCGTTGACCTCCATCTTAACCTTGCCCTTCTTGAGATCCAGAAGTTCTGAAAGAAAAATGTGGGCGTCTTTTGTCTCTTTTCAATCTGTTGGAATACTTAAGATGGGCACCTATTGATCTTGGATAGAAAAAAGTTGAAGGTTTGATCATTGCTAAGCATCTCCAAAATCAAAGACATTATTGGTTTGATAAAAAAAAGATATTGGTTATTGATGGTAAGGTGATAATAGGAACTTAGTGCAAAGTCAAGTATTTATTATTGTTGTTGTTGATTGTTGTTGTTGTTTTTGTTGTTGTTGTTGTTGTTGTGAAGAATGTGGTGTGTTCTTATAAAGGGTGCGGATAGAGAGTCCTGTTTGGGGTTTAATTGATGATGTTTCTATATTGATATCTTTTTTAGAAGAAGGATGTAAAAGTTAGGAACTCAGATTAATATGTGCATAAATTAGAGTTTCAAAGACTAAATTGGGTCCAAAATCAAATTTTGCTACGTTACCTAGATGTTTAACGTCGGGATTTCTACCAGTAAAGAAATTCATAGAAACGGTTGCGTTGTAGATATAGTTTCTAAACCGGCAAAAATCCCTTCGTAGAAACGTGTTGGGTGTCACAAGTAACAAACCCCTTTAAAAATTGTTAACCGAGTATTCAAACCTCGGGTCGTCTTCTCAAGGAACTGCGAGGAAGTATGTTCTTATTATTGGCTATAAAGGTTATAATCGGGGTTTAGAAGGTGAGAAGCAAGTAATCTGAATGACGAGTGAATTAAATGGCAATCAAGAATAAATAATAACTGTAAAGCGACTTTTAGCAAGGTAGAGAAATTAGAGGTCCAACTTAGTTATCTCTCTCAACAATAATGAAAGTTGAATCTAGACTCCACTTGGTCGACCTTTACCAGGGTAAGGGAAAGTCAAGGGACTAATTAAGTTGACCTTTGAATCCTAATTATTTCCTCAGAAAAGGTTGGGATTATTTAAGTTCAGCTCAATTAGCAAGATCACGATTATCTATTGTATTGAGTTTAATAATTGTTGAGTTACTAAATTCTTAACCAGAACCAAAAGGGGAAAAAGTAAAGTTGCTGGAATAATAGTAAAAATATCCTTAGATGGGAAGCAATGGTAACTTAAGTCAAAGAGAACAATCATAAATTGAAAATACCTCAATTATCATTAATTCAAATAGAAATCTGTAACATGGAATAATTCATAAATAATAATAAACAATTCAAATGTTGTAATAAATAAAGAGAAGTAATATTAAAATAAAATTAAACCTGGATCCAGAGTTACTCTTAAAACAAGAAGAAATCCTAAATCCTAAAAGCGAGAGGGAGGAGATCTCCCTCTCAACTAAATCTAATTCATTGAAAGGTGAAAATATGCGAGCTCTGTGAATGGATGCATTCCCTCACTTCATAACCTCTGGTCTATGCCTTCTGGACTTGGGTTTGGGCCAAAAAGGGCCTCAGAACTCGTTATGAGCGTTTTCTGCAATTTCTGGTGCGTGGCCTCTGTCACGCGTCCGCGTGGGTCACGCGGTCGCGTCAATTGGAGCTTTTCCCTGCCACGCAGTCGCGTCAGTCATGCGACCGCGTCATGTGCATTCTGCTTAAGGCGCGCGGTCACGTCAGTCATGCGGCCGCGTCGCTGCTGTTTCGTGCTTGGCACGCGATCGCGTCATCTATGCGATCGCAAGGTCTTAATTAAGGTTGTAATAGGGCCAAGGTAAAGGTAAGGATTTATGTATAGGTTTAAGTGAGCTAATAAGTGAATCCCTAATTAGACTAAGATCTCACCTAACATACATATTTAGTAAAATAAAATCTCTTTACCTATTTTCCCATATTTCCCACTTATTGTTACATGCTCATGTTTTACTTTTTATTTTTATTCCTTGTGCATTGTTTTTATTGAAAAAAATTTTTAATTAATTTTTTTAATGCACATGATAATTGAATCATTTAGATTTTTTCATGAGCATGCTTCCCAAATTTTATTTTATTCCTTTTTACTTTTCTACCTTTTTGTTTCTATTATCCATGTTCCCAAAAGGTTTTCCGCATTTAACTCTATTTATAATTTTCTATCTTAAGCTAACCAAGGATTCACTTGGGATTTTATTTTGTTTTTCTACTTAAGGCTAGTAATTTGGCTAAATAGAATAAAGGGGTTTTGAAAGGCTCAAGGGGGCTAACAAGGGTAATGTAAAAGGTAGGCTAATTTGGAGTGAGTGAGCTAAAATCAAATGATGGCCTTAATCGTTCTCTTGGTATGTATCTATTCTATATTCTATAATTGGACATATAGATTAAAGCAAAGTAAGGAACATCAGAATGAAAAGAAATGTGACACACAGAAATGAAATTATGGTTTGAATGCAACCATATAATTTAAGCTCAAGACTCACAGGCTGTGTGTTCTCTAACTCAAGCATCATATATCATTCATATATTGTATGCAGGTTTAGTTAAAAATTCCCATTATTCTCTTGAAAAAATTATTTAGGGTAGCTTTTAAAGTTTTAATGTTCCTCCTTGATGAAATGTTGTCAACTAACATGTAATGCTATATATACAAGGTGTGGGTTATTTTGATTCTGTTAAAGTTTCTAGTTTACTTCCTTTCTATATTTTTCTATTTAAACTATACTATCTTATGCTAAAAAGGGTAAACTATACTAATTAATCCACTAATAAATCAGAATTGTAAACTAAACTAAATAACTAAAATGAACTAAATAACTAAGATATGAACTAAAGGTGCAAAATGCAGAAAATAGAGTAAAATACACAAGTAGCAATGTATAAGTACTCAGAAAATAACAATAAAAGAAAAAGAGAAAAATACAGAAAATATCCAAAATAAAAGAAAAAGTATGTATTGGTTCACCAAAATAAACGCCAGAGATGGCGACCTCCCCACACTTAAAATGAAACATCGTCCTCGATGCTCAATCAAGCCTGGTGTGAAGGAGTGTCATCACTGGGAGGGATGGCAGCTGGGGTCTCTGTGGCGGTGGTGGGCTGGGGGTCTGGCTGCTGTGGAGGTAGGACGGACTGGAGCGGGATCTCCGAATCTGCAGCCTCTATCTGGGGCGTAACCTCCTGATGCGGGGCAGCCTGCTCTGTGGCTACCTGCTGATGAGTCTCCGCCTGGGAATGAGGCTCCTCCTCGTGCTCATCCTCCTCCTCATGCTCATCCTCTGATGGCTCTGAAGGGGTGTCGGGCTCTGAGGGGATGTCGGCGCCCTGTCTGATCATTAGCTTCAGATGGGAATAGCGTCGCTTGCTGCGGCGCTCTAATCTCTCATACCGGCACCTGTTACGGTGCTCCATCTGATCAAGCTGGCAGAATAGATGGTGCACGAGGTGATAGACTGGCTCAGAAGCGGGTGGAGGTGCAGTGGTGGCAGCAGGGGCAGCTGTGGATGAAGAGGGTCCAGCAGACGGAGGGGCTGTCTCATTAGTAGCAGTGACAGGTGGTGGTCTATGATGCCAAAGCCGAGCCTCATCATTCAAGTACACTCTCTTGATCCCTCTAGGCATAGTGGTATTCTGACCCATCTCCCAAGGAACAGCAGGGTCGAGAGCTATCCTTGCCTTCACAGTATCCTAGTCAAACTGCATCTGGCCCATGTCCTCCTCAGCCTGTGCAAAACCATCTGGCTTATCGGACTTGGCGGGGAGCTGGAGAATGGTCTCTATGGCCTCCTCAGTGACCAGAATAAGCTTTTCTCTCAGGTTCACTGCATCTAGGGTAGTAAGGTAGTAGTTGCAATAGAATTCCCGGACCCAAGATGCATTCACCTCTGTCAGTTGTCTCTCCAGAAAGTACCAGCCCCTTTGCTTGATTTGCTCAGTAGTGTATTGCTGGAGGGCCTCTGGAATCTTCAAGGTACGTTCCAGGTATAGATTTCCGGAGTTTGCAAAAGCTGGGTACTTCAGTTCACAGTACTGGTTTGCAAATTTTATAGGATCATTTGCAGGAAGCAGTTGGTTAGCTTTCTCCTGCTATGTGAAATTCTTCTCCCGCCATGATGTATCGTGCATTAGAGAAATGATGGACTGGGAGGAATATCCTCTCTTGCGCTTGCCTTTACCTTTCCTCTGTGAAGCAGACATCCTGAAAAAGCAGAAAACCAGGAATTGGATAAAATCGGAAAGCAAATAGGCAATTAAATAAAGGAAATCCAAGCGGCAAAGGAGAAATAAAATAAGGAAAATGAGTAAGTGAAATATGATTGAATGAATGTTAAATGGAAAGAAAATAAGCAATATGCCATGGTTAGAAAGTTAGAGGAAAGTGAAAATAATCAGAAAAGAGATCAAAAGGGTTAGTATGGTTAGGATTGGAAAAAGAAATTAGTAAATTAAAATCAGTGAGTTAGGAAAGTAAGTGGCATAGAAAAATTCCATATAACAAGGATTCACAGGTAAGAATAGAAGTACTCATAATTTGAACAAGCAGTTTATGAACCAGGAAATCAAAAAGGATGAGAAAGTCTGCCATAGCATTCATGTAGTGGTTTGGGTAAAGTAAAGGGAAACAGATTTCAGAAATGCGAAACCAAAACATGAATGAAAACAAATTTTAAGAAAAATTGGGCAGCATTCCGGCTAAAATCGGATTGTCCCGGAAAATAAACAGTAATTTAATCAGTTCATATGAATTAAAAAATCAGGCTGCATGTACATAGATATAAAATAAACATAAAAACTCAATGTAAACAGCAGCAACATACAAGAAAGCAGCATATGAAACATGATTAGGTAGCAACATATTTGCACATAGGGTAAAACAGAAGTAAGAACAGTGCAAGTAAACAGACCTAGATCCACTAACCACAGCCTAAGCTACCTAACAACCTAGAAATCCACTACAACATGCAAGTCTAGCTATCTTAATTCTGAACATAAACGGAACAAAAAATACAGAAAATTTACGAACAGATAAAAAATGGTTGCGTGTTGCGGAACCTGGTAAAGTGGCTGGGAAGAAGAAGAAGAGAGAAGGAGAAGAGGGTAGGGGTGAAAGGGGAGGGCTGCGCGACTGATAGGGTTCGCGGGCTGGGGGGGTTATATTTTCGAATCCACACAGCCGCGTGGGGCACGCGGTCGCGTGGTTGGGACGAGAATGGGAGTGACGCGATCGCGTGGAGTGCGCGATTGCATGAGAGGGGGGAAAGAAGGGTGACGCGATCGCATAGGTCGCGCGATCGCGTCGCTGGAATTTGTGCTAAATGTACGACTCCAGCACCGTTTCAGCGCAACTCTCTGTCTCCTTTTGGGGCGATGTGCAATCCATGCGACGCGATCGCGTCGCTCACGCGGTCGAGTGTGGTTGGTATTGGGTAGTGACGCGTGAGCCAATTTGTGCGAAACGCACAAGGGCCGCACGATTCCAGCCCAACTTTCTGTTCGTTGGATCCTTACGTCGATATATATATCACGTGGCCACGTGGGTCACGCGGTCGCATGGGTGGTGTTTTTCGCGATATGACGCGATCGCATGGGGCATGCGGTCGCGTCGTGCAAACACTTTTTTTTTATGCATGAAAAGTGCAGAATGCAATGACTATCATGAATGCTTATGCATGATTCCAGGTTTAATAAATAAAAATGAAAAAGGAAAAATGAAAGCAATTAACAAGAAATAATATGAAAAAAAAAAAGAAGCGACCATACCATGGTGGGTTGTCTCCCACCTAGCACTTTTAGTTAAAGTCCTTAAGTTGGACATTGTAAGAGTATCCTGTTATGGTGGCTTGTGCTTAAATTCGTCCAAAAATTTCCACCAGTGCTTGGAATGCCAATACCCTCCGGGGTCCCAAACTAGGCATGTAAAGCTTCTGCGCAGCTTTAAACAGATATTCAGCCTCCCGGGATGACGAATGTCAGAACATAATCCATGATCCCAAGCTGTGTTTTTAGGTCCACCTCCGTTTTGATTTGTAAGTTTCCATTCGAGTGGGTTAAAGAGTAGAGTCTCACCGTGGCAACCAAACGTTCTCTGTGATCCATGCAATTGAGCACGATACCAATCCGTGTACTTCGAGGTGAAGCGTGGGACCTTATTGAACCTGGTGCACCAGCTCTGAATACGAGCCATTTCCCTCTTACTCTTAAAGCCGCAGAGAGCTCTAAGCTGGCCATCTGTTTCAAGCAAACCATATTCAAGTGAATAAGTAAAATTATAAGTTAAGGGTTGTACCCACTTGAAGCTTGTATTGGGTGGTAATGGCCTTGGGATAGGTGTTTTTGGTGGCTCTTCAGCCATGTTGATCTCTTCTACCAAGGAGTCAATAAGATCAACTTTCATGCAGTCTGTTGATGTGTCTGGATGCTGCATGTCTTTGACAGCGTTCAACTTGAACTCATCATCATTGACTCTCAGGGTTATTTTCCCCTGTTGGACGTCAATGAGGGATCGTCCAGTTGCTAGGAAGGGTCTTCCTAGAATGAGAGTAGCACTCTTGTGCTCCTCCATTTCCAGCATAACAAAGTCAGTGGGAAAGGCAAATGGCCCAACTCTGACTATCATGTCTTCGATCACGCCTGATGGGTATTTAGTGGAGCCATCAGCAAGTTGGTGTGTGTCTGATCCCTCACTGGCAATTGAGTGCCAGAGTTAGAAACTGGAGTGACGTTAGACGCCAACTCCTTGTCTGTTCTTGGCGTCTGAACGCCAGAACTGTGCCCATTTTGGGCGTTCAGTTGAATTCAGCAACTTGTTTTACAGGACTGAGTTCAGCAGTTACTGTTTTAACCTCTTCATTCATGGAAGGGTTGCTGCTTAGGTACAGATGCTGATTCCTGGCAACTGTATCAATGAGCTCTTAAGCCTCTTCAATTGTCTTTCTCATGTGGATAGATCCACCAGCTGAGTAATCTAGAGGCATTTGAGCTCCTTCTGCAAGCCCATAGTGGAAGATGTCTAACTGAACCCACTCTGAAAACATTTCAGAGGGGCATTTTCGTAGCATCTCTCTGTATCTCTTCCAGGCATCATAAAGAGATTCATTATCTCCTTGTTTAAAGCCTTGGATGTCCAGCCTTAGCTGTGTCATCCATTTTGGGGGAAAGTATTGATTCAGGAATTTTTCTGTCAGCTGTTTCCATGTCCTTATGCTGGCCTTAGGTTGGTTATTTAACCACCTCTTAGCTTGATCTTTCACAGCAAATGGAAACAGTAATAGTCTGTAGACATCCTGATCTATTTTCTTATCATGTATTGTGTCAGCAATTTGTAAAAACTGTGCCAGAAACTCTGTAGGTTCTTCCTGTGGAAGACCGGAATACTGGTAATTTTGCTGCACCATGATAATGAGCTGAGGATTCAACTCAAAGCTACTGACTCCAATGGAGGGTTTGCAGATGCTACTCCCATATGAAGCAGTAGAGGGGTTAGCATATGACCCCAGAGTCCTCCTGGACTGTTCATTTCCACTTAGATCCATGATGGAGAAAGGGAGATGATGTAAAATAAAAAAATATTTTTATTTATTTATTTAATTATTTCAAAAATAAAATAAATTAAAATAAAATAAATAAAAATAGGTGAAGATTTTTGAAAAAAATGAGGAGAGAGAAAGTGGTTAAGAAGTTTTGAAAAAGATATGATTTGGAAAAGATTTTAAATTTTTAAAAAAAATCTGAAAATTTTTTTTAAAAATAATTTTCGAAAATTTGTTTTAAAAATAGAGGGAAAAGATATTTTTGAATTTAGTGAGGAAAGAGAAAAACGATGAGATAGCACAAGATTTAAAATTTTTAGATTTAATGCTCCTTGTTTTTGAAAATTTTGGAGGGAAAACACCAAGGAACACCAAACTTAAAAATTTTAAGATCAAGACACAAGGAAAACTCAAGAACACTTTGAAGACTCACAAGAACACAAGAACATGAAGAAAGATCACCAAACTTAAAATTTTTAGAAAACCAAACCAAAATTTTCGAAAACCAAAGGGAAATCAACAAGAAAACACCAAACTTAGAGTTTGGCACACAATTTAATAGAGAAATTATTATTTATGAAAAAGAAGGTTTTGAAAAGAATATAAAAGATTCTAACCCAATTACCAAGAACACAGATTAACGCTCTAGCCAAATGAGTTATGAAAATTTTCGAAAATTTTAAGAAAAATCAACAAGAAAACACCAAACTTAAAGTTTGGCACAGGATTTAATAGAAAAATTATTTTTGAAAAAGGTTTTAATAAGAAAATAAGGATTCTAAAATTTTAACACGACAATAATACGAGACTCTAAACAAAAAGAGAAATTTTTCCTAATCTAAGCAACAAAATAAACCGTTAGTTGTCCAAACGTGAACAATCCCCGACAACGGCGCCAAAAACTTGGTGCACGAATTGTGAATCACACTTTTCACAACGCGTACCACTAACCAGCAAGTGCATTGGGTCGTCCAAGTAATACCTTACGTGAGTAAGGGTCAAATCCTACGGAGATTGTTGGTTTGAAGTAATCTATGGTTATCTTGTAATTCTTAGTCAGGAAGTCAATTATATTTATCAGTTGAATAGCGAATAAACAAGAGAGCATGGATTAAAGGTTACTTGTTGTGCAGTAATGGAGAATATGTTGGAGTTTTGGAGATGCTCTGTCTTCTTGTTCACGCACGCACGTCCTCCTATGGCAAGCTGTATGTAGGGGTTCACCGTCGTCAATGGCTACATCCCATCCTCTCAGTGAAGAATATGCTCACATGCTCTGTCACAGCACGGCTAATCATCTGTCGGTTCTCGATCATACTGGAATAGGATCCTTCGTCCTTTTGCATCTGTCACTAATGCCCAGCACTCGCGAGTTTGAAGCTCGTCACAGTCATTCGATCATTGAATCCTACTCGGAATACCACAGACAAGGTTTAGACTTTCTGGATTCTCATGAATGCCGCCATCAGTTCTAGCTTATACCACGAAGATTCTAATTAAGAGATCTAAGAGATACTCATTCAATCGAGTAAACTATAGCAGATGGTATAGAGATCCACTTCTGGGGCCCACTTGGTGTGTGCTAGGGCTGAGATTTAAGCAATTCATGTGTATAAGGCCATTTTGGGCGTTCAATCTACGCTCTTCATCGGGCTGTCCACATGGAGCTGTGGTTGATCCTTGTATATTTAAGCGCCTAGTAGCCCATTGAATTAGTGCTTGCTCCAGCTGTTGAACGGTTGTTTGAAATTTAATCATTGTTTCTTTTAGGCAATCCTTTGCTTCGCGGTTTTCCAGACTTGGACATGATACAAAGGAAAGTGGTGACGATCGGGAACGATTGGATTGGTATTGGGGTAAGGAAGGATCATATGATGGCGAATGGTGAAGAGAAGCTTGTGAGTGTAGTGGTTCGAGGTTATGTTGAAAGGATGGTTCATATGCACGGGGTGGGGCTTGTTGGTAGTTACAAGATTGTCCAACATGTCTTTCAGTTGGGTATGCACGGTAGAATGGTCTCTGCCCAGGATATCTCGGAGGGTGTTGCTGCCTAAAGGGTACTTGGTGTGTGCTAGGGCTGAGATTTAAGCAATTCATGTGTATAAGGCCATTTTGGGCGTTCAATGCCAGGTTTGGATCCATTTCTGGCGTTGAACTCCAAATTATAATCCTTTTCTGGCGCTGGACGCCAGAATTGGGCAGAGAACTGGCGTTGAACGCCAGTTTACGTCGTCTATCCTGAGCAAAGTATGGACTATTATATATTGAACAAACCCCTTTAAAAATTGTTAACCGAGTATTCAAACCTCGGGTCGTCTTCTCAAGGAACTGCGAGGAAGTATGTTCTTATTATTGGCTATAAAGGTTATAATCGGGGTTTAGAAGGTGAGAAGCAAGTAATCTGAATGACGAGTGAATTAAATGGCAATAAAGAATAAATAATAACTATAAAGCGACTTTTAGCAAGGTAGAGAAATTAGAGGTCCAACTTAGTTATCTCTCTCAACAATAATGAAAGTTGAATCTAGACTCCACTTGGTCGACCTTTACCAGGGTAAGGGAAAGTCAAAGGACTAATTAAGTTGACCTTTGAATCCTAATTATTTCCTCAGAAAAGGTTGGGATTATTTAAGTTCAGCTCAATTAGCAAGATCACGATTATCAATTGTATTGAGTTTAATAACTGTTGAGTTACTAAATTCTTAACCAGAACCAAAAGGAGAAAAAGTAAAGTTGCTGGAATAATAGTAAAAATATCCTTAGATGGGAAGCAATGGTAACTTAAGTCAAAGAGAACAATCATAAACTGAAAATACCTCAATTATCATTAATTCAAATAGAAATCTGTAACATGGAATAATTCATAAATAATAATAATCAATTCAAATATTGGAATAAATAAAGAGAAGTAATATTAAAATAAAATTAAACATGGATCCAGAGTTACTCTTAAAACAAGAAGAAATCCTAAATCCTAAAAGCGAGAGGGAGGAGATCTCCCTCTCAACTAAATCTAATTCATTGAAAGGTGAAAATATGCGAGCTCTGTGAATGGATGCATTCCCTCACTTCATAACCTTTGGTCTATGCCTTCTGGACTTGGGTTTGGGCCAAAAAGGGCCTCAGAACTCGTTATGAGCGTTTTCTGCAATTTCTGGTGCGTGGCCTCTGTCACGCGTCCGCGTGGGTCGCGCGGTCGCGTCAATTGGAGCTTTTCCTTGCCACGCGGTCGCGTCAGTCATGCGACCGCGTCATGTGCGTTCTGCTTAAGGAGCGTGGTCACGTCAGTCATGCGGCCGCGTCGCTGCTGTTTCGTGCTTGGCACACGATCGCGTCATCCATGCGATCGCGTGGATACCAGTTTCTTTAAAGCTCCGTTTTGCTTTCTCCTTCCATTTTAGTATGTTTCCTTTTTCATCCTTTAAGTCATTCTGCCTTAGAAAATCTGAAACTACTCAACACACTAATCACGGCATCGAATGGAAATAAAGGTAATTAAAATAATTAATTTTTAAAGCTTAGAAAACATGTTTTTCATTATATGACATAATAGGGAAGGGAAAGTAAAACCATGCAATTAATGTGAATAAGTAGGTGAAGAGTTGAATAAATCACTTTAATTAAGCACAAAAGAACTCATGAAATGTGGGTTTATCAATGTTCTAGCGTCCAGTATTATGAGATTTTGCCACTTTAGTACTCCGTTCATTGACTCAGTTCCAGAAACATATTAAGGATTGATGACAAGTCATCTTAGCCTATTTTAACTAGTCTTTTTCTTTTGTTTTCATTAGAATTATGCACTTTCTTGAGCTACAAGCAAGCCATCAACCAAATCTTGATTCGCTTGACTAAATTAACCACTAAGCTAAAATTGCTCAATCCTTCAATCCCTGTGGGATCGACCTCACTCCCGTGAGTTTTTATTACTTGATGCGACCCGGTACACTTGCCGGTTAGATTTGTGTGTTTTGGGAGAAATTCATTTTCCCAACAAAATACTCATCAAGTTTTTGGCGCCGTTGCCGGGGATTGATTAGATTGACAATGATTAAGTGAGGTGGTAATCTAGATCAAGCACTTTGTCTTCAATTTTGATTAACCCACTAACTGTTTGATTTTTTGCTTAAACTAACTAACACTTCAATCTAGCAGTGGATTAAAGTGTCACTAGTTTTGTGCATTTCTCATGCTATGCTTGTATGTCAGGCACAAGAAGAACTACACCCAATTTTCATGAACAAGACGAAAGAACTCTCAGGAGGTTAAGAAGAGCTGAAAGAGGGAAAAACATTGTTGGAGAAGAGGAATCAGACGAAGAATTCCAAGAGATGGAGGAACATTCAACCAATCCACCAGGTGGAGCAGACAACAACAATGACAACCCACCCCAGAGGAGAGTTTTGGCTTCCTATACCTTTGCAAATCCTAGACATTGTGGGAGCAGCATCTTGGCTCCAAATGTCAATGCTAACAATTTTGAACTCAAGCCACAACTCATCACTTTGGTTCAGAACAATTGCTCTTTTGGTGGAGGACCACTTGAAGACCCACACCAACATTTGTCCACTTTCTTGAGGATATGCAACACTGTCAAAACTAATGGAGTGCCTCCTGACAGTTACAAACTGATGATATTCCCATTTTCTCTCAGAGACAAGGCCACTCAATGGTTGGAATCTTTTCCAAGGGACGCCAACTTAGAGACCTTGATAGAGAAAATGATGAAACACCAGGAAATAACAAACAAAAACCATGAAGCATCATTAAAGAGCCTAGAGAGGCAGATTGGGCAGCTCTCCAAGCAAGTATCTGTTGAGAGACCTTCAAACTCACTGCCCAGTGACACAATCCCAAATCCCAAGGAGGAATGCAAGGCAATACAATTGAGGAGTGGGAGAACATTGATAAGCAACAATGACACTACAAAGAAACAAGCAGAGAACATCAAAGAACCAACAGAGGATGAGAAGCAAGCAAAGGACGATGAGGCTAAGGAGCAAGTTGTGATGTCAAACAAAAGCACTGAGAAACTTAAAGAGAAGGACAACCAGCTACATGGCTCAAAGAAAGTGGCTCAGGGACAGCAGCAAATAGGAAAGAGCATCACACCCCCACTGCCTTATCCCCAGAGGTTCAACAAAGAGGTTAAAGACCAGCATTTTCACAAATTCCTTGAGATTTTTAAGAAGCTGGAAATCAATATTCCCTTGGCTGAAGCACTTGAGAAAATGCCTCTATATTCCAAGTTTCTGAAGGATCTCATCAACAAGAAAAGAAGCTGGGATGAGAAAGAAACCATAATGATTGCTAAAAGAAATGTTTGAATGTGAAGCAAGATGATCTCTGTTAGATAGAAGTAGAATAAAAGTAAGTGGTGGTATGTGTGTGATTATATGATAGCTCACTTTTAGTGAATAAAGAGCCAGGATATCTCCTTCTAAGTAAAGAGTGGCCTACTGTCTTTGAATCTCAATTAAAAAAAAAATTCCTTGGTTAGAAAGAAAAACAAAAAGAAAGAAAGAAAAGAGATAGCCAAAAAGTGGCAGAACAAAAGGAAACAAAAAAAAACAAAGCTGGACACCAATAGCTTGAACTTTAAAATATATGCATGTGATGTCTTTGTACTAGGATCTGCTTGGATTAGTAAGCTCTTAGGAGTGCATCAACACTCGGTGACTTGGGTTAACTAATCCGGGATCATCAGCTGAAAGTCCACTATCAAGAG
>NC_029792.2:44383314-44392865 GCF_000816755.2 Arachis ipaensis
TGTTAATTGTTCTTCATCTACTTTCCTTGCAATTTACACTTCCCTTGCAATTGTTCTTGTTGGATCTAGGAAGGCATTGAGATCTAGACTCGGTTTTCTAGTCTCTGGGTCCTGAGATCTGAACTTTCAATTTCTAATTCTCTGTTTACTATTTTCATATTCATTTACTTTTCTGCTTCAAGATCCGATTTAACCCAAACCCTCTTCTACTTCTCTGCTTGATGCAAATTTACTTTTTCTTGTTTAATTTCTGCAAATCCAAGTCCCAATCCCCTTTACAATTCAAGTCATTTACATTTCTTGCACTTTAAGATCCCGCAATTTACATTTCTTGCATTCTAAGTTTCTGCCATTTAATTTCTTGTTCTTTAAGATTCAGCAATTTATTTCCTGTTCTCTTTAATTCCATGCAATTTAATTTCTGCAAATCACAAAATACTCAACCAAATCTTGATTCGCTTGACTAAATTAACCACTAAGCTAAAATTGCTCAATCCTTCAATCCCTGTGGGATCGACCTCACTCCCGTGAGTTTTTATTACTTGATGCGACCCGGTACACTTGCCGGTTAGATTTGTGTGTTTTGGGAGAAATTCATTTTTCCAACAAAATACTCATCAAGGATCACACTACAAGATTAATATTTATTTGTGGGAATATTTTAGTGGAGGTTTTTAAAAACCTCCCCAATATATTTTATTTATGGAAATTTTAAAAACCCCCACCCATAATTAATTAAAATTCAAAATTTAGGAAACAAATCTCATTTTCCCTTATTTCCGAAATGAAAGGCGTTTAGTTAGCTGAGAGAATGGCTATGGAACCCTAGATTTTCTACTGCCAGGTTCGCCACCGTTTCCGCTGCCGTTTTCATTGCCGGCGTCGTTACCACTGCCGTGTTCATTGCAGTAGAGAGCTTCTGGATCGAGCCACCTCTTCTATCAACGTGTTTTTGGATCAATTCTCTTCTCTATACTATCGCCGCCGCTGCTGCCACCGCAGTTTCCACACCATTGTCACCACAGTTTCTACCGTCGATGTCACCGTAGTTGCCGTGGTACAACGTATTTTCAGATCTGTTCATTCCCGAGCTTCTTCAACGCCGCTTTCTCTCACTCCAATTTCTCCTTTGAACTGCTGCAGGTACTTCTTTTTCTTCTTCTTCCCAATTAATTTGTTGATATTTTTTCTTTGTTAACAATAAATTCTTGCCTCTTCAGTTTTGATGTAACTTCGTATTGATACTCCCTCTTGTTCTGTATTTTTTTTTTATTGTTTTTCATTTGTGTTGATAAAGAATCTTGGAAACGAGGCAGGGAAGACATGATAATTGATAAAAAAAATATTAGAATTATGTTATATTAGTTTATTTTCTAATGGAATATATTTTAGGGTTGTGTTGTTTATTATATTTCAGTATTGCATTGTTCGAACAAACAGGAATTGGAAAGAATGCCAGCCATGTTTGTTTCTTCAATTTCAATCACTTCTCGATTATTTGATTCTTTTTCATGAGGCTTTTTTTTTCTACAAGGAAGATCATTGTTATTTTGTTGAATGTTACTTAATTTATCAACATTTTTCTGAGGATCTTGGGATATTAGCATGCGTGCTTTTTTGCTTCCATGGGTCCATCCCCATCCCAGTGTGTTCACAGGACAATATTAACTTTTAAAGTTGCTGCTTGTTTTCATAAACCGTATTATACACCGTTATAAGATAATTTGTTAGTTAAATCTTATTATATAATAATTATATGTTGTCCCTTTTTCTTTAGTTAATGGACACATGTGTGGTAACTCATGGTTTGGACTAATACCATTTTGACTGTGTTTATGAGACGTGTTGTTTATATGTTTAAAATTGGATGTAAGTTAAAATTGTTTATATGTTTAAAATTTGGTTCAACAAGTGGTAAAAGTTGAGTTGTGTTATGATTAAGAGGAAACCATTTTGGCATTACTGATTTAGATTTAGTGCTTAGGATTATGCTTTATTCTAGTTGCTCTGCTGTTCTTAGGTGATTTGATATAATTGTAACTATTTTTTGAAGAAATTGTTGAGGGACTCCAAACAAAATTCTTTCGGCAGAAGAAATCATGTGAAGATAAAAATAATCATTTTATTTCTTCTTATTACCTTTTTTATTGTTTCCTTCTTACATGGTTTTAATTTCATTAATTGTTAGTACTGATGATGTTATTAATTAATAGTATTTATTTATTAGAGCAGATCTCATATGAGAAGACAGCCACTAATAATAATAGCAGAAGCAGAGTTTTATACTTCACCAATTTCTTACTATTACTTTTGAACAAGTTTGTTGAGGTAACATAAGAATTATGATATCAGTTTTAATATTAGTTTTAATTATTTGTTTGGCTGCAAGTGGGTTTTTTGGTTCCATTCTTCAGGCTGGGTTGCCAGTAGACCAAACTGGTGTATGCCTTGTGTAAATAAAACTTTAAATTAATTCTATTAACAAATCTGTTGTGAACTTATGCACCTTAATTGAAGGAGCTTAAAGTCTCCTGCTAAAATTGGACTGAGGAACTGATTGGTTGGTTGCATCAATTTGAAGTACATATTCCTTTTCTATAATATTTTGAAAGGTGATAATCAGTTTCATTTAAGACTTTAGAAGTTCTTTTAACCAGCATATTCTTCTTATTTTATACACACTGTGTCTTATCTTTCTTCCACTTGCATTACCTTTCTTAATCATAGCTGACTCCACTTGTTGGATAATGCTTGATATCCTTTAGTCCTTTATTACTAACCATATTAGTGTACCTTTATACTTAATTTTTATGTCTCTCATAACTAGAACTTTTTTATCTTAGCGTATTAAGTATTAACAAGCACTAGTATTTTTTATTAGATGCTTGTAACAATAACATATGTATAATATTATTTTAAAAAATATAATATATATGTTGAAGAGTATTTTAAGAAAGAAAATTAAGTATAATGTTATCAAAGAAGCTTTGTCTGTTTGTTTTCCAATTATCACAAAGGATCTAATTTTTAGTCTCACAAACCCATTAGAAAAATATACCTGTAGCTTTGCTTTATGATTGTTCCCTTCTCTTTTTGTTTTATGTTTAATTATTTTTCACTTTCTCCCAATATATATTTATTATTTAATTTTTTAAGTACTACTATGTTGGTAATCAGAATTTCAGGTTCCAGAATCGTGACCTTGGATTTCTCATAATGTACTCAGTTGAAGCCACAATAAACGCGAATTTTGTGGTACCCTCAAGCACCTTAATCGGTTAATAATAATTAATGATGCCTAATACAATAAGCTAAGCTAATTGAGCTACTAGCATATATAAGAAGCAAAAGCATACATTATAGTTTTGAAGTTTGCATGCGCTATATAATAATGTACACAACAAATTAAACTTCCTCTTTGAGTTAGCCATAATTGATTGACAAGATTTTATAGCCATGCTTTTTTCTTTTAATTTACTGATAGCAATGTTCTTTTACTATTTGAGGCACCAATTCAATTATATGGTTAAATTTTGATTTTGAATTTCTTTTTAGTTATTCTTAGTTAATTAGTAAACTAGCTTGCAAGTACTTGTTATTTCTAGATCCTGCAGGACATTGGATATTGCAAAGACTGTCATGAAAGAGAGATCATATGTCTACAGCAAAAAAGACAAGATCATCCATCTTGCCAAAGATGGGAAACTGGAAGAGGTGAGTTTGTAGCTTTAAAATTACTTGGTTTACCATGCAGAAAGCAACTACATGACTTTTAACCTTAAAAAGGTACAGCTTTGAAATTTCTGGTGGGAGGGGGATTTATTTGGAGAAAAATAGAGTTTGATCTGTTTTAATTTTTATGTGGTTGGACAAACCATACTGATTTCTAGGACATTCTCCAATATTTGACTTAGCAGTAGTTATTTCACATTGATAGAGTTGTAAAAACTTTCTCTAGCTCATTCAAGTTTTTTATTGTGTGCTTATTCATGTGATAAGTTGTTTTCCTCATCTACAGTTAAAGGAAACCTAAAACTTCTGATGCCACCACCATAATCATTGGTCGTCTAGGTAATATTTTTTCTGTACTTGCTGGGAGATTTGATACTCAAGTATATTTGTAATTTAGTAGTATAGAATTAAAAGATTGAGAGAAAATGTAGAAAGCTGGGTCTAAAACCTTTTTTGACTGCTTTTGTTCGCTTGAAATCCTATACAGCTGTAATGTAAAAGCATATCTCCCATCTATCTATATAGCTAAAGTGAGTTCACCCTCATATATAGTTTCCCCCTTAATTCATTATTCTCGTTCTATATCTATGCTTATTTATCTATCACAGTTATGTTCTACTTAATAACTGATGCTTTTATTCTTGAGTTTGAGGACTAGTTGTTACTCTAGTTTGGAAAATTCAATATTGAAGTGGGTACTGATTTTATTTCTGGTTTTATTATGCATTTGCTTAGGTTTCTTATGTTTCTGGGATTAAAGTGGGTACTAATTTTTCTCTCACCAGTTTCTTACTATTGCTTTTCAACAAGCGCTTGTTGAGGTAAGATAATAATTATATCCTGTTTTATTTTAAATATGTTAGAAGTCTATTATAGCTTTGTAGTTTATTATGTTAGAAGTCCCATATATATTTTTAGTAGTACACGTCTAGTATTTATTTTTTTCTACTTAAAGTTTAACTAGAAACAATGGATAAATCTTGGATTGCTAAGCCATGAAACTCAGATGAATACATAGTCGGTCTAGAAAACTTGGATTGCATTTCAACATGGAGCAATTGAGAATAGTAAGATAATATGTCCATGTCCAAGTTGTGAGTTTCGCAAATGGCATGCTCGAAAAGATGTTAGAGATCATTTACTTTACAAACCATTCCCTAAGAATTATGTTGTATGGAACTTTCATGGCGAGAAAGAAGTAACCGAATTCTCAACAAGTGCACATGTCATGTGCGAGACATTGGCAACTGAACATCCCCTAGATAACATGGTAAATGATGCTTTCGGGATACATATGGATCAGGAGAGCGGTGAGGATTCAGGCACGGAAGATTTTGTAAATGATGAGCCAAGAGAAAATCGTAAAGACTTTGATGAGTTTCTCAAGGAAGGCAATCAAAAGCTACAGGAAGGAAGCGACTTCACAAAGCTAGAATTCATAGTCAAATTGTATCATATTACAGTCTTGTGTGGACTAAGTGACAAGGCCATTACCATGATACTTGAGTTGGTGAGGGATGCTTTTAGTTGTGTGAATTTGCCTACGACTTTTGATCAGGCAAAGAAACTAATTCAAAAACTAAGTCTTGACTATGTTAAGATAGATGCTTGCCCCAATGATTGTATGTTATTCTAGGATGAAGACCCAAACAACATCCAGCAAACATGCAGTCATTGTGGTGCTTCTAGGTGGAATTCTAAGAAGAAGAAGAAGAAAAAGCAAGCTGCCAAGATTTTGAGATACTTTCCGTTGAAATCAAGGTTGCAAAGATTGTTCATGTGTCGTAAAACTGCAGAGCATATGTTATGGCATGCAACAGCGAAGGGAGAAAATGACAAAATGGTGCATCCAAGAGATGGTGAGGCATGGAAGACTTTTGATTTGACACACAGAGAGTTTGGATTGCAACCTAGAAATGTTCGTTTAGGACTTGCTAGTGATGGTTTCAATCCTTATAGATCAATGAGTTCTACTCATAGCATTTGGCCTGTATTTCTGATTCCATATAATCTTCCTCCTTGGATGTGTATGAAACATACTTCCTTTATCCTGTCAATGGTTATACCTGACAAGCATAGTCCCAGAAATAATATAGACATATATCTTAAACCACTTGTCAGAGAGTTAAAAGAATTATGGGATGAGGGTATGAAAATTTATGATGCATCAGAACATAAAATGTTCAAGATCCATGCAGGTCTTATATGGACAGTTAGTGATTTTCCTAGCCTAAGCATGCTCTCCGGATGAAACACATATACTGGTTTGGCTTGCCCAACTTGTAATTTTGATGCAAAACCTTGTTATCTTAATCATAGCAAAAAATGGTGTTATATAGGTCATCGATGTTTTCTTGGTAGACAACATCGATTCAGGTTAAGTAGAGTTTGTTTTGATGGACACACAGAAGAATGTGATCCCCGGCTAAATTATCAGGATTCAAAATTCTGGCACAAGTAGAAAATCTTGATGTTACATTCGGGAAGAAAGAAAAGTTGAACAAGAAAGGAAAAAGAGGTAGGCAAGCAACTATGTAGTGGAGAAAGAGAAGCATCTTTTTTGAACTTCCATATTGGAAAACCAACTTGTTGCGTCATAACCTTGACTTTATGCACATTGAGAAAAATGTATGCGATAATATTTTGTATACTTTGCTCAATGAGAAATCTAAAGCAAAAGATAATCTCAATGCCCGAAAAGATCTACAAGACATGGGGATAAGGCGTGATCTTTGGCCAGATGATAATGGAAAATATCACCTTGCTTTGTATTCACTAACACGTGATGCTAAAAAGATCTTTCTTGCAACTTTGAAGAATGTTAGGGTGCCCGATGGTTACTCAAGTAATATATCTCGATGTATTGATGAAGCACAACAAAAAATCATTGGACTTAAAGTTCATGACTGTCATATTTTGATTGAGCAGTTGCTTCCGCTAGCAATCCGTAATGTGCTACCAAACCAAGTTACCTCAGTTTTGATTGAGTTTTGCTCATTTTTTAGAATACTTTGTGGTAAGAGTCTAAGTCGTACAGAACTTGATAAGCTCCAAGATCGCATTGTGATTACTATTTGCCATTTGGAAATGTTATTTCCTCCATCATTCTTCATTGTTATGGTGCATCTAACAGTCCATCTTGTTGAGGAAGCAAAACTTGTGGGGCCAGTCCATTATCGATACATGTATCCCATCGAAAGGTACAATAATGCTTTTCCTTTTTAAAATAAAAATCATTTGATGAAATTGTAGTACACTGACAATTCATTCATGTAGGGAATTGGGACACTTGAAGTCCTTTGTACGAAATAAAGCACATCCAGAAGGTTTTATTGCTGAGGGTTATTTAGCTGAAGAGTCTCTTACTTTTTGCTCTCGGTATATTGATGACATGGAGACTAGATTTAACAGGCCTAGTCGTCTTTGTTATGATCCCCCTTATGAAATGTCTTCAGTCTTGCCCAAGTTAGGTACTCCACATGGAGGTCATTCAAACTTCAATTTAACTAAAATAGAGAAGTTGCAAGCTCATCGTTATGTGGTTTTCAATCGCGAAGGTGTGAAACCATATATCAACGCCTTTAGAGACCACATTAGGAGAACTTCAAAAGGAAGAAGACTCTCACCTGCGGAGATAGAAAAGAAAGTTAATAAAGACTTTGTTGATTGGTTTCAAGCATTGGTAAGTGAAAATTCATACTTTATAAAGTATACATTATATATTAGTCAACTAAATAATCTGGACTGATACTTTTTGTTTTACTTCGTAGAGTGTGAATCCAGATAATCCATACGAAATGTCAACTGATATAAAGTTTCTTGCACGAGGCCCAATGATGAATGCAAGGAGATTTTCTGTTTATGACATCAATGGGTATAGTTTTCGAACTTTGACTAGAGAATTTGGTCTTAAGACACAAAATAGTGGAGTATTCTTAGTCTCTAACACACCCTGCATTGCAAGTATTATTGATAGAAATATGAGACAAGCAAATTTGCTATATTATGGCAAGTTAGAAGATATAATTGAACTTAACTACCATGGACAATTTGCTGTTGTTCTTTTTAAATGTAAATGGGCTGACACTACTAGGGACAGAGGTTATAAAAAAGACTATTGAAATTTTAATTGCGTCAATTTCGATAGATTAATTCACACGGGTGAGCGTGAAGAACATGAACCTTATATTGAAGCATCTCAAGCACAAATGGTGTATTATGTTGATGATATGGTAAATAAAGGGTGGAGTATTGCTATGCATGTCAAGCCAAGGGATATGTATGACATGTGTCAAGGAAATGAAGATATAGTGTACGAAAAATGAGCCATATCAAGAGCAAGAACTTGAACAATTATTTGACCCCAATAATGAGTACATCCAATTAGCTACCAATTTATTAGATAGCGATGCTATTGAAGATAATGTAGCTACTAACTTGGCAAGGGATATGTTTGAATGAAAATTTGTTCAAAATTTTACCAAAGGTAACATTTTAAACTTTTTATTTATTATGTGCTTGACATTTTACCAAAAGTTGATGATGTTATTAATTAATAGTATTTATTTATTGGAGCAGATTTCATATGGAAAGACAACCACTAATAATAATAGTAGAGGCAGAGCTTTGTACTGAAGTTGGAATTGTTACCCGAGATATTGTTATCACTATTACCCTTTTTATTAATTAATAGTATTTGTTGCTGTTGAGCTTTTTCTGTGTGCTGCATGCTTTTAATACTCATCATTCCTACTAAGGTACTAAGGTTGAGTCTTACCAATCTATTTTCCTCTCTCTCTCTCTCTCTCTCTCTCTCTCTCTCTGTGGAAGAACGTCTACATACTCATCGTGCTCTCTCTCTCTCTCTCCCCCTCTCTGTGTGGAAGAACCTCTACATACTCATCGTGTTAGATTTTTTCTTGCAGGCACCTCATTGGTTGACATATGACTTCCCACCACAAATCAGGGAGAAATTGAATATTCAATGGGGATCTGATTGGAAGGGTCAAGCACAAAAATGGTAAACAATTGGATCTGCTCAGTCCATATTAAATTATGTTGCTAACAATCCCATACTAGTCAGATAACATTTTATAACCGATGGATGCTTCTAACAACTTTTTAATCCCCTATTCAATGAGTTTATAGAGAGTTATATATAGATATACTTTAAAGCTGTCTGTATTAGTTTGGGGAAGAAGTGATATCTTGGTTTTGGCAATACTATTCTTGATCCCTTGATATTCATAGGTTTCTTTTTAAGTTCACTAGTCAAGATCAAGAAATCAATTATTTGGGTGATGGTACTGAGAAAGCTGAGTTCGGTGAATGGTCATGGCTGCCACCAGAGAAAGTAATTGAGCTTGTGAGTAATGGTGACTGTGATAAACATTTCTTCACCCCAATTTAGAATGTGTGATGCTCTAAGCGAAAATGCACTAAACTGTTTTTATATGTGAGATGGTGCTACTTTTATGTTACTGTTTTTATTTTGAGACTTTTATGTAATTAGATGATGTTGAAATATTAAAATTATTATTTTATTTTACTTTTTAAAGAAAAACAATAGTAGTTATGTAGAACAATATCATATGGAATTATGTTTGAACTAAAAAATTAAATTGTTCTTAATTGATAAAACACATTAAAAATTTGGAGGTGTTTAGGACATTAATTAATAAATAAAAATTAATATTTAGTAAGTAATTAGAGTAGAGTAAGTATATGAAAGTTTAATTTTTAAATAAAAAATTATAATTTTATATTTTTAATTTAGAAAATATTGTGTTAAGGAGTTATATTTTGTATTGAGATACAAG